>NW_027466883.1:3405000-3937500 GCF_046128005.1 Genypterus blacodes | reverse complement strand
GTGGAACTACAAGTTCAACTACTCAATAAAAGGATCCGAGTTCTTCTTCCACAGCTGCAGTTATGAAACGTACAGAAATAACACGTCTGAGTTTGTAGCGATGTCTCACATATTCAGAAAAACAAATTCCTTCCCTCCTTAAGCTCTCGTGTCATTCCCAACTTTCCCCTCTGCTGAATCGTTCCCATCTCCCCCCCTCTCCCCGCTCTGTCTCCCCCGGGTCGTCTTGTTTGTTTACTGGCGAGGGACAACGAGGAACCTGAGGTGGATACCAAAACGTTCAGAAAAATCCCAAAACAAAATGCGAAGAAAGTTAAAATAATGGTCCGTCACCACATGTTTGTATGTCAAAAAAGATAATTGTTGTCAGATGAAGAAGCCTCCAGCTCGCACGAGTCCACGTTCTTTAGAAACTCGACGGCACTCTGAGAGACCGCAAACCTCCGCCGACGCTGAACATCCCTCCAACACATAAAGACATCACATCCATCACTTAAATGTGAAGTGAACGGATTTCATGCCCCTGCAAACACAACCTGGAGATTCGTTCTTACGCCACAAGTTACAAATATAATCATCTAGTCTGGCCCGTTTGTCTGCCAGAAGAACATCAGGAAGCTCTTAGGAGACGAAAACCTTTTTAGGGAATTTAATTAACAGGGAAAACTTGTTTCAAGCAAATGTCAGCGTCTGAGTTCATAACTTTTGTTGTGAACTTTGTCATTTTCCCAAAACATTTTCAGACCTTGAAATGTTTTGGAAAATGGATGAACTATCCCCCATAAGGTTTTGGAAAAGTAAATGGAAATGACCAATAATGGTTGTAATCTTAACAAGCCCAGCTTTAAAACCTTGAGAGGGAAAACAATTTTATTTTTTAGGAAACCAGCCAGTGACGGTAATCTAATGTTTGTCAGACTAGAGGAACCTGGCAGCGACTCGCTCATCATCATCGTAACAACAGACTAATGTAGTAACGTCTGGTTATGTGCTCAGAAATGTAAATGGATAAAAAAAGGTCCTCTCACACTGATCCAGACTTAACTAACAACTGTAACTCACAATAGTTGTTGTAAAGGTTGATTTTTTTGAGGGAAAGTAGTTGTGGAAACCCTTCTGTGAGAAAGAATAAGACACTTCCTTTGTCAATATCCTCAAACAACTCCTGTAAGGCCCTAAAGGATTACATCATTTTGTATTTGTTCGAGTGGTTTGAGTCACAAGAACACTACTGGACGACTATTGGTTCCATTTTCCAACTGATGAACTGGTTATGGACGAACTATCAGTGAAATTTGAACCGTTGGTTGTTGAAATGGACCTGAATCTGATAAAGACCCTGATGAAGACCCTCTGCAGTAGTAGTACAAAATCTCAGCCCCTTAGTAAATCTGCATATGGATTAGTTGTAAATCTAAATGACTCCACACCAAGGCCACACAAGGTCTCGTGAGGTTGATTTAAACCTTCCACAGGTTACAGCAGGGAGGATTTTGGGAGGTCTGACTCCTCTGGGTGCATTCAGGGTCACATTAAATCCGACTCAGATCGGATGTTCCTCCGTAATAATCCCCTCCGATCTCCTCTTTCTCCAGTGACCACCGACCCCCCCTCAGGTGTGGCCGTAAGTCGCGTCGGGGAGCTGGAGGACCAGCTGAGCGTTCGCTGGGAGGCTCCTCCCGCTCTCAAGGACTTCCTGTTTCAGGCCAAGTACCAGATCCGCTACAGGCTGGAGGACAGCCACGACTGGAAGGTGAGAAAGGATGTCGACACACAGCCACACAGAGGGAAAATACACTTTCTTTGCCTCTCGCACACGCACATCACGGCAGCACTGTCCCAGCTGTTTCTCATCGTTATGCTGTAATCACCTCTAATCTAGTCCTTTGCCAGATGAGTTAATACTTGGGCTGCTCCAAAACCCTCATCCATCACGTACCAAAGTGTCAAATTGAGGTACAGGGATGAAGCCACCGTGCGCTCAGTCATACCTGTGTTACACTAACTTCAAATAAAGGAGCACTACAAGGTGAAACGTTCAGCCACGCAGATGCTGCTTCTTGGAGATTCGTTTTCCCCGAGTCCTCTGGGTAAGAGCGAAGATTCTTCCGTAATTAAGGGGGAATTACACAGATGTAATATAAGCAAGTCTTTGCTCGCAAAATGGGAAAAAGAAAAGAAGGGGAGTGGAGGGAGAGCGGAGGGGATGAGACCGCGTCGAAAGGAGACAGGAGAGACTTAAATCCAAAGTGGCTTTAAGGGGTTTGGTGGTGAAAACAAACGCCGTTTCCCTCCGAATCGGCCCTAATCATGAGGTCATGCTGAGGAATGAAGGATCCATCTCGACTGTTAATGTCTTCAATATGGCTGTAAAGACGCTCAGTGGCAACATGTCAGATCATTAGTCCTCTGATGCCTGTAATTTCATGTTCTGTTCTCTTCCGTCATTGTTCTTCGCCAGTGTTTACAGGCTGAATACCAGAGCGAAAGTGATTAAGAAACCAGAGACAAGCTTATTGATTTGAGCATGTGTGTGTGTGGTTGTTTCCTCACTTTCTGCCTGTGTGCACGAGTACCTGAAAACGCCGCTTTGTGCCTGCTTGTGGGTTCGTGTGACTCCTTCATCCTCGGATCCACATCTATAATAAATAATAGAGAGCAGATTTTAGCCAGAGGACACACTTACATTAGAATATTTTCATAAACATGCTGATTAGGAGCCACTAAACAATGTGGCGTGCAAGCATGTTTGGGTCGGTTGATGGTTTGTGGTTGTATTTTCTACATTTTGCTCCTAGCTGTGTTTTAGTTTGTGCCCATTGGTATTTAATGCTGCGGTCGGACCTACAGCACTCAACTTCTCTCTCTCTCTCTCTGTGTGTGTGTGTGTGTGTGTGTGTGTGTGTGTGTGTGTGTGTGTGTGTGTGATTGTGTGTTTTTCATCTAGGTGATGGACGATGTCGGTAACCAGACATCATGTCGACTAGCCGGATTGAGACCTGGAACAGTATATTTTGTGCAGGTATGTTATCCACGTGTATGCGTGTGTGTCAAGACATATGTGTGTGTGTGTGTGTGTTTGTGTGTGTGACTTTGTTTTCAGCATTTAATACTAACATCTTATTTTCTCCAGGTTCGCTGTAACCCTGTAGGCATCTACGGCTCTCGCAAAGCTGGAATCTGGAGCGAGTGGAGCCATCCCACCGCCGCATCTACACCTGTCAATGGTGAGCACACACACACGTGCACGAACCACTGTAAGAGTCTCGGGTTGAATTGTTTTTCTGTTGATCTGTTTCCAGGCACTTTTAGTCGATTTTAAGAGGAAACATTAACCACAAAAAATTAGCTCTATATCAAAGCTCCCTGGTGTCATCTCTCCCTTATTTATACCAAACGCATCTGTCCTGCAGCCAGTGTTATGTAATGGTGGTTTTATTTTTTGTTGATGCAGTGCTTATTAAATCAAATCCAGTAGAAACAAAAATAAGAGAAACAAAACAGAACCAAGCAAATAAAGTAAATCAAACCAGACTTCACTGGCTTCAATGTGCAGCTGGGGTACAAGAAATCAAACATCAAAGTGTAATAATGAAATCATCATCGTTGTTGTCGTCACAGCGACAGTGATGTCAGGTAAATGCTAGGATCATTGTGTCCTCCATGTCTCTGTGATGGCATCTGGTGGTACTGGGTCAAGATGGGGGAAGTTGTGCTTCCTGTTGGAATCCTCAGCCTCATCCTCAGTCTCTCTGCTCCTCTCCCTGTCTTGCAGAGCGGTTGATGTCGGGCTCCTGCGATTCGAAGTCCAGCGGTGACTCCAACTCCACCCTGCGGCGGGAGCTGAAGCAGTTCTTCGGCTGGGTGCGGAAACACGCCTACGGCTGCAGCGGCATGTCCATGAAGCTGTACGACCAGTGGAGGGTGCTGATGCAGAAATCCCACAACGCTCGCAACCAGGTAGGTAAGCATCACCAACGCGGGGATGAGCCGCGCAAACGTATCTCTCACACTCACACACACATGAATAAAGGCAAAGCAGCCTCAGCGCGTCAGTGTCGCGTAACAGATTCTCTCTTTTGATTTAGGTACTCCAAGGGGATAAATCCTAGCACACACTGCCTTTACAACTTCAAAACAACTTTGGAACTGAGGCGAGACAACAATTGAGTGAGTGTGTGATTCATGTCTGTGTGTGCACATGTGAGAAGAAGAGAGATTGTATTCGTATATGGGAACTATAAAGACAATGAGCTCCGGACAATTTATGGCCACGAGAGGACAACCAAAGAGAAACTGCGGGATTTGAGGGGTCTTCCTCAGTCAGTATGAGCACTGTGTGGCCTGAAATGATGGAGGAGGAGGAGGAGGACGAGTCCCGGATGTCCCCACCTCGGCTTTGTATCACGGAACTAGCAAAAGACCATGAGGACTACTCTACTTTCTAAAGGGACGTTGTGATTTTTGTCCCCGTGTTGGCATTATTAAGACTATTGTTGGCATTAAAGACTCTGAAAGTGTAAAGACGTCGGATGTGCACAAAGTGGATCAAATCGTAAAAAAAACACATTGAGGTAAAGCAGAAGTGTCCCCGATCAGAGATAAAAGACCTTTGAGGATCCTCTCACCTGTCTGATGGCTCAGAGCTCCCTGTGGATCCAAAGCGCCATCTAGTGGCTGGTACGCTCTCACATTTTGGAGAATGGGTACTCCAATCAAAGCCTTGACTTTCACTGTGGTCCTGATGTAAAAAAAAAAAAAAAAAAGTAAACAAAGTATCATTACAGTATTTCTGATTCACGCTTTGTTATATAAGTGAGAATACATAGCAAAGTGACTGATGAAATGATGGAGTTTGTGTACGGAGACGTTTCACTGCTTTTATTTTTGTACTGAATTGTACCAGCATATTTAAAACTGTGTAAAGTTATGTTTATTTCTTAAGTTATGTTTAGTTAGTAAAAAAAATACCAGTGACTGAACTTGTTATCATGTATTGTTGTTCTATAATTTACACATATTGTCCTTAAGGCATCACAGTTTCATAGGAAAAGGGCAGAAACTGGGACAGACACACACACAAATCTCCTCCACATCATACATGTTTCAATATGCCCTCGATGTGTTCACTTACATGGATTACTGTGACTTTTATAAAGGTGGGTATGAGCGCTACAGTGCCCATTTCATAACCTTTACTTAATAAGAAGGTGGGGTCCAATGTCTCTGCCTTAACACTGTGCTGCTCACAAGAGACAGTAGAGACATAAGTAGCCTACAACTGTTTACAATTTTCAAATGTCTTGCCTATTACTCAAATAGGTGCTTTTCAGACGGTCCCTTGCAGTTGTACTTGATCATACCTTTTGTCATTCACAAGCCGTCCAATAGCTACGCATTGTCAGACCCCCCCCCCCCAAGGAATAAGGACAACCAAACAGAGCTGTGGCTCATTTGCATACTGCCAACGCCAACCCCAAACAACTGGCAAAGGACTGACTGAGGGGCTAGGAAGGAGTTGTGTGTGTGGTTTGCTTTTTGGTCAACAAACTTCACAGCCAATCTCAAACTCGACTGACCTGCCGATAATGAGAAAAGTGTGGCTCCTTTAAAGAATTTATAGTTTTTTTTGGCAAGATTTTCCCACAATCCTTCATGGGCACGGTTTGCCGCTTTGTCTCATTGTAACTTGAGACAGTGGATGTGTTTACTGTCGGTGCTTGGACATGTAGTCTCTTCATCTCCTGATGGCATTAGCGGGGTCTTCTTACTGTGAGCATGCAGAGTCACTTGTGCTTAATATTTAAGCAGTGTGGGTTTTTTTCCCCTGGTCATGGCTCTGCTCTAAAGGCTTTAGTTACCCCTGTCTGCAGGGATCACATAAGCAGTATGCAACAGTGGGGATCTGTGCTTGGGTCACTCACTTTGGAAAGCAAATATCTATCTTTCAGCCAAAAATGTAAGATTCCTCTGCCACATTTGATACTTTTCACATCGCGCTTGTGTGGGAAGGTGAGCATGTAAAGTAGCCTGAAGTAGCAGAGCTTCTTTACTTTTTCTGGCCACAGCCCCATTTTTAGGTCCAACATTCTCAAGCTTCCAGCAGTTATAGTTGTCATGTGGATATGAGGTTCAGAAACATTTCTTTCTAATGTTGCTTTCAGCAGCATGGAGGCGACAGCTGCACTTTAATAAGTTTCAGAAAATATATCGCACATTGACTTGAGCGGATAATTGACTGGCCTCCAGAGAAAGAAACCATTATAATTATCATAATATTGTTATATTTTTATTTATATTATATTTTCTATTTAAATAAACATCTAAATGATTTGAATGTTAAGGAATAAGCATCATCTCAGCTACACAGTGATCAATTCATTTTACTGCTCTCTATTTGTTACTATTAAAGCAAACTTCTCTGGATCAAATTGCACCTATTGGTAGTGTGTATAGAATATGATTGCTACAGTTTATTCTTAGGGCCACGTCCCACACTTCCACCAAGTTTGGACTTAATAGATCAAGGATGTTCTCAGTAATCCTGACAACAAACTGAACACAGTGTTTATCAGTCCTGGAAATCTCCTTTGACCCTGACTTCTTAAAGCAACAGTGTGACCTCAAGGTTTTGAAACCTTGAAGAAACCCTGAAGAGTTTTTGAATATTCCATTCCATTCACTTTCAACTTTCAACTTTAAGGTTTCCACAGATAACCGATCATCACCCAGAGCTCCTGTGTTGGTCTATAAATGAGTCCGGGACTAAAATAATTCAAGACATTGGTTAATCTTTAATGCTCTGTGGTTTTCATTACAGTAACACTCAGCTTGTCAAATAACCAGCAGCCACAGATCAGTGTAAGTCCTTTCATTTTTAATAACATGTGCGACGGTGCTATTAGTTACAGCACACACACTGTAGTGTAAAAAGGCTCGCTGTGTAATGACAAATCTACTGCATTACATGTAACTGTGACGTAATGAATGCTGCTGTCCAATTACATCAACACGCCACTTTCCATCTTTATGCAGTATCACACATGCAGGATCAACCACAGTGCTGATTTGCAATCTGCTTGTAAAGTTATGGAGAACATTTGGCTCTACTCTTCCTCGTCCTCTTTTTTTTTAGCCTCAGTCTGGAGCTGCGGTTGAGGAAAGTACTCGACCCCAGGGGAACATTTGGAAAAGGAGGTGTTGAGCAGATTTGGGCGCAGCCACAGCTCCGGTCAAGGATAAGGTTTCTCCACCTTGTGGTCATGTATTATTCAGTCAAGAAGGCAGCGATGGTTTACCTGGTGAGACCGACACAAGCAAAGGATGTGTCTGAAGTGACAGAGGGACCAACGAGGAGGAAAAGAGAGGAGGAGAAGAAGGAAGGAAGAGGTGGATAGATAATGGAGGAGATGGTTAAGAAACGGCCGATAATCTCTGCCAAAGAACGAGGTTAGTGTAAGAAATCTCTCTCTCTCTCTCTCTCTCTCTCTCTCCCTCTCTCTCTCTCTCTCTCTATGTGTGTTACGGCTGAACTCTCTCACAGTCGTTGCTTCATACATGTTTGAGATTTCTACTTTGTTTTCAGATCCATTCCCAAACAAAGCAGAGGAAGAATGTTAAAATGCATAACCGTAGAAAATAAGTCAAAGAGCTTTATCCATATGGAAATCATCAGAGACAATACAGCCGAGCCAGAGAGCAGCGGGTGTGCTGTAAGGCTCAGAGTCGACTCTCTTGCATCATCTTCATCACTGTCCTTCTCCTCCTCCTCCCCTTTCCAGGCCCGGGCCCTGGACGTTACGCTCTGCCCCCTACCGTTGGCTACATCAACCATGATGTCACAAAGCCCAGTAGCCCTGCCTACTCCTTCCGTACCCGCATGAGCAGCACCAGTAAGTTCACTTTACACCCCATATAATTCATAATGCAGCTCAAAGGATTCAACTAAATCACATGTTAACTTCTAAAAGTGTCAACAATCAGATAAATCCTGTTTTGCCCATTTTGCTCACTGTGATTGTTAAACTATTCCACAACTGCTTTCACTGCTTTTCACAACATTAATTTGCTTGTTGAAGAGTAAAAGACTTTGCAGATTGAACACACAACCATTAAATACTGTATTCTAGATATATTCACTTCATTTTTGAGGTCAAAACCAGTGCGTGGATGAGCTGATGTGCTTCATCGTGATTTCCGTAGTGGTCTCTGTGGACTCCAGTCCGGGGCCGCGCTACAACATTGATGCCAAAGTCACTCGGTTTGGTCGAATGGAGACCCCATCCTACTCTATTTTGGGCAGGGGGAGGCGCTCAGGTGAGACTCTGTCAGTCTGGAAAGAAGAATAGGACTGAAAAGAATATTCCTAAACATTTTCCATTTTAAAATCATAGCCGGGCTGTCTCAGACTCCAGGGCCAGGGGCCTACAGCCCAGAGAAAGCTCCGCCTCTAAACGCTCACCAAAGACCTCCATCCTACACCATCAGCCACCGCACCAGATACCGTACAATGGATGCTGTACCGGCACCAAACAGGTAAATGCAGGAGGAGAACATATTCATATCCTATAGTCACAAAACCACCCTAAGTCCCATGTGTCTCCACCCTGCAGCTACAGTCTCCCAACCCTGCTGGGCTGCTACGTTCCCCACAAGCCGGCCAGTGCCAGCTACAGCTTCTCCGGCCGAAGAGGGGTCGGGGCGCCGTCCGAGGACCTTTCCAAATCACCCGGACCGGGACGATACAACATCATCCACCCGGACACTTATCTCCGCCGCCAGCCCTCCTTCTCCATGCAGAGCCGGACTAAGAGGCCCAATTATTCCTCTGCCATTCCGGGCCCAGGCGCCTACAGCCCGGAGAAGTTTCACCGACACCTCCCCAGGCCTCCATCCTTCACCCTCGGTGTCAAGCACTCTGAGTTTGTTACCCCGCTGGTGGTGCAAGTGATTGACTGACCACTTTCTGGATTAATAGCAGACGTGTCAATTTGCTGGTGGAATGAGTGTGTTTTTCGCGTGAGTGACAGGTGTAGCAGTGGACGAGCTGCCACATAATGTGCTAACTTGCAAACAAGGCATTCTATCACAAACAGTGATAGAATGCCTTTCAAATGGGTGAAAAACTGCATATATTTTTCAATGTAAAATGATGGATAGTAAATGCTGTTTGGCTTCACATTGACACACTTCATTTAAATGCCCTTAAACTTATCTTATTAATGTAAATATACATGTCACATAATGTACAACTAAAGGTCTAAATCAGCTGAATATAATCCTTAAAACACCAAATCAAAACTCTTAATGATGCTCATGTTCTTTAGTCTTTCGTCTAAAAATTCAAGTTATCATTTTATTGATTGAAGCATTATTTTAAACGCCTGCCCCTTAATCTTGCAAATGTCCCTTAAATGGATAAAGTATGTGGTTATAATGTCATATTTGATTTCCTAAGTGTTGAATTGTATCCGAGTTTTCCAGCTCAAATGTAGCTCTAATTCAGCTTTATCAAGGTCTGCTGCTACTGAACGCTTTGAAGAAGTTTAAAAGTAACAGCTCAACAGAAAACATACCATCCAACTGTAAAAAAGCATGATCACTATTAAAGCACCTCTGATCATACGGAAAACACATCCGAGTACTATAATACATTAAGAAATATGCAAATCCTTCGTGAAATCTTCTCACTTTATCACCTTAACCATTCACTGCATTATCTGTTGCTTTAACATTAAATAATTAAAAGACAAAAATAAATAGAAAACCAGCTCAGCAATTAACAGTGTCGGCATATCTTTATGAAACATTTCATTCATTCATTCATTCCATTTTTGCATTTATTCCTCTAAATAAATAAGATAAATTATCAATAAGTCTCACATGCATCGTTGCTATGGCGTTAACAATTCATCAGCAGAGAAAGGGTGTCCGTAAAATCTTTCTGCACTTCTTACGTCTTAATGCATTTGTCCCCATTTTGCTTTCGGCATGATGGTTTCCACAGGTGAGCTCCAGTTACTGCACTCTCCCAGACCCAGCAGCTCCATGGCACACACCTGGAACAGGTAGGTCCTGCCTGGGCTCAGACCCCGCAGGTCCACCCTGGTGCTCTCAAACGGACCCAGCTGGAGGGGGGAGGGGGAAAGGGTTTGGTTAATACAGATCACAATGCTGGCTTTTCCCTCTCAAGGTTACTGTAAATCACTGTAATGTTGAAATGAATCAATGAAAGTAATATTAAGTAGAAAATCCCCAGAAAACATTGAATTATGACCACAGGCTGAAGAGGGAAGGACGTCCAGAGAGGAAGGGACTTTCTGAAACCTTATAAAGGGGAAACTCTTTTGTGGTTTGTCTATTTTTAATTTTTTCCACATATCTGTACATGAGTGTCCAATGTATCACCCAGTACGTTTGAATCAGTCTTAAAAGTCTTAATCTTAATATTCTTACAGGGACAGACTTCGGGGTGCCCCTGATCTCCCACTTGTACTGAATGTGGTATTTTAAGGGAAAGATGTCCAGGTTGGACCAAGTCGCGGGGGGAGACCACTCCACTGTCAAGTTTCTGAAATGATCAGGGAAAACCCGAACATTTACTGGAGGATCTGGTTTCACTAGAAAGAGAAAACAGAAACAAATCTTTCAAACCAAGTTCAGTTAAGAAACCACCCAATGCTCCAATTCTTCAACAATCCATAATCCATATTTGTAGTTCTCACCAATCTCTTCCATCATGAAACTTGTTAAATGGGAGCTGCTTCCCGCCGGGTAGACTGCTGTGATGTTGATGATGTAATCGGTGAGAAGCTTCAAGTCCTGCAGGTGGCAGTGCCAGAGCTGAAGTAGAGAGATTATATTAAATTTACAGTATATGAATCATGGCTTCCAACACTCAACTGTTCCACATTCCCTCAGCTTGAGCACTTTATACAAAATAACCCCAAAATTGAAAACCAGTGATTTTTTTAACTATCAGGTTGATAGGTTGATCCAAATGAATGGCCTTTAGTATCGATTTACATGTATTTTTTGGGGAAAAGTAAATAATCTCATACCTGCTCAGAGGATGATGCTGATGCTGAGATCAGTCCAGATGATGAAGAGCCAGGGGGGATCAGATGACACTGCTCAGTAACCCAATGTCTGTGTCTCTCACTGGCAAACAGATGTACAAATACACACTCATTTAGAGGCCAAAGCTCCTTTAATGATGCTCAACACCCACTGTGCTCAAAATTTGGCCAAAATCCAAGACACAGCAAAGACCGTTTTGGACAGCTCTGTCAGATTTACCTGTAGGTGGCGATGTACTGTTCTGGCGGGGAGTGAGATGTTTCAGGCCAGGAGCAGAGAGTTTGGTTTGGGTAACCAGCACACCAACAATGCACCGCAGGAGTGGAGGGAGCATCTGATGGAGTAAACACAGAAACAATTTTCTTGTTTAACTTCATTTCTTTTTCACTTTCAGAATTACTGTACTTAAATAAAAAACAAAAGTAGAAACACATCTGTGCTTAGATTCATACTCACTCCCTGTTACCATGTTGGCCTTCAGCAGGTTCAGTGTGTCGCTCCCAAGGGCGCACATGAGGAGAGCCGAGGTGACCCACACTAAACTAGACGGGCTCATTGCGTAAGGGCAGAGACGAGACTATCTGCCTGTTCTGTTGTCCTTATACACCGTTAAGTTCTATTGTTGCTTAGTTCTGTATTCCGCCTCTTTATCTTACGCTTTACTCCGCAGCACGCGTCAAAGTTCAGAGATAACGATCAGCCTGCAGGACGGCACCCTTCACACTGAGAGGTTGCACGTCTGATCAGCACTTTAACAGCAGCGAAAGAAGAAGTGATCACAGGAAAACTCTTTCAGAAACCCCTATGACTTCCTGTGTTTACATTACCTCACCATGCATGTGAGTGACACAGGGAAACCTGAATTCCCGAAACACCGAACACCGAAACATCTCCACAGTACTGTCAAACGCTATAATGAGCAGTAAATTTACTTTATTATTGTATTTACAACATAAATACTGGACAGACACAGTATGTAAAGTAGTGGACAAACTATCGAGCAATGTAGTGTTGACAGGTAAACGTTCCCTACTAAAAGCAGCTCTAGTACTGAATACATAATATACAAGCACTGGCTCTGATCCTGACTTCCTATTTAGTCATCAGACATTCTCTCGATTGTCTCTGTGAGGCCACAATAGCTTCTTGCCGTTCCGCCCGGGGAGGGGGTGGCCATGGAAGTTCCAGCCCGTTGCAGGGGCTTCGTCTCTGTGTATGTTCATGCTGTGTATTCCCCCGCTGGACGTCCGCAGGGAGGTGAAGGCCTTGCTGAACCAGGTGTTCTTTGCTTCCTGGAGATCATTGACCAGGATTCCCTTTTGGTGCTCCAGGTCCTGTAAAAAGGGAGAACAGGGCACACATGTGAGAAATACAGCAGACGAATGTGGTTACGTGTGTGTTCTGTGTATGGGTTCGTGATTATGTGATGGTGGTCTGACCTGGATCCTACACTTGGCCTCCACCATTTGGAGTTTGGTCTGGGCCAGCTCCTGTTCCACCTCCCTGACCCGGGGAGTGAGGGCCTCCCGCTCCCCTATCCTCTTCTCCACCTCTGTTCCCCCGTCCTCTTGCAGTCTCAGTCGCGACCCCCCGTCACCCTCTGTAGGTGATGATCCACAGGAATAATCCATTTTAATCTCTGATTCTATAACGCGTCGACAGCGAGTGCAAGCCATCACTGCAGTCTGGAAGATGGGAAGAGGGAGAAAGAGAGGTAGAAAAAGAGGAAGAGAAGGAATTTAAAAAGACAATATTACAAATTCGGCCTTTGGCAAATAAGGAGTTAAAGGGGAGCTGCCAGGTGGAGCAGTGACAGCAGAGCGCCACAGGAGGAGTGTTGTGTTCTCACCTTGAATGCATCTTTCTCCTCTCTGTGTGCGGCCTGCTGTTTCTCCAGACGGTTTGTCAGCTGAGAGCAGATCTGAGAGAGAGAGAGAGAGAGAGAGAGAGAGAGAGAGAGAGAGAGAGAGAGAGAGAGAGAGAGAGAGAGAGAGAGAGAGTGAGAAACTAGACGTGATTTTGAAATATTCTGGTTTGTCAGGTTGTCACTATACCTGTTTATAGTCGGCGATGATGCCTGATGACCTTTTGACCTCCAGCTCAGCTTTCTCCAGCTCCCTCCTCATCACCTCCTTCAGCTAGAGGAAGAGATCAGAGCCTTTGCTGATGTTGTTTATACCATAACATACCTACACCTGTACTGACTGTGACATCACACAATCCTCCACCATGTGAAGCTCTGCGCTCATACCATGGCAGTCTCCTCCTCCTTCCTTTTCTTCTCCTCCTCTGTAGCCTGCAGCTGACGTCTGGTGTTCAGAAGGTCTGCGGTCAGTTCATCAACTCTGTCCTCCGCCTGTCAACACCACAAAGACGGTGAGACCTTCAGCGCTGTGCGCCACAAACACAGATGTCAAAACGGCGACTGTAAACTCTAAATTCTGAGGGGTGCGGCGTGATCTATCAGTGAAATGGCCGCCTCTTTGTGAATATCCGCACCTTGTCTAGGGCGTTCCTCAGGTCGATCTTGCCGGTGATCAACCTGTGTGCCAAGTTGTCATTTTCCTGCTCCAGGCGCAGGCTGACCTGGTGAAGTTTACGGTTCTCCATCTGCAGAACACAGAACAATGTGACAGGTTCTCCAAAACATAGCAGAGCATAAATGGCAGCATTAAGAAACTCAAAGTACCTGATATTTGACTACAGGATCCTCCTCCTCCTCCTTTCCAGGCTTCTTCATTTCCCTCAGTTTAGCTTTCTTTGTGGGGACCTGTGAAGAGAGGGCAAGTCAAAGCTAATCAATTACAGCGATGTCAAAAACTGTCATATTTGACTGAAGTGAAGAGAGTTATCTCCTCCGAGCAGATATAGAGCGCCGGATGCGGCAAGAGCGAGACAAATCAAGAGCAGACCCCAAAAACCAGATCCAGATCGGAATAACAAGATAAGATAGAGTACGAGCACATGTCAGAATTTAAAGGGCATGAAGAATAATGCTTTATAGTCAAAGGATTATTTTTATTGGGCCTGAAAAATGACATTTCTCATCTGTCAAGTATCTAAAATGACCCATCAGCATCTATGTCAACATTTCACAGGTCACAAATCTGTCATGCAGAGAAATGTGTTTTGAGTTATATTATATAGATTGTTTTGCTTACGCTTGTCGCTGCTAGTCAGTAGTGGAAGTCTTGAACACTGAGAACATTTGTCACAAAGATGTCAACACTAGCGCTGCTGCACTCCGACCTCCGTCCTTTGAGTCTGACTTATATTTTAATCCTATTATTCTTGCGATCAGACGAACTCGCAGTGACTTTATGATTGATACGCTTTAGAAATGCTTCACATGGAATCTGGTCCACACACCACTGAGTCTTACTGTGAGCGCTGGGCCTGATTCAGCCACCAGACAGGCCAGGATTTCCTCCTCGCTCATCTGCTCGGCACGACGGGCATCGCACGCCGCCGTGATGGAAACCTCTTCCATCATCTTTCCCACAGGGGCCCTGAAAGCAGCCACGGGCTCCGCAAGAGAGGAAAGAAAACTACTAAAAAGGTGAATTCCAGTCAGTGAAATTCCAACAAGAGTTCGGGTTACACACTCTCGGGCTTGTTGGAAGAAAAACAAGATCTGGAGAGTCTGTACAGCGGATCTACAGCGATCTACGCGGTGATGCAGGTAAAGCGTGTAAACACAAATCCAGCCTGCGTCCACAGGATAAATCAGGATAAAGTCCACTCCACCGAGAAAACAGGGAAACCCAGTCCAAAGGTGAGTAACAGCCAGACAAAGTGTGGATATCCCTACCTACAGAATCACACACACACTCACTGTATCAGATTAAGAGTGTGTGTTACAGGTGTTTGAAAGCTGGATGTGCAGTAACAGGTTTAACAAGGTTTATAGGAGCTCTGAGAGTGTGTGAGAGAATGACAGAGACCTTAGACACACCCGTCCTGACCTCCTTTCTTATTCTAATTATTAGACGCCTACTTGCTTCATCTGAAACAACACCAAAGACGCAAAAGTAAAACATAAAACACAAACGGATCAAGCCCTCTGCCGGTTAGACTTTAATTTCCAGGATAAAGGCCGATCTTTCCTCAAACACTTTCGTTATCTATGCATCGGCATTCTGACCGAGCTGCTGCAGACGCCGTGTACACTTTACTAACCTACTAAAGTAAAGAGTCATACACTGTGTGATGTTAATGAAACCTGTAGATCAGGTGTGATATTTGTGATTTGTCCATGCTGGCAGCTGCTCAACTCTGGTTCTGGGCTGAGCCGACTGGCAGGAGAGCAAACCAGTTCAGCAGGTAATGCCACTGAATACCAGAGCAACAAAGAGGATTCTGTTCTCACTCCACCGGCTTCGCCTCGGTCCCATGACCCAGAGACGTCTACATCTAGTTTCTCTTTCGA
The DNA here is from genome assembly GCF_046128005.1 of Genypterus blacodes. Taxonomy (NCBI): domain Eukaryota; kingdom Metazoa; phylum Chordata; class Actinopteri; order Ophidiiformes; family Ophidiidae; genus Genypterus; species Genypterus blacodes. The sequence goes on along the minus strand of NW_027466883.1, from coordinate 3,921,992 downwards.
GCCCCTTTCCTGTCATCTCTCGTTTTACATCCAACATCCTGATGCCAGATCAGTTTCATCATTTTGTTTCAATTCAGCTTCCTCTTGCGGCTACTTTTCACTTCTGTCTTAGTTTTCCACTCAAAGTTTTTATTTCAACATCCTGTGAATCTGGTCTGAGTCACCGAGAATAAAGAGAGACAAAACATAACCAGACATATATAAACATTTATTCCTCCTCAAAAAGGAACATTTTGTGAAATATGGTGAATCTTTCTCTCTTTTTTTTTTGTATGTATCAGGTTATACCAAAACATATTCAAGTTTATAACAGGCTCAGAAGGAAAAACACAATTGTAAACAACAAATTTAAAACAAAAAGGTCACAGGTCAGATCAGTCTGAAACATTTAGGTGCTCTTTGTGGAAACTGGTGAACACTAAAAGTAAATATTTCACTAGATATAGGACATATATTGACTGAGTGAAATTATTGTTATGTTGAAGTGAACATCAGTGCTCAGTGGACATCAAAAGGAACATAAGAGAGGTTATGTGTGTGTATGTCATCACAGTTGAGGAAGGTTAGGAGATGTGATGATGACGCTCAGAGCTCAGTGGTACCAAAAGTGGTGATTCCATCCTTTCAGCTGAATCTAACACACAAATCTAAATGCAAATTACATAAAAGCTGCACTGTAAAAACCTTTCTGGCAGAACTCAGTAAAGGATCACTCCGTTATTTTCTCCAAATTTCCAATTGTTTGTTTTATTATAATTAGAATTGTTTTCTTTTAGACTTTCATTTAATTTCGAGTATAATATTATATATACAGTAATATTATAATGATAATGAAATAAATAGAAGAAAGTAGAAAATCAGCAATTTGTATCATAAATAATTAGATAATTAATAAAGTTATTTTTAGAGAAGCTTCATTTGTTTCTTTTCCAGAAATAAAAAAATCAATTCTGGAATTTCTTGCCTGATCATTTTTATGTTTTGTGCCTTGGATTATTCAAGAAACAGCTTTGCAGAAATACCAACAATTTCCCCCAAATCTGTGGTGAGACAAATGAGGTGTTAAGTGTCAAATTATAAAACATTTCAATTTGAATAGAATTTACCGAACAAACAAAATAACCCTGAACTCTAGAGGGTGAATTACAGAATAGTGTTGTGCTTTTCAGTGCTCTTATGACTGTGTTTCTATGAAACACAAACAGAAACACAGAGTACAGAAATCACACCTAAAACCCCGACAGCCCTTAAAAACTACAACACACACAGATTCAGGCAAATACTGTGTAATAACACTGCATCATCATTAACTCTACTGCAGCTGATCTAACGGCTATTAGGGAGGAAACGGAATATGGTGCAGGAATTTAGTTGTTTTCTTTCTTTCTTTTGATAAATGTGAGTCTGTAAACATTAACAGACCTGCATTTTATCTAGTTTTAGATAAACTATGCTTAAAAACCTGTAATATCTCCTTCACTCTTCATGAAAGTTCACAGGAAGTGATGAGTTTCCAGTCACCTGATAGAAAAAAGAAAAGACAGTAGCCCTCATGTACAGTCATTTAGGGGGAGAGGAACCCAGAGGGAGTATGACAGAAACTAAAGGGCAGGGGTGTGTGTGTGTGTGTGTGTGTGTGTGTGTGTGTGTGTGTGTCAGACCTGTTCATTGTGTTTAGATCCCAATGAGACAGGAAATGCTGCACATCTGGTTCCAGCAAGTATCGCAAAAGTGTCTCAAATTACTGCTTATGATCAGCATTCACCCGCCTCACGTTTGGATTTTATCAGTACGGACGGAAACTGTGACACACACACACGCACACACAAAATACAGAGTTTGTGCTTAGTCAGCAGGGGAGGAGATCATGGCTGTTTGATACGCACGTCCAAACCATATCTGAGGCAAATCTGCTGTGTTTGGACCGGTTGTTATGTTATATACCTACAATACTAATTTGACTGGAAGGTCCTTCATGTTTGGCTGGAAACACTTTGTGTTAACATGACATCACATACAGTGCACACCAATGGGGATGATTTACATTTTTTTCAGTGCATTGTGGGTGAAGCAAACAGCGCTTATTGTGCTTGATTTATGTAGCATTTCAGTGCCTGATCTAATAAAGTTTCATACCCTGAAATCTGCTGCTCCTCAGCGGACGCTCTGTGGTTGGGTTCCCCCATGGAGGATCTGTCAGTGGGCAGTTTTTGGGGGGTAACTCCTCTGACCCTGTGTATACTCTGGGCAAGTTAGTGCAGCATTGTAATCCATCACCTGAAAGCAATGTTTGCATCGTGTGTCATGTGTTGCGTGTGTGTGTGTGTGTGTGTGTGTATCTTCTCTGTGCAGCAGGGGTCACACCTGGGTGCTGTAAGGTCGCGGCGGGGGAGGAAACATGTCTGTAGGACTGTAGGATCTCAGATGGCTGAGACCGTGGGGGTTGGCGGGCAGAGGGAGAGAGACGGACGGGTTCTCATAGTACGTATGGAACCCCAGCCGCTCGCCGCCGTTGCGCACGTCGTCTGAGAGTTCAGAGCGTAGGACGTACGGCGAGCAGGTGGGACAGTGGTTGTGATGGGAACCCGCATCCAGCTGGTCCAGAGATATCGGTGGGCTGATGGCCGCTCCGTCCATAGCCAGGGCGCTGCAGGCGTTGCAGGGAAAGTGAGAGTGAGGGTCCCGTCCCACCATGGAGCCCACGTCCACATCGGAATCATTTTTCTTACAGCAGTAGTACTGCAGGAAACAATGAAAATATAGTTACGTATGTATTATTATAAGAGTAAAGGGGGGGGGGGGAAGAAAGAGTGGGGAAAAGGATAAAATTCCAAAAAGGAAAAGGGGAAAAAGGTAGAAAAATGTGTTTATTTTGTGCATTAATAAGTCTGTTACTGTTTTGGCGTTGCTGTCACACCGCAATGTTTGTATGTAGGCGTTTTGTAAGTTAAAACATCTCTTCCAATTCTTTCTAATAGTGCTTTCTGACCTTTTTTGGCTCATTACTGCTGAAAATTGTTGATATGCTTTACTGCACACTGCAGTCAGCAGAAATGGAAATGACATTACCGCTGCCCAGCCTATACATGTTCATCCTTACCTAGAGCGCCTATAGTGGTGAAAACTGTGCAGTCTACCATTACAACAATAGGGTGGACATAACAGTCTCTCTCACACACACACACACACACACACACACACACACACACACACACACATTACCTGGAGTCTACAGTAACAGAGCACTGCTACAATGCACAGCAGTATCACTCCGGCGAGAATTCCTCCGGTTATGACAATAGTTCCCGCTGACATTCGACCAGCTCTCCATCAAACCCTTCACAGACAGCGGGGGGGAGACAGAGGATGAAGACAGACCGATGAGAAGATGAGGAAGGGGAAAAGATCTAAATGGTGGCAGCCTGATTACTCTAAATTACGTGACAGGATATTCATCATACTTACGCCCAACAAAGCTTTCTATAATGCCTGCGAGGAGAACAAAATGGAGCCCAAATTAGCAGAATCATTTAGCATCAGGATGTAACTGTAAGTGATGTAACATGATGTAAGTGGCCGCTCCATTATCATGCAGCTGCTGTCTGACAGCCGGGGGGTGGTTTCACGGCCTGGCAGTGACATTCTGCTGTCTTTCCAGGGGACAGGAGCTCTGAGGACAGACGGTCAGACACTTACGTTAGAGGACAGCAAGGGTGGAAGAAACCATGACACGTCCCTTTAAACTCCTTTCAACTGGAGCTCCTGCTGAAAGAGACCAGACAAGAGACTTTGATCAAACCCGGCCCAATCCGTTCACAATCGGGGTATTACAAGGTAGAACAGAGGAGTGTGAGTGTGTTCAGACGGGAACATCTTAGTAAAGCAACAGACCCTCAGGATGTGGATGAATTAACATGCTGGATGCAACAGTGCAGAGAGTGTGAACCAAGCATATGGGCCGTGCATGCGCTGCACCTCCAGCATACTAATTCTGATCTGTGCGTCCATGAATGTCATTTTGATTTCCGGTGATGCGTTCAAAACCATTCCCCAAACTCCGTCACGTTCTCCTGTATATTCAAATCTGGATATCTGACACAGTAATGAGAAAATATAGGCCAATGTTTCCTCATGCATATATACAGTATATAAATTCTTATTAAACAAATGCCTCTGACCCCCAGGGCGACATCATAACATCCAATTGATAGAGAGTTCTGATATAAACTGGGGCTTCATTTGGCTCAGAAGCGTCTTGGACTCGTTCACAATCTCCAATTTAAGCCGGGGCTGTCACAGTAACAATTACAATGCGTCTCCAGGCAACAAAATTGTTTAATCAAGATAATTACACCATCAAGATATTCCCGGGTATAAGAATAACATGTAATTACCATAATCAAAATGATTAAAAATATCAAACTGTGACTTTTTTTAACTCGTTGTCAGAGTATTAGTGTCACTTTGTAAAATCAATGAACATCCCAAGGCTGTAATTTGGAGTAATTTCTGAGCCGGTAAGTGACTTATTGCCTGATGAAGAGCTTTAAACCCTCGCTGCTTTGTTCCATCGCAGTTTAAAGGTTAAAACAAAATGCTAATTTAGGATGAGTGGAGCTACATGAGCCACAGCTGGCCCACACACACAAAAACAACACAAAAATGTCATTTTTGGCGTTCTTTCTACCCTTCTGAATAAAACAAAATTAGATTGCGAGTGGGTTGAATATGCGCACAATTATGCCAAGTACCACACAGACACACACACACGCTCTCAACTGACTGATTCATTGTTTTGGTAAGTGCTGGAGGTATTACTACAATGCCTCCCACTCGAGGAAAATCAGAAAGCTTAACGGTGCCACGCTCCCTGAGAGCAGGAGAGAGAGAGAGAGAGAGAGAGAGAGAGAGAGCGAGAGAGACGGTGTGTGTGTGTGTGTTGAAATGTGCATGTGAGCCTCTGTGCAGCATCTCCATTGCGTCATTGCACTAAATTATATACACCAGGGGGTTGGGATAATGCTGTTAAAAGCCATGTGAAGCCTCTCCTCTCCTCTCCATCTCCACCTCCACTCCTCTATTCTCCCCGTCTCTCCCTCCACTCCTCCGTCCTCCCTTCTTCTCTCACACTCTCGACCTGCTTAACTCTACCTACTTTCATATTACCACACAAAACGGCGCCGCGGCAAATACGCAGCACCAAAACGTTTGACTTCCTGTGAAATGAAGGAATTACAAGGTGGATTTGTGAACGTGGACACAGGCAAAAAGTCACAACTCTGCATTGAGTTTGTAACAGGAGATGAATAAGTTGTTTGTGAGTTTGTGAGTGATTTCTGATCTGAATGTCACATTTGCAGCATTTCTTGTTTGCACCTCAAGAGGGAGGTGCTGCATCAAACCGTTGAAAGTAAAGAGGAAATTAGAAGATATTAAACTTTGTAGTAATATTGTACTGTCATATTTATGTCATTATCATAAATAAGAAAAATTGTTAACATTTAGTATTAGTTTTTAATTATAAAGGTTCATTTTTAAACTATGATATTGTCGCAGTCAAACAAACAGATCATATCAATAAGGATCTTAGACATATTTTGTGTTATTTATATATATATATATTAAGGTATTCATTCTCTGCAACTTTTGCAGAGGAGGCATACAGATTTTATGTGTAAGTTCATGGAGTCAAATTCACTCAGCAGAGAGAGATGTAGGATTTCAATGGTTGACGTGTATTCATCCATTCTCTATAGCTGCACCTTCCCCGACACTGCACAGGACAACTGTGTGTAGACGTAGGTGGGTAACTTAATTACATTATCGAGGCAGAGTTGGGGTTGAATTCAAGGCCAGAGTAAAGTGACAAAGTTGGGAAGACTCCACTCTGTAACACTTAGGCACTTAGGCAGACTGACAGGAAGTTGCACTCCTACAGAGAGAGAGAGAGAGAGAGAGGATCTGACCCATCAATCACTGACTTGGACGGGGGACACAGATGAATGAGGGAAGCGCGAGTTGTTCCCATTGGAGCCGAAGGGCGCGGGATCATTTTCCGCCACAGAAAACCTTTTCAGTCATAAACACTCAACTCCCCAGGTGTCTCATGTTATACGCTGTGTGTGTGTGTGTCAGGACGAGCTTCAGTCCAGGATCCAGCTCCTCACTGGAGGGAGAGAGGGAGAGAGGGAGAGGGAGAGAGAGAGAGAGAGAGAGAGAGACTTCCTTTTGCTATCTGTATGACAACATTGCTTCTTTATTCTGTAAGTAACTTGTCCCTGCACTTCATTAAAGGTATATGATTCCCACCCTTAGATGAAATATTGATATCCTAACCCAATGCACCATGTTTCCTATGGCTCCACTACTACATACCAATAAAGCAAACACCCTTAATGTCTCATGTATAATCGTTTCATTTCCCTGCCTGCAATATTTCAGAATTGTGGAATCGTCCCCACCTACACAGACAAAAGTGGAAAGACGATTCATCTTCACGCGACGGTTCAAATCGCCCCATTTAAGTTTACCTTATGAAAAGAAAAGAGATTCATGAGCTGCAGCTGAACTATATTTAGTCATTTTTATTGTCTGTTGACACGGTGGAAGCAGGGGGTAAGAGGCAGCAGAGAGAGGTGTCATATTTTAATTCGCTTTCTCTGTGGGAAACAAAACGATCCTCACAGTCAGCTAAAGGGCATACAAACACAAACACACACGCACAACTGGCACATAGATGCATTAGTACTTGGTCCATCTGTTTGTAAACTTTTAGCACATTTATACACGATGTACTTTCACACCCGTAGACATTCGGTGCCCGACACACACACACACACACACACACACGGAAATTGAAAAGTGCAAACGCTGCTCCCCAGGATGGCGCGGTGATGATTGGTGATTGAAGTCAGGATCAGAGTGAATCATGTTTACATGTCCACCCTGCGCCCCAGAATCCACTGTAACAATGTAATATAATACAACATCCTCCGACTGAAGATGTTACACAAAATGTCACATGATGTCATCGTAAGAAAGTCCCTAATAGATTGAACAATTCCTGGCATCATTCCTGTTTCTAAGAGGACAGTCTCTGAAAGATTATAGAGAATTTCAATTCCTTCTGAAGTGCAGGGAGGATCAAATAAGTATATGAAACAGATTAGATAGATTGCAGTGCATGCAGGTTCTTTCTATAAGAGGAGACAGTAGATGGGGAAAGATTGAAGAGGACCTCATGCAGAGACAGAGCAAGAGAGAGAGAGAGAGAAGGTGGCTCCTTCATATATCCATTCTTAAATAACAATATGAATATTTCGGTGAGCTGGCCTCCAACTTTGCGCTGGAAATCACAGCGAGCTCTGCAATTTTAAAGCCCCAGGGCTTCAATTATTCAAGTATCATTCCTCTGACAATATTTTTCCATCACGGGGCAATTTAGCCAGGTAGTAAAAGTCGGGCCTACCTGCTCCAGCGGACCCCTGAAAGCACTCAGATCAGCGTGTGAGGAGAGGAACGCGTCCAACATCTAGGACGAGAGACCGCAACGGCGGAGCAGGCTGGGCCAACAATGGCAGCGAGGTGCCGCAAAATGGAGGAAAAGATGGTGATTTCATTTTCCGAAAGTCTAAAAGGAGATCAGCCATATGTTCCCACACAGGTGACGACACGCATGCTCACCTTCATTACAATCACCTCTTTGTTATTTATGTTGAGAATGTATTGGTAAACACAAATGGAAAGCAGGGATTGATTACATCTGGACAAATAAAAGGATATTCAATGAAATTCAAATGGTTTGTAGCTCAGGTCACATTGATGCAGGATCCGAGATGGCAGAGGAGCAATCAATTACATCAAATGAACAAACTTTGGCTCAATTCTAGGTGGTCGAGTGTGTGAGTGTGTGTGAAGGGAGAGATGTGAGGAATGGGCGCACGCACACACACACACACACACATACACACACACACACACACACCTACCTTACCTGTGGAAGTCACCATCTGGGGGATACCACAGTGGCCCGAGCTGCAAAAGCACCTCTGGAAAAGAAGACGTGACACCCGTTTATTACCATGTATTAGTGTGATGTCACCCCAGGGTGCCACATCAGCACTTGAGCTTATTGGAAGAAAGGAGCTTGCTTGTTTGAAGGGGGCAGAAAGTCACAGACACACAGATCCATCTTCATTCTCACCACAGCCTCATCTATTCATCTTTATCTCTCATGCATTTATGCAGAGCTGCACTCCAAAGCCTTCAGTCTCAGGTGGCTCATATTTGGAAGAAATTATAAATGGGAGATGAAGGATTGTAACAAAACGGCATATTGCGCAATCTAAGCAGCGTGAATATAAACACATCTAACAGACAAGACAACAAATGGATAGATAATGATGCAACTCTTCTTTCATTCCAGTACAATTACATTAAACTGATAAGCTTGGGAGCATGCCTCCAATATTAATCCTCACAATTTCACAGCGGATTATTGATTGGAAAATTTGGAAAACCACATGAATCATTCTTCGAAAAGGGGGAAAAGTAGTACTTTTGTAAATAAATGAAAATAAATGGAAAAAATAAAAATCAACACAGCCTGTTCGCCGTGTAACGACTCATTACGTTAAACCCAATTAAGCGTAAAACAGACGCCTGTAAGGGTAAAGATGTGATGAAGACGAAGCTTACCTCTGTTGATTGAAGGTTGGTAATCTTTGCGCTCAGTCTGCTCTCCGTGGTTAAGTCAGAAACGGTTTGTCCCCCTGTGATCGTTTTACACCGGGAACCATCGCGTCATGATGTGGCCGTCGCTCGTGCGTTCCCCCCTCCCTCCGGCCCGCCAGGTTCAGTCGCAGCCCAGGTGCCAGCAGAGGCCTGCGGGGAATCTCACGGCATCTTCCTCGGTGAAAACGCTGCAGGCGGGGAGGTGGCGGCGGCGGCGGCGGTCCGGTCGGCCGGTGTCATCGCTCGGCTCCAGTCCGTCCTCGGCGCTGCTCACGGGGGCGAAGTTTGGGGGAGTTGGGGTGGAGGAGCTGACGCTGCTGGTCCCCGAGGGGGCGGGGCTGGCGGGGGAAAGGGGGCGCGGCGGCCACTTAACGCCGCGCGATATCGCTTCACTGTGAGGCGTTTGATGGAAGAAGTTTTCCCCAAACACAAAGTAGTTCGGTGATGTTTTATTCAGTGAGATGTCATTAATGATGCGATTTAAGCCAATTGAATTAGGAATGTCACTCACTGATATAACAAAGTTAAGGCAACGAAACAGTTTTGTATTATAAAGGGACCAATAATAAGTCATAGTTATGTTTATTAAGACAAGATGTCACCTCTCCTCCTCCCTACAAACCTCTTTCTAAGTTCTTGTGTTAAAGTTTTACTATCCTGACAGAAGGCCATTAAAGACTCAATGGCAGTGAGTTATTTGAGGAAAACCAACACTCAATTCTCCCAAATTTACAAATTACACCTAAAAGCATAACTCTTATACTTAGATTAAGGTAGAAACACAACAACAAAGCAGATGTCTCAGTTCTGCAATTACTCTTTTATCATCGTTTTCATGGTTGTTCTAAAAATGCTCAATCACCATCAGATAAGCTCAACTCGGCACCTTTTTCCAATGAATTTAAGCAGAAAGATGTAAAAGGAAAATCAGAAAGCAGAGGAGCACAAAGTAAATCCATAATATTGGCTCTGATATGAGAAGTTGATTGATCGCCGCCGATGGAGCTCCAGGCTTTGAGCTAACAGCACATTTACTCTGGAATGGATCTGAGCAGTAAAGAAAATGTCTCCAAAATATCAAATAAAAGTAGACAAAATCAGCAGCTTCATTTATAGCCTCAATGGTAAATGTGATTCAGAGCGTAGAGGCAAACACGTTGATTCTCATTAGAAAAGTCCACCAGGGGGCGCTTCAAGTTCTGCAGGTGGTACACGTACCACAAACTGAGAACCACCATCACTACAATCAAAGGACAGAAGGTCTGTGCTGCTATAATATGCTGTTTATATACACACATAGTATATTTAACATACTTTATATTTAGTTGCAGGAGAAGAGGAGGAATGGGAGCATTTTGACCAGATAATCCATGTAATGAGATTTATCCTGGATACATTTCCCTCTCTCTCTCCCTCTCTCTCTCTCGCTTTGGCTGAGTTATGCTGGCTTTGGGAGCTGATGAAGGTGGGCCAGTGGGGAGTAGTAAGATTACCGCTGCAATTGGATAAAGGAGTCGACACATTAGAGCAGCTTAGATGATACACCCTGCTGCACTGATTAATTTAAAACCTGCACAATGCTGAAAATGGCAATAAACACACATGCACACATGCACACACACACACACAAAGCAACAAGCATTAACTTGCCCAGCCCCTCTCCTCAAACACTGCATTTCCTCCATTTACCTCCGTCTGCTACACGCAGACACACACTCACTCACACACACCTCACTACCTCACAGCATGGCCCCTGCCTCTTGACTTGAGTTCATTATTGCCTTGGCAGGGTTCCTTAGATGAAATTAGAATGACAACAGCAATGACACAGAGAGCAGCAGTGGAAAGTTTACCCAGGGTGAAGTCAAGAGAGTGTGTGTGTGTGTGTGTGTGTGAGCTCTGTACAAATTTAATCCTCCCTGATTCGTGGCCAAGCTTGTCTGCATGCATTTGCGATACGCTGCCTCTTTGCGTACGCACTCGGTCTATGAGACAGGGACAAAATGAGACAGAACGGCTTTTGACAGCAGAACACAGCACGAGCACAAACTCTCTGAGACAAAGTCACAAAGCTTTTCCTTACAAGCAGCAGCAGTTACTGTTGACAGCGCAGGGCCAGTTCATTTTCTGGCAATACTGCTTGTGACACCAGCTACCAAACACCAAAGGCTGAATTTACGAGTGTGGACCAAAATGCTGAACGAAAACACACACACACACACAGACACAGACACAGACACACACACACACACACACTTCCTCAAGAGCACAAGGTTTGTTGTTATCTCATCTTTCATAGCTTTTGTAACCACCAAAAAAATGAACTTTTTAAACGACGCACTTGTGTGTATCATTTCAGGATCACTTTTCCCCCTCGTTTGACTTCTAGAAAGAACCAAATAAAATGTCATTTGCATGATCAATGGTTGCCGTCTGGATTTCTAAGATTTGAGGCTTTTCTGTAAAGGGATTGAAACAGATTCTCGAATAAATCTTAGTCTTATAAACACTACACACACACACACACACACACACAGACACATAACATCAGTTAAATGTGGTTAGAGGGTCACTACAGTTGAGTTTTCAGTGAAAGAACACAGCTTTTGATCGTTCTAGTGCCAATCGAAATTGTTTTCATACACACAGAAATAGTGAAGCACCTTTCACAGCATCTGATTGTCGAAAAAAGAAAAAGAAAAAAAAAATCACTAAACCTGGACTGCAGGATGTGAAATAGATTTTCTGTTTTTACCAACCTTTGAAACACACACACACACACACACACACACCGGGAGCTTGAAGAGAGACCTGGAGCTAAAATGTGCTGCTGTTACTTTGTACTCAGCGTATTCCGTTTCTTTCAGTTTGTCTTGCAATGCTTCAGTGTCTAATGTTAAATATTAAACCAAGTGACGTCCTTAATATCCAGTATTACTCTGGGAGGAGATGAATGTAGCTGATGGGACAGGCACGACTGAGATCACTACAAACTCAAAGCTAATTAGATCCGTTTGCCATCACTGTGAATACTCAGCAGGGCTTTGTTGGCCGCCACACGTATAGAAGCTGTCAAGTGAACTCCAGACTGCGTCGGAAACAAGTGTGGCATGTAAACACTCCAGTACACCCAAGAGGAACATTTTTAAGTTAAGTTTTAAGTTTGTACTGCAAACTGCAAAGAGTATAAATCCGTTTGTTTTCAATTTTAGTGCGAGCCACCTTGAATCCCTGTTTGCACTGTATCTTAAAGTTGTACTGTGAATACTACATGATGATGATACATGATTTTACAGAAAGAGCCAAAGACGGACTGCTGTGCTACAACGGGTCCACAGTGACCCGTCGTACACTTTGGATGTACCTGCAGTAAATCTTCTGGGGTGGACAAGCTGCACCCTGCGGCTAACAGAGGTATTATTCATTAACACGCGAGGTGTTAAGCTGCTGCAGGTGAAGAGTTTTGCTGTGATGCTTCCCAGCGGGCACATTAGTCATTTGGATTAACACGCTCCGCTGTGCTGGGCTCTGTATCAGGTTTTAATTACATTCACTTGTGCAACGTCACAACGCGCAAAACCCAACGTGGGACTGGATCCAAACAATACACACTGTTTTCTCTCAAGGGATGGTGGAAGCAAAGGTGAAGGTAGTGAGCATGCATGAGTTGTAAATCAATTATCCCGCAGAAATGTAAAGTGTTGTTGTTATAGCGCCGCCATAAGGTCGATGGATGGACTGTGTTTGGGTCGTGACCGGGATGGGACCTGATGTTTAGGACAGGTTGAGCAGGTTGGCGTCAGAGGAGACATGCTGCTCCTGCACGGTGAGAGGAGTCAGCGAAGATGGATCAGGCATCTACTAAGGCCTCCCCTGAGGAGATACGCCCACACATTCAACTGGGAGAAACAGAATACGCCTGAGGGATTACACACAGTATCCGACCTGGCAGTGGAACATCTTAGGATGCCCCCTTGAAAAGCTGCAGGGAGAGGCTAGGGAAAGGAAAGGGACATCTGGGCTACGGATCAAGTGAAGAGGTAGATGCTGATGGTGAATAATTACATTAGTGTTATAGAGAGAATACACAAGGCATTCAAAAAGTGTGAATCCCCTGTTGCTAAATGCATCATCATGTACACAAAGTTTGCATTTGTGTTTCCAAGCTTACGACATTAAATCACTTATGTTAGTATGAAAGTTGAGCTCATACAACTAAAAATATAACACGACCAATCAATACTTTTCTTTCCTCTCTTCAGGCCTTCATTTATTTCCTTGCAGTTTTCATACCACAGCATAAGTCGGCCAGTTTGTGCACAAAATCTCCTAAAATCTAACGCAGTACTCATTCACGTATCCGCACACACTCGCACCGTTTTCACAGTTGGAGTTGTGTTATTAAATGGTGTTAAACTCAGCTCAGGCGCAAACAAATTACTGAGAAGAAAAGAGCCGAGTTTGATTCAAAGATTCAAGTCGGGGTAAGAACTCTTCCACACTGTGTGCAAGGATGTGAAGAGTGTGAAAACAGAGCAGCACTCCATCATCCCTCCTCCAAGTCCTTTTTTTGTAGAAAATACTACATGGACCAAACCTACAGATCCAGAAAGATCTCACGTGGTTCTCTTATGGGGTCGAGTCCCGGTTTACTCGAGGACCTTGTGGTAGGGGAAGAGGGTCAGGCCTTTGGTAAAAGCGCCGATATCCATGACGGCCGCGGAGCCCGCCATCTTGGGCGAGGCAGGGAGGAAGGTGAGCTTGGACACCTCGCCGTAAGCGGAGCCGCTTGGGTCGTCGTCTTTGTCTCCGCGTCGGTCCCGCTTTTTGCCGCCGACCTCGCGCTCCGCCCTCTCCTCCGCACCAAAGCCTACCACCTTGGACAGGACATTGAGAAATGATTAAATTACAGGATATACTTCTGGAACCGAAAGAATATCCCTCTCTCACACACACACGCAGGCACGCACACACACACACACACACACACACACACACACACACACACACACACACACACACACACACACACACACACACACACACACACACACACACACACACACACACACACACACACACACACACACACACACACACACACACACACACACACACACACACACACACACACACACACACGCACACGCACACACGGGCACACACTCAAACATGAGGGCATCGCTTACATGCACGCTGAGTTTGCGGCTGTTCTGTCCTTGATGTTCTTGGAACCAGGAGATGAGTTCAGCTCTGGTCATCTGCTTGAGAGCCTCAATCTAAACACACACAAACACACACAAAGAAATGTGGATACGACAGGTAAGAGAAGTGGTACGGTTCATTGCATGAACTGTTTACTGATTTGAAAGCACACGGAGTGAGATTTACATTTACGCTACAGTTTATTCAAATGCAGTCAGAGTGTGTATGCATTTGTCTAAAGGTGTGTATTCACCTCTCTGTTGAGCCTGTCGAAGACATACTGCTGCGTAAGCACCTCGCACCAGTTTCTGTCCACATCTTCCCCGAGGTTTGTGTCCTCGCACTCCTTCAGCTTCACTAAAGCAGTCACCTGTAACGAACACACACACCGGACACACCGGACACACACACGCACACGCACACGCACACGCACACACACTCCATGACTGCCTTAACGATTTAGTTTCCAAATGCATGAAGAGCTTATGCAAAAAACATGGCGCACAGACCTGAGTATGAAAGGCTTCGTCAGTGAGGGACTGTAGCGTCTCCCCATATGAAGCCAGGAACTCTTCAATCTTTAACTCCACCACTTCGGTGCTGGGACAGAAAAGTTCATGAGAGGCAGCAGGAGAGATATATTGTAGGCTATGGGCTGTATTGGATTCTTTTAGTCATTTATCAGTTCCTTTCTGCTCTTTTTCCAAGGCCAGATAGATAAATCGTAGCTTGGGTTTGGGTGAACACCAAGATAAATTGTACCTTGGTTTTTTTTGGCAAGCGGCGAGATAAATTGTATCTTGCTTTTGGGCGAATGAAAGGTTACAATTGCGTTCGCGGACTCACTTGAACTTGGTGGCTTGCGTCTCCACGGTGATGGAGAAACCCAGGATGCTGGAGGTGTTCCTGCAGGTGGGGTAGACGTGATACCTGCGCGAGGGTTACAGAGACAGAGCGTCAGAATGTGTGTGCGTCAATGTGGAGTCCTATTGAGACTGAGAGACTTTTAAAACTAAAAGAAGATAAAGAGGACTTTTACACCAAAGACAGAGATGTGTGTCCAGATGGAGAGGCCAATGGAATTCATTTACAAGTTAAGGTAAGACATGCATACACTCACTGCTGTACAGTCCACCACAAAAATGAAAGACCTGCCCTATTTGAATAATAAATAAAATTATATAAAACAAGATAAGAGAAAAATTAAGTTATTTTAAAGAATAAAACTACATTTGTCCTTGTATGGAGGACTGTATATACTTTCATTTGTATTGAATGAGTATGAATTGTGGAATTGTGATGGCAAATGAAGAACACACAGAGGGTGCAGCAGTTCTCTCTGAGCCGCTATACATATTTGTTCTAGGTCCAGTTTGATATAAAACACAATTTTATACAATATCTATATAGTAGGGGGTCCCTGCTCCATCTCTCCATCAGTTTGGAGGTCCCTGGCCTGAAAAACGTTGAAGACCCCTGGTTTAAATGATTCAAGTATTACTTTTGTCACATTTGTGTAATTTTAAACGATCAAAAACACTCAGATATATTATCATTCAGTTTAAACATATAATAATACAAATAAATTCATTCATTCAACCAATAATGGATATATACAATTTAAAAAAAAAAATATCAATAATTTATGTAAAACAGTACAAATTCCCTCAGTACTCCATTTAGAAGAGAGCACATTAGGATTTCTTTAGTGCTCAAAATGAAGTTAGATGCATTTGCGAGCCATTCTGACTATTCAAACAACACAGTATTAAAAGCTCATCTTCAGTCAAGTGCACTGACATAATTATTGTCATCATGACGTAGGTGCACGTTTGATACAGACGCTTCTCAATGCTCTGCAGCAGCAGCAGGTGGCAGCACAGGTCAATCCCCACAGCGCTCACACTGCTCAGAGCTGCACAATGTTCACAAAAAAATGAGTCATAGCTGGCGACTACAGGAGAAAATCCATTCGCTGCCAGAAAAACGAAGGCAAACGTGGCAATATTTTGGATTATTATAAACACAAGGCACTGAGGAGTTTAGACTCATACAAATGTGTAAAAGAAGATGAAATATTGGAGCCACGCACCCAGGCTTTGTCATAACAGCATATTGTGATAAGTATCATATTGTGCCGGCCTAAATAATAAAAGTTTGCAGATAAGACAGAGACGTTTACATCGGCAGAGAGACGCTCACCCCAGAGTCTCTTTGGTCCTCAGAAAATCGAAGCACGGCTCCTCCATGTGCATCTGAAAGACAACAAACCTCGTGAGGGACGAGACACGGGATGGAAACGAGGGCGCCAAACACTCCAACACTCACCACCAACAGCTCCATCAGTGTGTGTTCCCTTAAGCTCTTGGCGCCAGACTAGGTACCATGTTGAAAGAAACAAGAATTATCATTAATATGATGCAGATCAACACAGTCAGATGATGCAGAGTGTGTCTGTGTGTGCACCTGGTAATAAACGGTGACCTCAGAGTTGGCGTCTCCCTTATTGAGCGATTTGACCTTACAGATGTGGTGCTTCATGGGGAGCTCCACCACTCGGAACATTACCGGCACCTCTTTTGGCAGCTTGGAGAACTGCAACTTGCTGCAGAAAAAGGGGCAGCGGAGGGCAATGGAACAAAACGGGGGAGGAAGGGAAGGAAGAAAGAGGCGCACAGAGAGTAAGGATAAAGGTTGAAGAGGGAGAGAATTCAGCAGGTTTGAGAGTTCGGGATGAAATAACTGAATCTAATGCAAATTACTACGCAAGGGGAAGACAAATCCACTGAAGTGAGTGAGTCAGTGTGTGTGTGTGTGTGTGTGTTCTAGTTAGGAAGTGAATTTAGAGAAGGCGCTCACTTACTCTGTGACATATTTCAGGAACTGCTCCGACTCCTGTGCAGAAAATACAATAAAGGATGATGAAGAGGAAAAGACAAGAGGAAATGTGTGTTTGAGTCCATGTGTGTTTGAGTGCGTGTGTGTGCGTGTGTGTGCGTGTGTGTGTAGGCGTATGGCTGGGAGACACAGAATGTAAGAGAAGGTATGGAGATAGAACCCACATGGAGATAGAACCCGGAAACAATCGGACAAAGTGAACTTTCTAAAGATGCGAGTACAGACATAAACATTTGTTGATCATTAACTGATTAGTTATTGGCTAGCCATTGGCGTCCACTCACAGCGCTGGTGAAGTTGCCCTGTACCAGCCCCTCTGTGTAGAGCTCTGCCTTGAGCGCGCGGCTGAACTCCATCAGCTCCTCAATGGTCAGACCAGCAGTCAGCGCCTGGTACTTCTCCACCATCGACCAGCGCGAGTGTTCCAGGATCAGCAGGCGTACGTCTCTGAGGAGGAGGAGGAGGAAGAGGGATGGGGGAGGATTTGGTGCTGTCAACGCATTTCATCGCTAGAAGGCATTACACGCGCTTGCAGCGATGAGTCAGACAGGTTTGGCGTCAGACCGAAGGAAGAAAAAAAAAAAATCAGGAGACGATCAACTCACTTGCCGAGTTTCTTGGGTATAATGAGGATGTTGAAGTATGTTTTTTTAAGCTGCTCGGCAAACATGCTGAAGACGCCCGCGGAGGTGGAGAAGTCAGCCAGGTAGTCCACGATCAGGTAGAACAGCAGCTACGCCACGAGAGGGAGAGAGAGAAAAAGACAGACAGACAGGCGGGGAGGAGAGACAAGCACCATTGTCCTCATCATCAACGTCGTTATCGTCTATACAAAAACATCTGCGAGTGAATCCATCCACAGCAGATATGTGATTATGAATGATTAGAAATGTCAAAATGAACAATCCGACATGGATGTTTAAATGTTTAAAAAGGCATTTTGGTTTGATAGTAAAGTGCAAAAGGAATGGGAAGGAAATTCTACCCGCGATTCCTCTCATTTCGTTGTTTGGCCTATGAAATACCAAACATATTGCCATGCCTACAGCCAGACACCGTGAGATTGAGCGGTTCATATCTTTGTACGCGCCATCATAAAAGCCTAAATATATTTAATTTATTGTGATATGAATTCCAAGCAACCAGAACCAAGCAACTGTTCACATTTGAGGAGATGCAATGAATTAATGAGTTAAATTTATTCATTGCAGGCAATTTTGATCGACGAACCAATTTATCAAATCATTTCAGTTCGCGGCTAAAACATTTATTTGCCTCATATTATCTTGGGATTATAGGATAATTTGCTTTTCTTTATTTTTCATTAAAATAATTACGTGTTGTTTTTGGCACTAAAGTTTTCATTTGTATATTTCTTAGTGTACTTGGAGCGCTATTATTTCTGAAACTGCTGAGTTGTGTTATAAAAAGGCTGATACATTTAAAGCCACTATCACCATTACTATTTGTATTAACACTATCAAAACCAGGCTTTATATGTGTATAAATGTAACAAAGGAAACAAAAGAGCGGCTCAATGACTCACAGGCAGTTTATGATTGAATCCTTTCACCTTGATGACCAAGCCGTGCTCACCGGCCACCAGTTTGTACTCCAGCTGGGCCACTTCGGCATCGTATGCCGGCTCGGCCAGGTTGTGGGCCAGAATGTTCACCAGCAGGTCAAACAAAACAACACTGGAGGGGGGGAGAGAGAGAGAGACAAAGAGACAGAGATGGTTGAAGGAGACAGAGGACAAAGCACCGAATGCATGGATAAGGCATGTCTAAGATGAACATAAGGAAAAGGACAAATGGAAGCAGGGAGGTCAAATGGCGGACTGGAGAGATGACTGCGGATGTGCAATTAGATTTCACAGAGCAAACAAGATAAAAGAAGTGAGGGATGGCGGTGACATGAATGTGTTACAGCGGAAAACACAGTGTTTGGAGATGGATCAAGTCTGACGCCTCAACTTACTTCTTGGCAGATTGCTGGATTACAGGAGAGATTATGTGGAATCTGATGTAGGCTGCCGCAGGGAAGAGCACAAACTGGTGTCAATGCCTTGCAATGGAGGTGGGCGAAGTCTTTGGGAAAGCGTCTTGCATGAGAAATGAGGCAAACACACACGAGCACTTGCACACACAATTTACCTTTTGGGATTTTGAATTTGTTGTCCTTCTTGTACCACAGACAGCCACGGTCACTGTCTGCTATCCGGACGGGAAACTCTGTGTCTGGACAGTCTGAGGGCTTCAGGGTGAAATCAGTGGCTGCACATATGAGTAAAAATCATCATTCCACTCGGCCCGTTCTTATAAATAATGCCTGATTCTCAAACTTTCCAATACGTCCAGTTTTGGGGACACCAGGCCTTTATGATGCAGTGACCCTACAGTGGACATATGGTGTAACAGTTTCGTTTGGCGTGTAAATGTTTAATGAGCACGACATAATATTTTAACAATTGCATCAGGCGGACAGATTTGGTGCAAATTGGAGCAGACGTGGATGAGATTTTCTGTTATATTGTCCCTTTTATGGAATGCACCTGGAATCCAGCAAACGATGTCATCAGAAAATTTTGGGAGTCCATATTCTTGTATCTATGACTCACTGACGGACTTAAAGTTTTGACCTTGAATTTTGACCTCCATCAGGTCAACATGTGCCATATAAACACTGAATGTTCACGTCTGATGAATGGAGACGACAGGACATCAAAACAAACTCCTGGCTTCACCACCGCTTGTGACAATCTCGTTTATGTCGATGATTTCCTGCAGGTTCTTCACTCACCGATGAAGTCGTTCTCAGCAGGAAGGTGCAGGTCGCTGTTTGGCTCCAGCGCTCCCGTCCAACGCTCCATCCACTTCTTCTGGACATCTGTGTGAGAGGAAAACATCAATTACAAACAATCATGGTTCCGATTTGTCATTTGGATTTATTATTGATGGATTGGCTGCACTGGTTTGATGTATTTTTAATCTAAACGTTGCTCTAACATTGTTGCAAAGGGTCTCAACAGATAAATGATGTCATCTCTGCTGGTGGCTGACTGCATTAGAGCAGGGCAAATATCAGCGTGCAAGGAGAAAAAGACAATGTATTCACTGAATGTCTGCGCTGTGGGAAGGAGCTATTACACTGACAGTAAAAAGCATCTCGCACGCGCTCATGCACACACACACACACACAAACACACCCTCCACGCTGTACTGTGTGCCAAACCACTTCTCCCTGAGGGGACACTGGCCCTCGTGTTCTGGTGACAACAGCATCAGGTTGGCTTTCTGCGGGGTGAGGTGGGACAGAGCTGCACTGATCACCTGCAGACACACACACAGAGGAAAGATGAGGTTACACACACAAACACACGCATAAATTCACACACACACACACACACACATAAATACACACACCAAACAAACAACTGCAGATTTCTGTCCCAATTCCATATTAAACACCTTTTCTAACTGGGTTTCACAGGGCAAAATGACGCTGTGCACTGAACTCAGTTTACTCTTGAGGGTTGATGAGCATCGTCTTCCCATAATGCAACGCACCACAGAAACCCATACGCTGCTCAAAGCTGAAAATAACTAAACAAGCGGCGAGAGGTTTAGCAGCATCTCAGAAAACCAAAAAAAACGTTGCATATTTGAGGAAAGCTGTTTTTTCTCTGTCAAATTTCCAAATTGGCAACTGGCAGCAGCTTTCTACATTCCAGTTTAATTGACGTCCATGTGTGCGCATTCATTCCTTGCCTGCCAAAACAGTATTCTGTGAAGATTACTGCACTGTTTATACTTCCCAGCGTGGCTGCGAGGAGTGGAATTGGCACAGAAGTGATACGGGTAGAGACAATTAAGTTATTAGCAACAAAATGACTCCCTGTGTAGGGCGTGAATCGTCCACGCGGCAGAAAGTCGCAGAGAAGAAGAAAGCGTGTTAATCGG
Organism: Genypterus blacodes; assembly: GCF_046128005.1. Taxonomy (NCBI): domain Eukaryota; kingdom Metazoa; phylum Chordata; class Actinopteri; order Ophidiiformes; family Ophidiidae; genus Genypterus; species Genypterus blacodes. The sequence continues at coordinate 3,901,194 of NW_027466883.1, read as the reverse complement.
AACTTCTTACGTCTGGATCGAACTCGAACAGCAGCTCGTCTCCAGTCAGGAAATCTGCTTTGGGAAACAGCTGCATGTTCTCACACAAGTCCTCCACGTACTCAATGGGGTCACTCTGACAAAGAGGAACAAACACACACACACACACACACACACACACACATTTTATGAATGTGCAATATTAAAATCACTATTCATCCAAAAGGCATCGACAGCAGCAGCTTATGAATGTTTGGATTCTAACCTGCTCCTGGTAACGAAACTCGTTTGCCTCAATCTTCTGAATCTCTTCATATATTCTAGACGGACGAGCAGACAGACACAGAGATTTATTCACTTTAATCATCCCAAAAGGTGCCAGAGCAGCGACGCAGCTCCACGTCTATACTGGATGTGTGTGCGTGTGTGTGCGTGTGTGTGTGTGTGGGTGTCTGTGCCTTTGCTGTGGTCCGAGGGTCTGCAGCATCTTCAGATACTGGAACACCAGGTCAGTCACCTTTGAAAGACCACACACACACACAAACGTAGCAACAGAAATAAACAAAATGCTAGAAATACTGCACTTAAAGTAAAATATAATAAAATAATTGAGGTAAAATAGGTTGAAAGAACTGTAGTTCATTAGTGGGGCTGTGTACTAAAATTCGAACATTTTATTATAGTGGGGGACAAAGAGACTGCCATGTTTTCATCTCTGATACGATTTAGAAAACCATGTTACACGTCTTCTAAAGCATTTATCATATTGACAATCACTGCAAACTCATTACAAAGGTTTGATTTATTGAACAATGTAACAGAAGCACTCAGTGCCTCTCCGACGATCAATATCCCGTAAACAACTTTTTGTTCAACTCTTATTAGGGGAAATTAGTAAACAAAAGCGGGCCAGGCCGAATTGTACTTGCCGCCTTCCCTCAGATCACAGAGAGCAAAATTCAGGTCTCAACTTTATCGAGACATTTGTCACTAAACTGCTCCGTCAGTCTGCGTGTGCTTTCTGAAAAACAGATTTAAGTGCAGAGACGATTAATGAAGATGAATTCCAATTACTTCAAAAAGGTGAAAAACAGTGCAGATATTTAAGGAGAGAATGAGTGAGAGAAATGTGTGTGTGGGTTTAGGTGCTTGAGAAGAAAACCTCGGAAATGTTTAAGTTCAAATCAGGAGGAAATTGCCTCCTTCCAGTGTCAACATCACTTCAAACGCAGAAAGCACAACACAAAGATAATATGATATTTATATGACTAGGATTAAATAAATGAGCGATTTGGAGGACATCAAATTCAACTTCCCGCTCAGTTTACTGGATGCAGGAGATGCTTCAGTTGTGTGGCATCTCTTTGATTAGACAAAGGCGCCTTCGTCATGAATGTTCGGGTGCTCCTTCTCTGAACTGACGAGTGGGTGACATGCCCTTAAACACAGGGAACGGTGCGCTCAAGGCTGCTGAAAGGCTTACACAACAACTTATCAAAGCAGGTTTGTTGACTGGAATGATAAACCCTTGAGGAATGGAAAGAGTTCTCCTGTTGAATGATGATGGGTTAAAACAACCGCTTCCATTGAATTACCTGCGTTGCTATTGAACACAGAGACAAATAAGCTACCTGGGTGCATGGGAGGTGCAGCTGACTTGCGTCCAACAGAAGGACGACTTTGGCAACCGCTTAATGGCCGCTCCACGGTGACGGAAACAAAAGAGGAATGTACTGTAGTTTCCCTCCAATCGAGTGTCACGACTGGTCTGAATGAAAAGGAGAGCCAGGAGAGACGGAGGTACCTGGTAGAAGTTCTGGAAACCTTCGTCGGTGAGGGTGATGGAGATGGAGAAGATGGAGTAGGTGGTGTTCTGGTCGAATCCGGTTTCATTGTTGCCTCCGTACAAAGCCAGAGCCCAGCACCTACACACACACACACAAATTAAGAGTCAAGGATCTATTGCATTTGCCTACACTGTGGTTCAGAATTCACTTCAAAACATGTCCCACTAATGACATTTAAATTCCTGTATGGTTTTATTCCTTAATATTCTTTTAACCCCATATTCTGTATCAAAGCTCCTCAGATCTGCTGACCGAGCGCTTTTACAAGTTCTGTCCGCATCCTGGTCCAGGACGAAAGCGGCTCGTGCTGGAAACAGCCGAGTCAGCTTCACATTTACAAAAGATTTTTTGGGGAAAACCTATTTGTATAGACTGGCATCCTTACAACTTTGTTTTACATCGTCATTCATATAAGTTCCCTTAATCTATTCTATTATATCAATGTGCTATATGATGTGATATATAGATCAAACTGACTTACTACACAAACACATACCATAAATGTAGACAGTTTGACACAGAAATTATGCTAAACATGCATTTATTGGGTCACAAATGGAACCCAATGTACATCATCAGGCGCTGAGGCACAAATCAATAAGCAAACGCATCTTCCCACGGGAATGAACAGAAAAGACGTCATTTCAACTTTCGCGATTTCATAAAGTTGAATAAAAGCTTTCAGGCGAGTCGGCACAAAATTCAAACGCAGCAGAGTGCAGAAATACGAAGCATCCTTCAATTAAAGCATCCTAACTGTTTACATGTTCTGCCTCATTTGCTACAAATGGCCATTATTTTCTATTACAGTTAAGTCTTTTGTTGTTGACTTAATAAGCAGCTTGTTCGCCTTTTTCCGCCCATTTTTACCTTCAATTTAGATCTCATTCTAAGCTCAGTCTGACCTCCTGCCGTAGTCTTCAGACTTGTGCCATCAGGGCCGTTCTCCCCGCCTCTGCAGCGACATTAACCTCTATGCAGATGTTTTTGCCCTCCGGACAGCGATCGAACGCCCTGGACAGTAAAATCAGTGAAATCCCCTTATAAGTGTCATTTTTTTAAGTAAATGGGCCAAAGCACTGGTCAGTCCACTGCAGGATGTGTGAAGTAGAGATAGATGGACAGACCATTGCCCGGTTTCATTGTGGATGACAAAAGTGGTCCAATTTCACACCGGCCCTTTTGGGCTCTTAGCGTCCTGATTGTTTGTACTTGTTCAAAATCAGTCACTCCAATGCCTCAGCGGTTTGTTCCCACTGGGAACGGAGACCAGGCGCACTCAAATTTCACCGTTGTCATTTATCAACAATAGAAAAGAGCACACACAGTAAATGGGGATATTCTATCAAACGCCCAAGTGGTGCCGATAGTAAAGGGACTATCTGATGTGCTCTCGCTATTGTGGGACTACAGAGGGGCTGGCAAATCACTTTGCCACTTAGCGACGAGAGGCTGAAACGCTCTTGTAAATCCACATCCAGCGATGAAAGTGTATGAATCACATGAAGTGGGCAGGCAGTGTATGGGCTGAAGATTGGGCTGAACACTCAAGGTGCCCCCAGAGCTCTGCAAGGCTCATGTATACCCGGCGAAATGAAGACCTTTTAATTGGGCTTTGGAGTGCCCTCGAATGGGGGAAAAACAAAACCGACAGAGGCGAGGACACTCACTTCTTCCTGAGCACGGAGAGGACGCTTCCAGCGCCTTCGTGGCCAATCAGCCAGGACATGTAGTGGAGAGGCTTCACTCTGAAAAGAGGGAGGGGACGAAACGATGAGACAAACAAAAAAAATTGATGCAATCCGTCTACAATCAGGGGGAAAGCACGGCGTGTGTTTAGGCGGCCTAATTCTATGTTTACATGAAGAGGCAACGGAGTGGAAAGTGGAGACGGCGGCACTGAGGAAACAACAGACACAAACACATTTGATGCAATTCCTCTGGAGTGGGTAGACAGCAGGGTGTGTGTGTGTGTGCAACCGCCTGCACAGGTCTGAATGTGTGTGTGACAGCATGCACAGTGTGTCTGTAACTCACCTGTACTGTTTCTCCTGAGGGGGGAGAGCCCATGTGATAGTCAAGCCGTGAACTTTCCTGACGGGAACAACTGCAAAGAAGCACACAGATAACAGGGGGGAATTCAAATAAGTTGCATGTAGACGCAAACATGGAATAAAGAAATGTCGCAAAATATAGGAATCTTTTTGGGGCTGTTCAGGACCTATTTGCAACTTAGACCACAATATATTTCACTGTAAAAAAAATAGGTCAAATAACAAAAATCCGCCCCCTTAATGGTTTCAAGATATTGAAACAGGTCTGAAAAATCCCCAAATGTGGGCATTTTTTAAGATGTTAAGGCATTTAAATGTACGTTTGACTGATAAGGTAGATTTTTCAACTGTGGCATTAGTACTACTACTTCAGTAAAGGATTAAAGTACATCATAACCACTGGAAGAAGGGAGGTGAAGTGCTGCTTACAGGTGGCATTTTCTTTAGCGACCCAATTGCAAGAAATTGTGTGTGTGTGTGTGTGTGTGTGTGTGTGTGTGTGTGTGTGTGTGTGTGTGTGTGTGTGTGTGTGTGTGTGTGTGTGTGTGTGTGTGTGTGTGTGTGTGTGTGTGTGTGTGTGTGTGTGTGTGTGTGTGTGTGTGTGTGTGTGTGTGTGTGGTATTATCAGCAACACCCAGACAGGCGGTACGGTCGAGATGGAGTACCTCTGTACAGCTTGTTGAAGTCTGGCGTGTCAAAGGGATCCAGCATATCAGAGAAATCCGGCTTGGGCAGATCACTGGAAGCACACGGGCAGAAACGTATGAGGAGTAAGAGCAGCTTTTTTTGTTTTAGACACCGGCACAGAGTGAAAGCCTGACGAGAAATGTTGGGGTTTGTACTTCTTAATACATTATCAACACGTCTTTGTTCATAAAGACAAAGTGTTAAACGACACATGTCAATACAGAAGGACACCAGGCTATAGAACAGGCCTTAGGTGTTCAGAAAGTGCTAGAAAGGAATGGATAGTGAATTCTATCCCCTGCCTTTAATTCAGAAGCATTGGACAGCCACTGTGCGGTGCCCAGGGACCAATTCCACCTCTAAGCCAGCGCCTTTGGTCAAGGATACTGACGGGAGAAACCTAACATTCATGTCCAGAGCAGCCTGAGGAAACTCAATGCAAACATGGGGAGGACATGCAAACGGCACACAGAAAGGCCAGGAGTCGAACCTAGGGCCTCCAACCACCCAAACTACACTATAACGCTTTAGGATATGACTTTAATGCCACGTTTTTAGCTGGACATGGATGATGGAAGTGCATGGAATCCTTTAATTGGAACGAAAGCAGAAGCAGAACAGCAATACCGATTAAGCAAGGAGGCAAATTATGAGCCAATTTGAGAGTGGAAAAAAGAGCAGTAAAAACACACACACACACACACACACACACACACACACACACACACACACACACACACACACACACACACACACACACACACACACACACACACACACACACACACACACACACACACACACACACACACACACACACACACACACACACACACACTAATGGGGAAACTGCACTGAGTCGTTTCAGGTGTGGGGTGGTAAGAAAATGTCGGGAGACGTACAAAGAGGGGAGGGAGAGACGGAGGGAGCCTTGACATTTACATTCGAGAGGAACCTCGGCGGATATTGAACCTCATTTCTTGTGACAGCAGCAGCTCATCAGAGTGACTGAAGAGACTCTCCGCCAATACTCACTTGTAAGGCACCTTACTGAAGATCTCTCTCACCCACTCCTCCAGAGTGTCCAGCGTCTCTAAAGGACACACATGGAGTGGAGCAGGGGAAATTAGTATTCCACAGTGCCTCATTAATTCTGAGTGAAAAGTCATAATTCTGGGTTCGGCGCCGCATTAAGAGCAATTCAGAGGTTTTTCTTCCGAAAGCAGCTGTTTTTCGCCGCGCTTAGCTGATCGCTGTTCCAAACAGGCTGTAGACTAATTTCAACACAATCAATTTTCCTTATTTATTGCTGCGTGTATCATCTCATTTGCCAGTGTAACTCTGCTTCTATCCTAATTCTACTCTTGTTACGATATCTTTATGATACATTTGCTTCACTTTACACTTGACTGATTTTGTGGATGGAGCCAGTCTTCTGTACAAGATGAAAACAGCGGTTGCTGCAGGAATAAATTACTGTAGACTCGTACTGAAGGGTATTAATTTCACCGTATCATAAGCATAATTTTCCCAGCACAACTGTCAGGACGAGGCTCTCTTTTACTTGTTTCCTGCAGCTAATTAGTTGTGTGACACTTTCTGCGAACCCCCTGAAAAAGGCAGCCGGCTTTATTTTCCAGTGAGTTCATTCGCGACTGAGGGTCACTAGGTCGCGCTGGAAAAACTGATTTCACCACCTCAATTTGATTCGCTTGGTAAAAGACGGCGACGATATGTTTGCCGCTTCCTCTTCATACATGCCATAAACCGTGCCACGAGCGGTTCTCAAACTCAAGTACCAGCTCTGAGACAAACCAATATAAGTAGCGCCTCAGCAACCATCAACCAACACTTGTGTTACTAATACCCACTTCAGTTCAAGCGCATCGTCCAGATTCCTAACAAAAAATTAGTTCATAATTAAAAGAGGATATTAATGTACCGCAGTTTGAGAACCACTGACTTGAACGCAAAAAATGTATTAATGAGACGTCTAAATGTCTCAGTTGATTGACTTGTATAATGAACACGATCCGTTTTCTCACCTTTGGACTGCACGGCCAGCGTCATGTAGTGGGCAGAGTAGTACTTCTTCCAAAAGGCACGCAGCCTCTCGTACACATTGATCTTCTTCTCCTTTGGCTCCTGCTTCAGCGTCTGCGCGTTCCCTGGTGTTGTCACGAGTGAGCAATCAATTTATTAGAGATATAAAAGGCGGTGGAAAAGGGGCTTGCAAATGTCGGTAAATCGGCGAGAAAGCACGCTTGGCTTCAGTCGCACGGCTCCTGATTGTTTTCGCTGAAAATACCCAAAGGAGGCCCTGTGTGTATTATCTGTCCCAGCAGTTGTGTTTACCAACTCACCCCAGCAGAATTTGCCCATAGGGTGTCCAGGTTTAGCCAGACTGCCAAACAGCATCTCCTTCCTGTGGGAGTCAGACGGCTTAGCCAGCTGGTACTCTGACAGGCAGAAGGAGAAACACAATAAAACAAGAGACGGAACAGAAAGACGGCAATCGATAGTTTGGAAAAGAGCTGCGTGAAGCAAACACAGCAATGGCCCCTAAAGTTTAAGTCCAGGTACAAACACAAAGGTTGACACCGCTGATAGATTCCCCCCTGTAATGCAGAGCCGAGACTCACCGCTGTCCACGGCCTCCACCTCCCTATCAATGGCGTCTCGGATCATCAGGGGGCAGATGAAGAACTGAGCCCACCTGAGAGGGAGAGGGGACAGAGAAGGCAATAATCAGGGGCCACATACCAGCAAACAGACGGCAACAAAGGGCTCGGCAATCAGATGCAGACTGATGGGGCCATTTCTGCAATACGCCGCTTTATGCTGTGTGTGTGTGTGTGTATGTGTGTGTGTGTGTGTGTGTGTGTGTGTGTGTGTGTGTGTGTGTGTGTGAGTGTGTGTGTGTGTGTGTGTGTGTGGTCAGAAAAGCGTTTTATCAGAGGGATGGCGTGTTCAGAGCAGGGGCGGTGGAGTTTAGGACAGAATGAGCTCATCATTTATTAACAAACTGTTCACATATGATGGAGGACACATGAGCACAGGAGAAACGGTCGAAAACATTTATCATGATGTTCGCAATTTCTTGATCAGCTGTCCCACCAAAGCACATAGAAATATAGGAACGACCCAAACGTTGGAAGTATTACAAATGTATTTGTATAAAGTATTGCTAAGTGACAAGCGGGTAAATCCATAACTTTACGTGGGGGTAGTGGGATTACAAGTAAAATACCTGATAGTGACAAATACCTGAAGGCCCGCAGAGTAACGGTTAATCATGTGCAACTATGTTCAACCATCACATGCCGGCGGGAGTTGAAGGAGCGGCGCTTCAGCGGATGGGCAGTATAAGTGCAGTGTGTTGTCCAAACAGCGGTCGGGGCAAACGGTTAGCTGCCACGAAAACTGTTTAAACATATGGGTCGATCGGGGGACAAGTGTGTACACAGATGGAGTGCGAGTGTGTGTGTGGTTTTTCTTCTGTTTATTCTCCTCAGTGCGTCCCTCCCGTGAATCGTGCGGTTTGCGAATCCTCTCCGCGATCCCGCCCTCACCTGTCGAGAGCGTCTTTGAAGCTTCTCCTCTGGACGTCAAACTGGAAGACAGTCCGCTCGCAGTCGGTGGAGGCGTTGTCGTTGCCGCCGTGCTTCTTGAGGAAAACGTCAAAGCCGTTTTCGGAGGGGTACTTCTCGCTGCCCATGAAGACCACTGGGGACAGGGGACAGATGGCGCGGAGGAGAGAGGGAAGAGAAGACAAGAGAGAGGGAAGAGAAGAGGAGAGAAGAGAAGAGGAATAAACACTGTTCAAGAAAAAGCTCCTGCAGATGCATCTCTATCGAGGCCCATTTTGTGTTTTTTTTTTCCTGTTTTTCCATTTGCTCTACGGTAAAGTTGGATGCCTCAATTTATATCGAAACCCTCACATGTAAACATCAGGTTTCTGTTACAGAATGAGACCCGAGAATGAAACGGCGTGGGATGAATTTCACGGTAGAGGAGGATATATAGATATAGATTCAACACACCAGAGTGTCGCCGCAGCTAAAAGGGAGGAACACGACTCCAAGACTTGGCGCTTGTAAACTTTCTCGAATAAAAAAAACGCAGCTGAATGCAACAATTTCATTCAAAGTCTCCTTTGTTTGCCGTTTGTGCCCAGAATATCTACTTTACAGCGCTGAATCAGGATGTTTTAGAGATCTAACTCACTGTGTTCCAGGAAGTGAGCAAGTCCGGGGAGGTCACTGGGGTCACTGAAGCTGCCGGCGCCAACACACAGAGCCGCTGCAGACTGAAACACATGGTGTGGGATATCAAGTGGCGGCTTGGAATTTTAGGTGCTTCAGTACAAATTTCAGTTACCTGTTTCTCTGCATTTCCTTTCTTCTTTTTCCCTTCTTTGTCGTTGTCGTCATCATCATCATCGTCGCCACTGCTGTCATCATCTCCCTCCGACTCGTCTTCGGTTTCCTCTCCCGAATCACCATCCTCGTCCTCCTCGCTGTCTTCACTTTCTCCATCCGAGTCCTCAACGTCCGAGGCTGCCGGGCCGCTGTAGTCGGAGATGAGCAGGGCTCGCAGCCCATTGTCCAGCTCGATGTACCTGGGGGAGGAGGGGTCACAGGTCAAACAGTGCAGAGGCGCTCCAAGCAAAAGTGAGGCGGCAAACTGTTATCATCAGCTTGTGCGTCTTCACTTGTTTTTATTTCATTCTGAAGAGGCTGTTAGCTCAGACGGCTCTTTGCAAACTGCATCTTACGCTCATCAAGGCTACACTTGTTCTGTACTTCTTCACAACAGAGTTTGTGTGTATGCCCCAGAAGAGGCCTGGAGCACTGCTGTGTGCTCATAGCATGAAATCGTCCCATCAAAGGACTATAATATTGAACTGGTACAGCTGGAGAAGAGGCACTTTTTCGGATTCGGGTAAGTGGATCTGGGTCATTTTCTCGGTACAAACTGTGGTCTGTTGCTTTAACAATTACAAAATGCAGAGAATAATTTTAGCTACCATCTAAAGTAGCTGATGTGTAGAACACTGGTGATTGTGTACACATAAATATACGCATGTCTTCAGTATTGGATTGCTGCCATACTTTTATCTCAAGTCTTATTTTCATCTCATCAGCTCATTTTGTTGCATCCAATGTTTCCAAATATGCCAAATGTGGTGAGATCAATTTAGGAGTTACTACTTTAAAGTGACATGACGCAACATCAGAACATTTGAATAAAGTGTTGACACTAGTGGATACAGAACATATTTGTCGGGCAGAAGGTTTTTTTAAGTTTAAATTTAATGGAATTTTCAATGGGTCAATTTGTGACAAAGATGACAACGTGACATCTAGCACACTATATGTAATAACTGGGAATAAAATATAAAAAGATGAATTGATGTAACGTTTGTATTGCTCCATGTCTCGTCTCCTTACCTGTACTGCTTTGGGTCACTGGGGGACTTGATGATCTCGCTGTCTCCCACATTGTCCTCTCCCCGTCCCGCCTGCTGGCTCTCCTCCCGGGACACGGCCTCTGGGTCCTCTGGGGCACCTGTTCGGATGCAGTCTGAGGCCTGAGCCGCCGCCTGGACGTTTCTGGCTTTGTTTGTGTGCGGCATCCTGAGCACAGACGACACTTTGGCACTGCGGGCTGACAGCAAAGCGCGACCGTAAATACCGGGACAGCCTGCAGTCAGCGGTAATTTAGTCCTCAGCACGGCAACACACCGCGTCAAGCCGAACACAGCTATGATGGAGAGCCTCTGGCGTTCAAGTTAACACGCTCAAAAGAACCACGAAAGCGCAAATGAACCCAGTGTGTGTGTGTGTGTGTGTGTGTGTGTGTGTGTGTGTGTGTGTGTGTGTGTGTGTGTGTGTGTGTGTGTGTGTGTGAGGCCGGTGGGTTTAATTCTGAACTGTTACGCCAGCCAGCGCCCACAATGACCCGACAATACCGCTATTCACGGGGGCTGTCTGGTGTTTTCGCCCTATTCAAGCTGAATGTCAGCTAAAATGCAGGACAGGGGAACCAAAACATGGAAGCGTTTTATCTGCACGGCGCGATAAAGCAGCGCACCGAGGACAAACATATGTATGAAAACTACAGAGGAAGATTCAAAAGCTCCGGGGTGCAGAAGGCAACAAGGCGGATTTAATGGCACTATTTCAAAAGAAAGCTACTATAGGTTACGTCCGGTTCATTTAAGACTCTATTTCAATGGCGAAACAGACCGGTAGAAACTTTTTATACCGTGTAAGTGACGCCGGCTGTGTGCGTACCTTCTTCCTGACAGCAGAGGGGCCTCGATATACGTAAAGGGGCGCGTGTCCCAAGAACGAACGCCGTGATTGGCCGAGAAACGCAGCGCTTCAACACGAACGCGTCTGATTGGGTTCGGCTATTAGCGGGGCGTGGTCAGAGCGCAAAACACGTGTGTACTGTGGAGTACAGCGTTATAATTGCAGGATTGGGAGCATCAGCGATAAATAGCCACCTGGAATGAGCCAGCTGGATCATCTGCTAGCCATCTGTTTATAATTAAAGCTGTTTGATGGTGAATGTTCAACCGACCACTTGTCACTAATGGTAAACGTCATAAATGGTCGTTTTGCATCCTCCTAGTCGGTAAAACGTCCCATCTCGATTCAAGGTGAAGGCGAGGCTGCAGTTTCATTAGTGTTGATGTGAACTGTGATCATGCCGAGACGTCACATGGCAACCAATAACCATAATGCAGTCTCTATGGCCGCTTGTGATGCTGCATGTGGGAGTCGCACCTGTCCTGCACCTCTCGGTGCACCTGTACAAAGCTCCCAAAACGGACAATCCGATGTACAGGCCGCTAGGTGGCAGGCATGAGTCACAAAGAGGAGGAATGTTGGGCAAAATTGGCACTTTTTTTAGGATGGTGTGACTTCACGCTGCTTCTCTAAGACTTCCATTAGAAGGCTGCCAATCTTCACTATCCTTAGAATTTCAGAGGTGTGCAAACATAATAATGGCAGGATGATAAATGTTGGCCTTTGAAAACAGATTTCGTGCTATGCGGAGGTACGCAAGGTGAAATATGACATAAAAACAACCCTAAAACTAGAAAAAACTAAGTACATCCATGCATGAAAATCAACAGATGACTAAATAAAGCATGTTTACAAGAGAAGAGGGATATGAATGATATTGCTTTAAAACAGTGGCATAGCCACAGTGTAGTTCACACCTGTAGTTCAAACCTGCTGTGAAAAGTCTAATCACTGGCAAGCGGTTAAACACAAAATTCTTATCATGAATAAGCCACATTGACATTTGTCCAATGCCCTTCCTCCTCAGCCTCCCCTCTGCAGCGTGTTGGCATTTCACCCCTCCTCTGTGCCAATATGTCCTCCCCCTCACTCACCAACTCACTCTGTCTCTCTCCCTCTCTCTATCTCTCCCTCTGAAGCCAATCTGATTTGCCCCTGGGCTTCTGTCGGCAGAAAGAGGTGATAAACACCGCAACCATGACAACCGGTGAGCCAGACACACACGCCTGAGTTCCTGTATCCTAATGGCTTTATTTGGCATCCTCTCCTCACTTAATTCGTCGGGTCCACCCTTCACCTGAACTGATATTAAGCCACTCAGGGCAGAAGAAAGCAGTATCATTCCACCCCAGTTTAAGTTTGCACACCTTGGTCTTTTAAGATAAGCGGGCAGTATGTCCATCACCACGTTTGCTCAATATAAAATGGAATACGTGATGTGGAAAATAACAGCTCCATATATTAGTTTGTGATCTATAAATATTTTCTCAGTCTTGTTAAATTAATAGAAAAGTTGAGCATATTGATGGCAGGGATCTCGCTTGCTTAGACAGAATAATAAAGCGCCGAGCTGGCCTGTTAATAAGGGATTTTTACAATCATATCCAATCGATTGCTAAGCAGGCTCTTGCAAATGCGCACAAAATGATGTTTTCTTCATAGCTGCACTTGAGCAAGCACGGAGCCGTCGCTCTCAAAATTACATTTTGTTGGTAACAGCAAAGGAGAAGCAGCAGATTAGAACTGCATGAAAGAGCATTTACGTGATTCCAGACTTGAAAACTTTCTCAGTCAAAAAGCAGGATGGTATCATGATTGACTAGAGCTTTGCTTTAATGCCGACACGTGTGGGCTTTTCATGCCTGTGTGTTGTATTATTAAAGCTGCAGCTATCCCGGCCCTTCACAATTTCACATTTTTCCACCCGTGTGCCCCTCTCTAACTGAACCCAAATTGAAGTTCAGGCACCTCAGGCCTCCCCTGAAAAATGTGTCTGTGCGAAAATGCGATGTAGAACGCAGCCAGCTGAATCATTGTAGGTATTATGATTTTGTCCCCTTCGGTCAGCCACTGGCGGCAGCGGCAGTGAGAACTCTGTCTTTACCTTAAGACTCCAAGGGAGCAAGGTTCCCATGGCAACTGATTTAAAATCCTAATTAAAACAGGAGATTTGATTAATTAGCTCAACGTTGTGTGTGAATGATTTTGTGTGTGCATGCATATGTGTGTGTGTGTGTGTGTGTGTGTGTGTGTGCATGCGTGTGTGTGTGTGCTCTATATCTCTCTGTGACGTGTGTGTGGGAGTCTGCAAGTTCTTGTGAGTCGGTTTGTGTATTTGTGTGTAGCTACATTAAATGAGTAGGGGGTGTTGTACAGTATGTCTATATGTGTGTGTGTGTGTCTTTAGAAACATGGGAGCCTGTGGGTATGCTGTGAATCACTCTATGGTGTGTATGTGTTCATGTGAAAATCTATAGGTGTGTGTGTGTGTGTGTGTGTGTGTTTCATGTCTCCCGGGAGGCTTGTCCTTGCCTGCAGTACCAGTGTGTGAATCAGAGGTGAGTCCTCTGGAGTTGCCCTCTGCTTTAATCTGGAGCTAATGACAGAACCACCTGCTCTCCCATCCCGTCCCCTCCTCTCTTCCTCCTCCCCTCTCTCTTTCTCCTCTCTGACCCTCTATCTGTCCATCTATTTACTGGCTCTCTATCCTCTACTGTCCCCTCTCCCTTGCCCACACATCTTACCCAGCCATTGCTAACCCCCAAATTCCCATTGCTCATCGTCTACCTTTCACCCTCTCCAACAACCTCCCTCCCTCACTCCTTCCCCCCTTTCTCTCTCTCTACCCCTCACTTTGTACTCCTTCCCACCGTGTGCAGGGTGCCCTTGCCAGCGTCGCTGATTGCCTCATCCCACTGAATATTGAGAGACCGGGGGCAGTAGTGGGTCCCAATGAAACCAAAACATTTGTGAAGGGACGGAATAACAGTGTGGGAACAACGTCAAGCTTTAAGGAGATTTCCTGACCCATGGATTGCCAGGGGAAAGGAATGTGGTTTTACTTTTGTCAGTGTGTGTGTGCATGCTCTCATGTCTCTTTTAGTGCGTGTGCATTCATGCATGTGTGTATCCGTCCCGCCGGGTATCTTGTGAGCAACAGCATAATTGGAGAGAGAGCTACAAAACAGGATGACCTCTTCCTTCAGTGTGTCCACAGCGGAGGAGGAGAGCTGCAGCCAAGGAAGAAAACAATGGAGACATGGGAAAGGGAAATAAAGTCAAAGAAAGGATGACGCATGTAAGCCGTTGTGAATTGAGCAGAACCGAACAGAAGGAGAGGAGAAGAGAAGAGAAGAGAAGAGAGGAGAGGAGAGGAGAGGAGAGGAGAGGAGAGGAGAAGAGAAGAGAAGAGTAGAGAAGAGAAGAGAGGAGAAAATGGGAATGCAGCAGAATTGATCCTGCTGATCTGATGGGAATAGCTCAGGAGGGGTTAAGGAAATGCTTTGGAGAGTTGAGGAAGAAGGGAGGGGAACGAAACGGCACCAATCCCTATCCATTTCAGCACCGGACAGCTCCTCAGACAGCACTAGGCCATTATAAATAGATCCCCTACTTTAGTGGCCCACGTCAACACTCCACAAAAAAAAGTATTTAATGTGTTCGAAGAGAGCCCCCCACACACACCCCACCCTGCCTCAAGAGAACAGACATGCAGGTATCTGATGGTGCCTGATAACCATCTCTCCATGTTCCCCTCCCTTTGTTTTCTTAATTTAGGTAGCCTCTACGGTTCACCGACAACACACTGCTGTGAGGAAGGCAAATGTTGTTCTTCCCCCCCTCCTAGATTCTCCAGCACGGACACCGTTACTCTCTGAGGCTGTGCTGAGCTGCGTAGCATCAAACCCGGCATCATATTACTCCTGCTGCACGCTGAGATGAGACACGGAATCTAATGTCTCACCCCCAGGTCACATGCTTTGTCTTGTTGAATGTTATTTATACACTTCAGCCGTACCTCTGTGTGTGATATTTAAGCAAGTTGAACGTACGTGTTTGCCTGTAAGTAATCCTGCTGCTCAGGCGACTGTGCTCACATGCTCCGCGTCTCGCAGCCTGTTTCCATTGCAGGCGAGCATTAAGTAGCCTTGTGGGGAGGCCGTAATACAGCCTAATGCACCTGAGAGCCCTGAAATCTATAACCATCATCTACATCTTCCTGATATTACTGGAACCGTCTCTGTTACTGTTTCTGATAGGAATCTCCAGGGAGAGCTTTCCCCTCCAATGCTGCAAGGAGAGGTATGGGAGAGAGACACAGAGAGAGAGAGAGAGAGAGAGAGAGAGAGAGAGAGAGAGATGCACCTCTCCATTACCTCATGGTGATTCGCCTTAATGCACGTTGAAATCAATGTGAAATTGAACTGAAAATTGAACTTTCAGCTCAGTAATGTGGAAGACATGTTGTTATTAAATCTTTTCCTATAGCCATGCAACTAGCTGGCTGATATTTGAACGCTTTCTGAATGCCTGTTTTCTCCGGTGCTTCGGTTGTCCCGGACGGAGAGCCCGATTTCGGTCCGCTCTCCCTGGGGGGGGCGGCCGCAGGGGCCCGTGTATAGGTCGGTTGGCCGCTGATCGAGTGTTGTTGGAACAGAGACACACGTGGCATACTGCGATTAGCAGGCTGGCGTTTAAAGGCTCAACTCGGTGATATTGGTGAGCGGGGGTGGCGGTGGTGTGTGTGTGTGTGTGTGTGTGTGTATGGGGGGGGGCTATTTCTATTTGACCGACAGGTGTTTTAGTCGCGCGGCCTCGCAGACTTCCAGGCCTCCGCCGGAAATGACTCGCTTCTCCTTCTCACACCGCAGCTTCACCCGAACGATGCTGCCGCCGCTGCTGCAAGTGAGCGTGCGCGTCTACGTACGTGTGTGCGTGTGCGACGAAGCCAGCTGGCACGAGTCGCCATGGTAACGCACACAGGTTTCGCGAAATCCGTCGGCGCTTAAGGGCAAGGGGAGAGATGAATAAACTAATGAGATTATAAATTATTGTCGGTATAGCTGAACAGTCGGTGTGTGTGTGTGTGTGTGAGAGAGAGTGTGTGTACGTGTGTTTTACCAGACTGCACACGCGGGCAACGTGAGGGGAAAGTTTATGGGGGACATTGTCTGTGACTGCGTGTCTCCGGTAATCTGTTTATGAAGAAGACCCGAACTGACTTCTTTGCTGAGGAGGAGGAGGAGGAGGAGGAACCCACCCTGCGCGTAATGAGCCTAATATACTAACTAGCAGTTGCGTACCACCTTATTGCATGATTAATCCCGGCGCCTCTGTACCCCCTTCCTCCTCTTCTTCTTTCTTTCTTTCTTTCTTTCTTTCTTTCTTTCTTTCTTTCTTTCTTTCTTTCTTCCTTCCTTCCTTCCTTCCTTCCTCTCTTTCGTTCGTTCGTTCGTTCGTTCGTTCTTTCTTTCTTTCTTTCTTTCTTTCTTTCTTTCTTTCTTTCTTTCTTTCTTTCTTTCTTTCTTTCTTTCTTTCTTTCGTTCGTTCGTTCGTTCGTTCGTTCGTTCGTTCGTTCGTTCTTTCTTTCTTTCTTTCTTTCTTTCTTTCTTTCTTTCTTTCTTTCTTTCTATCTTTCTTCCTCCACCCTATCTGAACTATACCCTCTCCTGTTCCGTGATGAAGAGAGGACTCTCCACCATCACGCAGGCATCAACTCCGCGCATCGCCCGCCCGTCCAGCGCTCCAATGCCGCAGCTCCCACGGGCTGCACTGTGGAGAAGCGGACCTGCATCCTAAAGCCAATCGCTTTCTCTCTCTCTCTCTCTCTCTCTCTCTCGGTTTTTATCCTCCACCTCATTGCAGTCTTATCACGTCCCCCCCTCCCTTTGCTCCGCCCCCCCCTCCTGCCTCTCTCCCTCCCTCCCCGTTCGCTTCAGCCGCTACAGGAGAGGAGGGAGGGCGAGAGAGAGAGAGCGAGAACGAGAGAGCGAGAGAGCGAGAGAGAGAGAGAGAGAGAGAGAGAGAGAGAGAGAGAGAGAGAGAAGAGTGCGGCTGAATGTTGAACGACATGTCGACAGTCAGCCTCTAAAGTGTTTTCTCGGTCGTTCCCTAATTCTTTGGCGGCGAACTGAGTGAGTATTACCCGCATCCCCGCTCTGCTAAGCGTCGCCGTGTGTGTGGATCAGTGGAGCTGCCGAGGAGAGAGAAAGAGAGAGAGAGACAGACAGACAGACAATGGAGAATGCAATTGGATTGCGTTACTCTGCCAAGGATTTTCATACATAGCCTGGTAAACGTCTTAATAGGTTGTGTTAATGACTATAGGCTGTTTAATTGGTCATGCTTCCGTTCTGCCCGCTGCTGTCATTTGTGTGCTGTAATGTTTTGGGGGGCTAATTGATTTTTTCCGGAAGGCTGGGGGGCTATACAGGCTGATAGACCCTCATATATTTGATGTGTGATGCCGCCGCTTTGCCTGACAGTGCGGGTCTGTGTGCGTGTGTGTGCTGGGGAGCAGGAGGGGGGGCCGTGTAAAAGCCTGTGTGTGTGTGTGTGTGTGTGTGTGTGAGAGAGAGGCTCAGTTGAGACTCTTGACAGACGGAGAGGACGCAGAGAGGTAGACGCTGGCATTATGTGACATGAATAATACGGCGAAGAATAAGCGGTGACGGTCATCTGTGGTCGGCTTGCGTCAGTGTGTGCAGGTCCAAGAAAGAAAAAGAAGAGAGGAGAAAGTCAGGAGTTTGGAGAGAGAGAGAGAGAGAGAGAGAGAGAGAGAGAGGGAGAGACTCAGGGAGGAAAGGGAGGGAAGCCACACCTGTGTCAGGCCTGTCTTCAGTTCAAGGAAGATAGATAGATAGATAGATAGATAGATAGATAGATAGATAGATAGATAGATAGATAGATAGATAGATAAAAGGATTCCTTATTGCGATAATGATGCAGAGCTATGTGGGATGCTGACTAGAGTCCACTCGGCTGATTGGAGAAAAGGGGGTTGACCGTTGTTGAGTGTCTGTCTCTCATTTATGGAGTGATGACCCAACCACCAAAGACAAATCTAACAGGAGCATCCCAGTGGTCCATCTGGACTCAGTATCGATCCCCAAACTATTCAGCTTTCTAGGTCGACTGCAGTCCCCCCCCCCCCCTCGAAGATCCGCTGGGACTTGGATTGTGTTGTGTTCCGTATTGTTTTCCGATATGTCAAACATTATTGAGCACATCGGTATAAATGTGTGTGTGTGTTTCTTGTGGAGGTGCAGCTATGGTTTCCAGTTCTGCACGGTGGGATGCTGGAACAAGCACAGTACTGCTGCCAGAAAGCTCCAACTCCACAGATAGCTACACACCAGTATCAATATTTGGCAGCAAAAACATACTTTGGATATGGTGTTGACCTTTCTCACTCTCTCCTCAACACACACACACACATGCATGTGCTTGGCTCCAGCATCGGCTCTCTCAGGCAGATGTACATTGTGTGCAGGGCGAGAGGAGAGCTTTGATGTAATCAATATCAGATTTCAGCTGTTTCACTGTGAGCTCTCATCCTGAGTGGCAGCCTTGACTGACTTCTTACTGCTTATGCAATCCCACACCTCTCTCCCACCTCTCCCACTTCCTCTTCCCCTCTGCACATTACTCTTTCTATATCTGTTCCATCTCCTCCTCACTCCATTCCTTTGCCTCTCTCTCTCTCTCTCTCTCTCTCTCCCCCAATCTCCTCCTCTCCTCCGCCTCTCTGTCCCCACCTCTCCCCTCATCTTCCCCATCATAATCATCTCTGTGATTGCTCTTCCTCTCCCGGGCGGTGATGTTTTCACTGCCTCCTCCTTGTCTAACTCGCTGATGTTAGATTATTGCTGTATGATTACAGCTACCATACCATCATGATCATTATTGCATTTCGCATGGCAGTGTTCGGCACTCTATGAGCAGATCGAGACGCTTTATCCAATTTAGTTCTCATTAAAACTTGTAAAAAAAACATACCCATGCAGGATTCACATCTCAGCTGTTTTTCTCGGGACTTCTGTCGCAGCACGAGTTCTTGTGTTGTTATTATTGCAGTGCCATTGTTACCATCTCCATCACCGTCACTACTGTGTGATCGTCAGTTGGCGTCTGCCTGACATGTCGCTCCACCTCCCTCACGGCGGCCCCTTTGAACATTTTTCTGAAGAGTTTTGATTTCAAGCGACGCCGTCACTCACACTGTCATTATCGCAATCATGCATACGGCAAGATTCGATGGCTGTTGATCACATACTCAGCTGATTGATAATATGGAGCATTTTGTGCATCATCCTTCTGTTCTCTGATTGCCATTCATCTTATTAAATGGAGCAGTTCATTAGACAGACGCATTATGAATCTGATTTGCATTTACCCATATTCATATTGCATACATTAAAACAACACTTGCGTGACATTTCAGCTTCGCCGAGCATTTGAGAACACAAATGAATATATTCATCGCGTGACCCCTCCCCAGCACCTCTGCCCCCCCCACCCAAAAAAAGGGGGGGGCAGGATAAAGATGTGGCTCAGGGGTGGAAAAGCTCACGTGTTAGCATTTCAATTTTGAAATCAATAATGGTGTTGTAGCAGCAGAGATATGGTTTAGGTTTCTGTTCGCTTGCCGTCTTTAATGAGTATTTCCAGCTTTTGTAACCCCCCCCATGTTTATGTGCTCAATACGTCCAGCGTATGATTCAGCTCATACCACAGCATCCTGTGGCCTGCAGCTGGCCTGTACATCATTAATCCAATCTAATGTAATTCCCTCGCCATGCCATCCGCCGCTGTGTGATTCCACTTTTATTTTCTGCCTGATTTTGTAAGCTTGTCTGTGTCATCAATCTGATTTGTCCTGAACTGACTTTTGTTATTTGTGTGTGTGCTGTGCAGTGCGGTGAAGGGCTGATGCCGGGCTGTAGCCCCAGGCTGCTGAGCTGAGAGGGAGAAGCAGGAGGATGCAGTGGGTCGCCCTGGCAGTGGCCCTCGGGTGTTTGTGCCTATCCCAGGCCTCACACACCCCCACCCCTACCCCCACCTCCACGCATACCCCTTTGGTGGACAACTCTGAGGAGGAAGTGGACGAGCCGTGCTTCGAGCCTTGCACGTGCGAGGTCAAGGAAGGCGTGCTGCACGTGCACTGCGACGGCCGCAGCTTCACTAATGTTAGCCAGGTACTGACTCCCTCATTCTGTTGTCCGATGGCCGATGTAAACCATGTGTTTACACTGTTTCGACCATATTGTCTTTGATTTCTTTCCCTTGTTCCGCTGCACTTTGCTGCACTTTGCTGCACTTGCTGCACTGCTGCGGTGCTGAGCGTCTATCTGTACACGTTCCATGTCTAATGTCCTGCCTCTAATGTGCCTCTATGGGTGTTTCTAAATGTTAAATTCCTGTAATTAATTGGATAACTAATCAGTCCACCAATTAATCATTCAGGTGTCACAGTCGTGGGTCCGCCCTTTCAAACTCAACCTCCAGAGGAACTCGCTGAGGCGTCTCTATAGCAACGGGTTTCAGCACCTTGGCAACGCAGTGTCGATTAACCTTGGCAACAATGCACTCCAGGACATCCGAGTGGGAGCTTTCCACGGACTGGCCAAACTGAGGCGCCTGTACCTCCACGAAAACAAACTGGAGGTCTTCCGGAATGACACCTTCGTCGGATTAGAGGCTTTGGAATACCTTCAGGTGAGCCAGAGACCATGATATGGGTCTATTAGCCTGGGCCGAGCAATTTGTGACAGATAACCACAGTATGCGGTGTTCCTAACAGTCAATAGCTCGTTGGTGGTCTCGGTAAATGCATCTTTTAGAGACCTCTGTGTCTTAAAGCATTTTCGTGTTCCTTCTTCAAATTAAACAGTTTGTGGAGCCTCCAGCAGCCCTGTTTCTTCAGTCTTGTTTTCCGAATGCAGCAGTTATATGCTCATAACATTTCCTTATTCCTTCCTGCAGGCTGACTACAATGTGATCAAAAGGATTGACAGTGGGGCTCTGAGGTTCCTGTACAAACTCAGAGTTCTCATCCTCAACGACAACCTGATCCCCGTCTTACCTGCTCATCTGTTCAGGTTAGAATCGAACTTTAGATTTGTGCTGTAACATTAACAATCCATACTTTCTTGCAGATTTTTTTTTGTAATCTGAAAACGGAAGCGGTATTTATTTGCCTTTTCGTCTAACCTAACCACCTCTACCCCTCCTCCCCCTGCTCCAGATCTGTGTCTCTGACTCATCTGGATCTGCGGGGAAACCGTCTGAAGAGCCTGGCATATGCTGGGACACTGGAGTACGTTGGTCGCTCCCTGATGGAGCTTCAGCTGGAGGAAAATCCCTGGAACTGTGGCTGCGAGGCAGTGCAGCTCCAGCAGTGGCTGGGTCAGATCCCCTACACGGCTGTGGTCGGGGAAGTTACCTGCGAGTACCCCTTCCATCTTCACGGCAAGGACCTCAGGGAAATCCCCCGCAAAGAGCTGTGCGCCGACCTCCCGGATAAAGACTTACAAGCTGAGGGGGGCGGCCCTTCAGCTGGGTCACAGAGGCCCAACCCCCAGCCAGGGCGAGTCAGGCCTACTAAACCCTCCTCCATGGTCCACGGCTCCCGGCAGAACACTCACACCTCCTCTACTTCTTCCTCATCTTCCTCAGCAGAGCGTAAAGACAGAGAGAGGCCCTCTCGGCCCACTAAGAGGCCTCGACCCTCCAGAACTTCCCCCACTTCACGCAGTCTGTTGCCCAACCAGAATCCCCCCGTGGCTGGCTACCAAACACGGCCCCCTATCCCCATCATCTGCCCCCTGGGCTGCACTTGCAACTTGCACATCACCGATTTGGACCTGACTGTCAACTGCAAAGAAAGCGGCTTTTACAATGTGTCCCAGCTCACCCCACGGCCGCTCAATGGCCGCAAGCTGTACCTTAGCGGGAACCTAATTCAGAGGATCTACCGCACAGACTTCTGGAATTTCTCCAGCCTTGACCTGCTACATTTGGGGAACAACCGGATCTCTTACCTCCAGGAGGGGGCCTTCTCCAGCCTGAACAGCCTGAGGAGCCTCTACCTGAATGGGAACAACCTAGAGAGGCTCAGCCCCGACATGTTCCTGGGGCTGCAGAATCTAAGGTAGGATTCATTAAACGTCCTGTCACAATGTGCTGCATTTTCATGGAATTTCTTTGTTTGTTTTGGGTCAACCAGCTTCCTCACTGCAATTAAATAAACCATGAAGTGAAATCACATCCCCACTTAGAAATGTAGGGAATCTGTTTGATACTGACATAACACAGAGATAACAAGCTAGGTTTTTGATGCTGGCTTTTCTAGGAGTGTCATTTGTTAGTCATGATGCCTGATGGGCATGTATCTACCAGGGGTGTGAGTGTGGTATGAGTGACAATGTGAAAATTAATGGTTCTTTTGTATTTGCACATAGAGGTGTTGATAAGGCAGCAAAATGTCCGGATGAAGACGTGCAAGAATGTGCATTTAGAAAAAGGGCAATTATAGAAACCGTCTCTCAGTGTGATGCATGTGGAGTTGTCAGATTAATGTCATAAGATAATTCCTGTGCAAATTAGGCATGCGAGCCTCAGAAAATATCTTCTGTATGTAATTTTGGGGCGATTGTACTTCTACTAAATGAAGAAACACAAATTGTACTTCATGTTCGGTCCCTTTACTCTCAGCTCCCCTGTCTGTCTGTATAAAGAGAAGGTTCAGCAAACTCTACATGCTCATTAATTCAACTATTAATCACTCATGAAAGACCCTCACAGGCATCCTAAAAGGCCTCTTCTTCACCTCTTGTTAGCCTTTATTAGTGACACTGGAACAAATCAGCGGTACAGCCAAATTCATTTGAACTAGTTTTAATTTGAACTCGTACTTAGGAAGTATGTGAGATGATGAGAACGGAAGATCCCTGGTGAGCAAATTAGTACCAAAAGTAAAACTCACATTGTTAAAAATTATCAAAATTTTGTTATTTCATTTTCTTACATTTACCACGATGATCAGGCAAAGTACTAGCTGTTACATCTGTGTCAAATTATGCAGGATGGTTTCATAAAGTACACAGAAAGTGTGCATTAAATCAATTCTCAGCTATGACATCACATGCATAAATATTCGTACATGGGATTATACTGCTGGATGTGCAGGAGAGATTGGGAATTAAGTCCTGTATACTTTCCACTAAATATAGTCTGGATGGTATGCGCGTATACACAGAGCCTATAGCAACGTCTCCCCTCTCTCTCCTCAGGTACCTCTACTTTGAGTACAACGAGATCCGCGAGATCGATCCTGAAACCTTTGACTCCATGCCGTCGCTCCAGCTGCTTTTTCTCAACGCCAACCTGTTGCGGAGCCTCCCTATAGGCGTCTTCGCTGGGGTCAACCTGGCGCGCCTCAACCTGCGCAACAACCACCTTCTGCAGCTGCCTGTGGAGGGCGTGCTGGAGCACCTCACCGGACTGGTGCAGGTTGGTAGAAACCCGTGTTTTTGTTTGTTCTGGAAGCTTTGGAGGGCAGTTGCCTGCTTTTGACGGGCTGAACCACGCATGTGTAAATGAGTCAGATGTCTGGCACGAGGCGCTTCGCACATTTAGGCCAATTAACATGTATTTCGAAGATTGACAGCAGCCGGGTGAAAGAAACGGAGAAGATTATTGAAATGGATCTACCCCATTGATTTACCCGAGCAAAATGTGCATAATTACACACTGTATATTTATTTCAAATGTCAGAGGATGAGATTAAAATAACCAATACGTTGCCAAGTCATATTATATTATCAGCGCTTGAAGAATTTTGAAAAAAGAAGCCTCATCTTGGATCGAGGCTTGCCCGCATTTCAAATTTCTGGCAGCCTCTCATCTGCTGGCCTCTGGCACCGCCGCAGTCTCCTCTGTCATCTGCATCGTCTATTGTCTTCTGAGCAATTGCTGTGGCGCGTGGGACCGTGGTTCTGCCTCAGGTATTATAATTGGAAGATTGCAATTGACTTGATTTGCATAAGTGGTCTTAATAAATCTGCGGCTAAACTGGAGAAAATCTGCACGGTCGTAATTGCGGCACGTTTTGGTGACCAGAAGAGCAGCGGGGTGTCAGAACTACAGTCCTGGTTAGGCCTCACCGGACTCTCTGATCTCAGCTGCCGCGTTACGTGCCTGGATGGCGCACGCAATGCCCAGATAAGAGCTGGACCAGAGGTATTACACTTTCCTTCGCTCTCTCTTCAGCGAATTTCACAGCTCAGGCTTTTCTTAGACAGCCGGAGTAGAAAGGATGGCGAGGTGGGTGTGGATTAGCCTGAATGTCACGGCGAATTTCCACTTTGCTTTGCGCCGTGAAAATCTTCAGTGGTGAGGGTGAGGCTGGGGGGTTCAGAGGCCCTTCTTTAGTGTTCACTTGGCGGAGGGCTGATAGTGTTTTACTGAGCCGGAGGAACCGTGTAGGAACGCATTATGTTTTGTGCTTTTATACACCTGTGATCTCCAGGTGCATTAAGGCTTTCACCAAATGGAAGAACACTGTCGGCCATATTCAAACAACGGCGCAGTCGGCTCAAAATTTGTGGCAAAGCGATTGAATTCATTCATTTACCAGGGTTGTTATTACTCCGACGAAGCCACATTAGCGCTGCCCGTGGACGGCGGCAAATAATGCCACAATGACATCACCTGTTTGCTTGATTCGTTTGAAGCTTGGGGAGTGGGATTTGCTGGGCGCTGATGTGTTTTCGGAGCCAAAGCTACAGTAAAACAATAAAAATAAAAAATCAAAGGGTAATGCAGATGGAAGCGAGGTGACGCTTACAACTGCTGCTGGGTAAAAAAAAGGAAGTCCATTTTAATAATCGTCAAGCGCACCTGTGTGTCGCTGGGAGCCATTGTCATTGTCAAGAACAGGATTATACAGTCACGCCCACTCATGCATTGAAAAAACATCCCTAATGGTGGTGTTACTAAGGGGGGGAAACATCACCAAATTACCCTCTGAGCCTGTCATCTCTCACAATAAGTGCATTTATATCACAACCACCAACCTGGACAATCTTCCCTATGCGAAAAAATACAAATAATGAAATGAAATGAGTCAGCGTCTGAGTCCATGCCAGCCCCAGCACAGTTCAGGAACGCCGCATATGCAAAGAAAATCATCCGTAGTTGTAAAAATGATACAGATAGCATCATCGCTGGTAAAAGGCCATAAGGAAACTTGGCCGCAGCCAGTTTTTTTTTTATATCACGCACAACAGACAAAGAAACAGACCCACGGCTTAATATAACACAGTATTCATCACGGTGAAAAGTTTTTGTACAACAAAGAAAAAATGTATAAACTGCTGAAAAGGCTTAAATGCACCACCTACTCTCTCTGTCATTGACAATTCTAGAATTTATGAATATGCAATTATGACCCGCCCAACAACGCCGCTGGTCTGGTTACACTCTGTTCTGAACATGATAATTAGCCAACATCCACACACACATACTGCCACAGACACACACACACTAAGTCAGCCTTTCCACATTCACTGAAAAGTCTTTTTGGGGGACTGAGCAACTTTGTTGGGGATTTTACAATTTTCGATTTTTCAGCACTTTCTGCACAATAAATTGCATGTATTTGCATAGCGGGACCGCTGTTTCCGCCCATAAACTGTCACGGCACATGTCATGTGTGTGCCTAAATGGGCATGAGTTTGCATTTTAATGAAGAACAGAGGCAGCACATAGTCAGTGCTGTCCCTCAACACCGGGCCCCCCCTCCCCCCGTCAGCTGACAGCAGGGGGGCCAAAGCAGTTAGAAAATGACACTAGACTGGAACTAAAGCAGACATACAGTAACAAAGATGTCCGACAGAAGCCAGATGAGTCAGTGTGATTGATTTGTTCAACTCATGCGATGTTAGCTACCTAACAATCTGTTCATAGATCCTCAGCTTCTCTCCGGCCGCTATTTTTTTACCTTGGCCGCCAGCCCATTTTTCTGCAGTAAATATCTGCTGAGCACTAAGAAACAAAGCGGCTCATGTGTTTGTGCAGTGGAACGGTTTGCTCAAAGGTTTAGTTCGAAGCAAAAAAAGACCACAACCGCCACTGTTTGAAGCTCATATAAGTCCGTTAATAGCAGAGCTGGGACCCAAAGTCATTGTTTTGCAAGTGAGAACAGATAAAGCTCTTAAAGTCCTAGAGTTTAAGTTAAGGGTCCTGAATAAGTCTGATCCTGCAGCATATCACATTGAATGCCAGGTTAATTGGCATAGTTTTGTATATTTTGATCATCATTTGATCCTGATATGAGCGTACGAAATATAATAAAGTATAGAATTCCTTGTCTTTGATTTGGAGATTGTATTAGGTCAATGCTCCCAGGTGGAGTTTAGACCACGGCGACTCGCGAGCATGCGTAAATCTCTTGTTCTCACATTTTTAGCGAAGAAGATCGATTCCAGCCTCAGCGACATGCAGATGACGCGAGTGGATTTCCAATTATTCTGCAGCCAGACAGATCAAGGCCAAAAAAACAGGCGGTCTCCATCTCTCTCTCAGGAGTTCCACTTTGGCGTGAAAAGCCAAGGCCTCGTTTGCCGAGGGGGGATCTTGCTTGGGAAATGAAGGCGGAATTTTTGTCATTATCTGCAAAGATGAATAACTCCTTTTGTTGTGTTATCTGAGGCAGTTATAGTTCGAACAGTACCATTCCAAACATCACGGTATTTATTTCATGTCTGGGGCGGTTTCGTTGTTTTTGCCGCGTTTTATTTAACACGTCACAACGTCACATTTCGGCTCTCGCAACCCGTTTTGATTGCAGAAATGATGTTGAAAACATCAGTATTAAAAGTCAGCGCGTGTTTTCCCGCGGAATAAAACATCAAGGCTTTCCTTCTTGGCTCGCCATGTTTTACTGATGTTCAGCGAATGCACAGAGGCAGATCCACGCCAATTCCTTAGCCGCCGACAGAAGCCTCGACAGACCAGGAACGCTTGCTCGCTCTTTGCTCTCTCTCTCTCTCTCTCTCTCTCTCTCTCTCTCTCTCTCTCTCTCTCTCTCTTTCTCTCTCTTTCTCTCTCTCCCATCTTTCCAACTGTATGTATCACCAGCTGCCAGATAGAACTAGTTTGCGCTCCCTCTCATGGGGTTGCTGAAACCGCTCGGGGGAAATCGGGGGGGAATCACTATCTGTGGTAGAAGTCGACCGGTACACATTGAAACCAAATTACAACTGCTGGAATGCCACGAACATCACAGGCTGATGATATCTCACACTGTACAAGTATCCAAGAGTGGAAGCCTTTGATGCGTTTCACTGGGCCCGTATGCGGCGGATAGCATCTGGCGCATACACACGACCCGAAAACGCGACGATGTCTGTGGAAAAACACAGGCATTGTATTTTTATTTATCCGTCTGTAGACTCTTCTTCTTCAAATGCACCAGGCTCATTTGTGTTCTGTGCATTGTTCCAAAGACAATGAAACACATTCATCAGTATTGAAGGCTTGCCAGACTGAAGCTCGGGGACGGCGTGGACCCGCCTGAGACTCCTGTAAAATCCCTGCGCCACAACTTTCCAAACCTGCTTACGCAGAATATTATTCTGTGGAATAAGTGGAGCAGTTGTGATGACTGACAGGATTTTTGCTATTTGGGCCAATTATAAGACGGAAAGTTCAGTGGGAACGTTCCGAAATGCTTCTCTGATGTGTTTTGTAAAAAGCCTTCCAAATAAATTCAGGACAGTTATTGCTTGATCTTTGCTCGTCATCATAATGATAAAAGCCACACGAGCAAATTAACCCTATTGTAGTGAAGAAGATGGCACACTACGCTCAATAAAAGGAGTCGCCAGCTCTTCCTAAATAGATTTCTATTGTCTTTAATGGTTTCTCATTGAACATGTAAATGAACATACAGTCGGTGGGCGGGTTTGGACCTAAACCTGTAACATCCACATGAAGTAACAACCACGCGTGTTGGCCTGTCGGTCATCATCATAACATAAGACGTAAGTGAATTCTGCAAAAATCGAACAAACTGCCACGCTTGCATGTGAACTGAAACAAGCACACGGATTGGTTTTGGATTGGCACCTGCGTCCCCTCCCCCCCGGCCCCCAACAACAAGCACCTGTTGGGCCGACGGAGAGTGTGTAATTTCCCTTCCCGACGCGGCTTTGGATTGACACGTTGAGAGCATATCACACACTCCAGTTGGTGGCCACACGTTAAAAAAATAGTAAACAACGCTGGATGTGTTGGACAGATGCTGGCGAAGGAAGAGGTGAGACAGATCCCCATTTTGGGATCAGCCTGAAAGCAAATATGACCGAAATGTAGAATTGACCCTAAGTTGCAGTTATGAAAGCTATGAAGCAGGAGAACACGTTGACATTTTTTAGTCAGGCGGCATTTATTTAAAATGTCCCAAAAACGCAATTTTCAGTGTTTATTCGTGCCAAATTACAGCCCAGCCCGATCATAACCCTGGAGATACTCGGGGTGGAAAATTGCGCTTTTAAGCAAACCGTCAATATGCTGGAAGCGTTCAAACTGAATTAAAGCTTTGGCGGAGTGTTTCCACGCACCCTCCAGTGGTGAATGACGCGATTATTACACCCAAACCGTGGACTAACGTCAAGGAAGTGAAGCAGCATCCTCTGTGTTGGGTGTGTAAGCTCCATAACACAACAATGCTGAATCATCCCCCCCAAAAAAAGCACTTTGGCTATTTCCGCCAGTGAAGAAGACGGGGTAACAAAATTAGCCCGACAACATTTGTGCGAGCGCCTTGGAAGTGTGACAGAGAACGGCTGCTCTCGGCGCCAATATCGCTGCTAAAGATACGGGCCAGATCAGCTCCCTAGACAGGAAGATGTAATGTAACTTAAAATCAGTTTTAACCTCTTTTTAATGCGACAATCGGAATATTTCCTACTATTGAGATCAAATTGTCGATAGTTTGCGTTCACCTCACTTCAACTCACAAACAAGCAGAAACAGTGAGTTTTTAATTGAATCCCCTGTCTCTTATTTGCAGCTATTCAAACACATAAATATTACATGTAATTCACTAAATACATACACATAAATATTGCAGCATTATCTAGAACCCTAATCAGTTCTGTACAACTTCTGCATATCTCCAAAGCAAACAGTTTAGAGACACTGACCACAGTGAAATGATGAATTGCTTTCTGTTATGCTAATGCTCCAAACCTTATTTTCCATATATTCTTCCTCGTGGAAGGCAAAGGTACCAGAGAAAACGTCATTTTTCTTGTTGTCATCTCATTAGAGCGCAAGGTGCCGGCTTCTTCATCACATAACACAGATTACACATCGCAAGGATGTCGCCGCCTTTATCCGCTTTTCTGTTTACATTTTTGCAAGGTTACTCATGAATGTTCATTGCACAGCAGACCAGAACTTGGTGTGTGCTGTGCATTGACAACAGAGCTGAGGTGCGTATGTATGTGTGTGTGTGTGTCTCTCCAGGTGGACTTGCAGCAAAACCCGTGGGAGTGCAACTGTGAAGCTGCTCCTCTCAAGCGTTGGATGGAGGGTCTGAGCGCCGTGGTGGTGGCGGGCGAGGTGGTCTGCCACTCGCCGGAGAAGACCAAAGGTGTCGACCTCCGCTCGCTCTCCATGGAGCTGCTCTGCCCCGAGCTGGAGCCCCAGGAGGATCGGGAGCAGGAGGAACAGACTTCCACCTCGACAGCTCCCAGCAGCGGCGTCTCGGTTGGATACCCCGGCTCAGGTCTGGGCCCCCTGATCCCTCCAGGGAAGGATTCCATCCCACTGTCAGTGTTGGTTCTCAGCCTGCTGGTGTTGTTTGTCTCTGCTTTCTTTGCGGCAGCGGCATTAATCGCCTACGCCCTGAGGAGGAGAGACAAGCTGCCGTTCCGTCGCCAGGGAGAGGTCGATTTGGCCGGCATCCAGATGGAGTGTGGAATCTTTACCGAGCAGACGCACCACCACCACCATCACCATCACCACGGCCTCCCGGAGACGCCACCCCTGCCTCCGCCGGAACACAACCACGTGTACGACACCATTTTGCCGCCAGAGTGTGTGTCTAAAGGCGCCAACCCTCCGTCCGCCCCACACATGTGTAGCAACCCCATCTACAAGGAGGAGCAGGACGCGGTGGTAAAACAACGGCAGCAGCAGCAGTTTGCAGGACCCAAAGAGAGCGAAGGAGATTATTGCTCGGCAACAGAGAAGGAGAGGGAGTGGACTCTGAAAGTGTCCTCGTCACCCATTAACACCGTCAGTGGGGCGATGGGACCCCTCGCTGGCCTCCATGGCAACGGGATTCTCTGCCCCACGGTAATCGACAGCCAGGGCCCCACTCCAAAGGTGGAGCTCGTGGATTGCCTCTTCAGGATCCCCGCCCCCGAGTTCAGAGACCTGCCAGACAGGTACACGAGGCCGCCGCCCCGCTACCCCCACCCGCCGCCGGACCCCAAGCAGGAAGGCAGGCCGGACCAAACACAGGCGGTCACTGTGGGAGGCTTGGCGGCCGGCGGCCAGGGCGAGCAGGGGGCAGGAGAGCAGAGAGTCAGGTTGAGGACCACGCCGGACTACATGGAGGTGCTGGATCACTCTTATCAGTTTTAACACCCCTCCTCCTCCCCCCTCCGCCTCCTCTTCCTCCCTGCCACCCTCCCTCCTTTCCTGCCTCTTCATCATCTCTGCCGGTGAATCATGCAGTAACAATGACTCCTGTACAGAGGCTGGTGTGGCGTCGAGTGGAACCTGTGGGTGAGCGGGACCACACCACCGCTGCGTGTTTATTCCTGGATAACGAGCTGAGAGCGGTTTTGTATTTTGGCCGAGCCGCGGCTTATAGGCGGGTATTTGGCAAGCATAAGCTGATCCCAGATCTCCGCCTGGAGGCAGAACTTCAGCTGCAGCTACAAAAGTATTTCTTACCTCCATCACGCCTCGCCGTCGTACAATACCGAGGGCGGAGGAAGGGAGGACGTTTTTTTTCCCGACAACGAGACAGAGACAGCATGGTGGGCGTTGTTCATATCATCGTTCTCAAAAGGGACCTGCGAGGAGGGGGAGGAACACAGCCGGCTCCCGAAGGCTCTGAGCGAGGATCAAAACACAGGAGTGGCAAAGCTCTGACACGCGGCCGGTGCGGGGACAAGCCGGACGGTACCAAGAGGGACGTGTGGACACGACGGGACGGGAAATGACAGCCAAGTGCCTTAGCAATGAACAGCCAGCAGTGTGGTCAATGCTTATTTTTCTATGAATACAGATCTATTTATCTAAACAAAGAGGTTTGACTACCAATGGACGGGATGCCGGTGGACGACTGAGACTTAGGAATTCCCGAAACAATCAAAAGCCGCCAAAATGACTGCATTCCTTTCGGATGAGCCAAAAATAACGATATACCCAGTCAGTGTTGGAGTTTGTTTGTTATGCAGTTCAGTTCACTTTTCATCTCACCCGGTTAGCTTTGTTTGCTCACACACACACACACACACACACACACACACACACACACACACACACGATTGAATCTTTTAACAGGGCTAGGTGAGGGATATTTTCTGGCTTATCCAGGAATCTGTTGGTTTGCACTGAAAACGAATGAGAGAGTTTCCGCTAAAGTTTGTATGTCGGGAAAAGATACAGAAGAGTTATTTTTTGTGAAATCGGCCAGCGTACAGCGGCGACGTCGCGGCCCAGGATGGATGGTTGGTTTGTTTTTTGGGATTTCTTAACCGCCCGGACTTAACGGGGGGGCGAGGACTTCTGCTCCACGTTTTTTCTTTCATGGAACGGAGGTAGCTTGGTCATCGTATTGATTTTTAAGTATTTCTCAGAGGAAATTTGAATGGTGAAAAAACGAACAAATCAAAGGACAAAAACCTGGATATGGAGGCTTTTTTTGTTGAAAAAAAGAGAAAGACACTTCTATCAACTATCGATTATTATCTTTTACGGAGGAACCTTTTTATGCTTTCATCTCCTACCAATAGTAGAGGCAGTTGTGAATATATTTATTCTTAGTTTTTGCGTGTTGAAGCCCTCCTGTTAAGGGATCATGTTATATCAATGTATAGGATGATTCTGCATCTGGTTCAGCCTTCTTACCGCCGACCCACGAAATACAATAAAGGGTGCTACATGAAACCTGGAGCCCGGCAGCTGCTGTGTGACGAACTGACGCACACACAGACACACAGACACACACACACACACACGCGTGCA
The DNA here is from genome assembly GCF_046128005.1 of Genypterus blacodes. NCBI lineage: Eukaryota > Metazoa > Chordata > Actinopteri > Ophidiiformes > Ophidiidae > Genypterus > Genypterus blacodes. Next base: position 3,869,031 of record NW_027466883.1, on the reverse strand, counting down.
CACACACACACACACACACGAACCCCTGACCCCAGCTTAAACACCCGCTCGCTGTCGCTCCTCTGTTGCCCCTAATGATGCGTGAAAGGAACGAGCTTGCGAGCTCGCGGACGCAAAGCCCTGTGAGCTCGTTTACATGGCGCGTCAGCAGACGTGAGGATCAGATCAGGGCCTGAGCGCCTGCAGGGCTCCTCACAGTAAGAGTGGAGATAGACCCTAATAGTGTGAAATCTGCCACATTAATGCCATAAAATCAATATAATCTATTAGTAAAATAAGGATGTGTAAAGCTGGTGGCCTCGGGGCTCTCTCTCTCCCTCTCTCCCTCACCCCCCTACCCCTCCTTCCCCCTTCTCCATCTTTCTCTCTCTCTCTCTCTCTCCCCCCCTTGCCCTCCCTCCTTCCCTCCCTCCCTCCCTCCCTCGCTCTCTTTCTCTCTCGCTGCTCGGCCTGTCAGCTCAGCCTCACAGGACACGTAGGAGAACTGCTGTTCTATATGCTGCTCAACGCACAGGTACCCCGTAGCTCACATTGAAGTGTGTGTATGCCTGTGTGAGCGTGTGTGTGTGTGTTGGTTTTTATTTTCTCTGCTCGGCTCTCTCCATCCCTTGGTGATGAGCGCAGTTCTTCAGACACCTCCTCACTCAGCGTTCACAATGCTTTAGTGCAGATAATCCTCTGTGTGTGTGTGTGTGTGTGTGTGTGTGTGCGCGCGTGTGTGTTTGCGTGCACGTACGGGGAAGGAGGACGGTGTAGATTTAGAAGGTGTGTCTCCCTGGGCTTTGCTTGTGTGTGTGTGTGTGTGTGTGTGTGTGTGTGTAAGTGCACTAAGATGGGAGTTTGTGTGGGCGGCGCGTCTCTATGTTTGCACACAAGTTTGTTTTCGACGGTGTGTGTGTGTGTGTGTGTGTGTGTGTGTGTGTGTGTGTGTGTGTGTGTGTGTGTGCACCAAAGTAAGAGAGTAAGTGAGCCACTTCTGCCTCAGTCCAGCCTTAATCCTCTAAACTGTGTAGTTCACTCATGCCACATCAGCCCCATTGTGTCTCCAGACAAAGAAGCCCAGTTAAAACTAAATGCCAGTTAAAGGAACAAACCACTAATTATAGAATCGTTCTCTCCATCCTCTCCTCTCTCTCTCTCCCTCTCTCTCTCCCACTTTTTCATCCCTCCATCTTCACTCCCTCTCCCATCAGGCGCCATTGGCTTAATTCTGTAAAGCTGCAAAACTTACAGTGGTGGGTCTTGTTCCCGCTGTGTGAGGCTCAGTGTGCAGTATGCATCAGGTTACCCTCCGTGTGCGTGCGTGTGCGGCATATGTGTGGCACGTGTGTGTGTGTTTGTGTGTGTGTGTGTGTGTTTGACGTGTGTGTCTGACAGCTTTGCCATGGTTCATGTGTTTGGGTCCTGTCAGAGCTGTCCTGTCAGTGTGTGTGGAGAAAAAAATCATTCATTTCCCAGAGTCGAGGATGAAAGAGTCTTTAGACTTCAAACGCCTGTGGGCCTGTGGAGCTTAGATTGCCTCTCTCGTTCTCTTCCTGCACCGCTGTTGTCGTTTACATCTTTAAAAACTGCGCAGCTGTGGCAGTGGTTAAGTGGAGATAGCGGCGACATGGTGAGAAACCGGACAATTAGCCTGATTAAAACACTGTCATTTCATATAATAGATTTAGGTCGAGCTGATAGGCCAATCGCTCGCTGTCTCTCTCTCTCTCTCTCTCTCTCTCTCTCTCTCTCTCTCTCTCTCTCTCTCTCTCTCTCTCTCTCTCTCTCTTCTCAGTGTGTGTGTGTGTGCATGTGTGTGCGTGTGTGTGAACTGCTAAAGCCATATTCTTCTCTGCATAAAGACGCTGGGTATTAAAGATGCACTATTGGCTATGGTTTGATGTCAGTGAAAAGAGATCTATTTAAAAGTCATGGTGCATAGCTGCAGATGCTTTGGTGTTTGGTCATGACAAATACTTGTGGTGGAACGGTCATCACTCATACACACACACACACACACACACACACACACACACGCCCAGCATTGTGTCGCTGCCTCAAATGTGAACACCCCCGCCCTTCCCCCCACACACACACAAGTACAAACACACAAAGTCACCGTATGTACACACACACGTTCACTGTACATACAGATGCACACACACAGATACAAACACACCGCGTCTGCTGCGGCGCTCTGTGTGTTGTTTGGTTGCTCTGCATTGCAGTAATCCGCTCCACGCTTCTCCTCTCCTCCTCTCACCCACAGACAATCACTTGGCGCTCAATGGACAACATCAGCGAGGGAAATACCTACAGAGAGACAGGCAGAGAGAGAGAGAGAGAGAGAAGGGAGGAGGAGGAGGAGGAGAAGATGGGGCTGGAAGAAGACAGAGAGAGATTTGAGGGAAGATGTGAGGAGATGAAAAAGAAGAGGAGAAAGATCTGCCAGCGGGTGTTTCCAGGCGTAAATGCCGCTGGAGAACTCGCTAATTTGCGAGCAAGGGAGCGAGGTAGGGAGGGAGGGAGGGAGGGAGAGATTGTTATAGAGATGGAAAGAGAGGAAAAACGTGGAAGTGTGTTCACGCTTACGTGGTAAAACAAGAGGAACACAAGGTTTCCCACCATCTGTGGCGGCCCGATGCAGCGTTTGAGCTCAAACGCAGCACACACATGACCAGTGATGAAGTACATTTACTCAAGTACCGCAGTAACCCAAGTACACGCTTGCACTGGTGTTTGACTGCATCTTAGAGCCACGCTGCTCCACTGCGTTCACCTAATGACTCTTTCTCTCATTTCATGCTGATAGGTCTTCCTCGTCCTACTTGGTACGTTCCTCATAGGAAATCACCAACATCCTCCCTCCTTTGCCTCCTATGTTAATTCCGTCCTTCCTTTCGTGCTTCCTTTTGTTCTCTCCATCCTTATTTCCTTACCTCCTACACTTATCTGGAGCGTTGTGAGGTAATGTTCCACATTATTCTTTATGTTGAATGGTGTTGACTGTCATTATCGCATTATATAATAACAGTTATTATAGTAAGCTGATGTGTGTCATTGTGCTGCTACAGTAAGCCTGGAATGGAGACATTAAAATGGCACAGTGTGTGTGTCCCTGTGTGTGTGTATGTGTGTGTATTTTGAAGTATTGTTCTTGAGTAGTTTAAATTCCCTCACATCTGATTGTTGTAGATACTATTTACTTTACAGGCTGTAGAATATTCATGTTGTCAGGTAAAAACCTTGTATGTCAGCCTTGTTTCAGGTACATTATCCCGTAACATTTTCACCTGGACTCATGAAAGTCCCTGAAATTGGACATAGGAATTTAGTTCTTCATCCTTGATTACTACATTTTATCACCAAAATTCTTGACTTTCCAAAATTGGAGATACAAGGTTCTTGTTTTATGTAAGGTTCCACAAACCTTCTGCAGATTTTCATTGTTTATACTTTTACTTGAAATTGAGTTTGCTTGGTTTTTCACCCAGTAGAGGATTTGAGTGGTGGTATTTGTTTGTTGGAGCATGTATACGTGTGTGTGTGTGAGAGAGAGAGAGAGAGAGAGAGAGAGAGAGAGAGAGAGACCGGCAGAGAAGATGGATGATAGGAGATGACAGGATGGTGGGACGTATACGTATATAAGCACAACGAATCAGCGTCAGCGTCTCTCAGAGACAGGTAGACGACAGTGATGATCCTGTCATGAGTGTCGACTGGGCGAAGGAGTGTGTGTTTGTGTGTGTGTGTGCGTGTCTGTGCTGCTCGCAGTCATTTCTCCCCTGTCAGGCGCGAGCCAGGGGAGGAGGATTAGAGCCCACCTCAGCGGCGGAGCTGCCTGCTGGCTGCCGTGGCGACGCTCCCCTCGATCCTAAATACCCCGGCTGGTGGTTTTACTATTGAGAGTCAGTGGGCCACACAACTGTCGACTTTGCACTTCATTTATGATAAATTTAAGTCGGCCTTAATCTCTGCCTGTTGCCGCGTGTTGAACCGATGTTTGGAACAACATGTTTATCTGGTGGGGAACACGAGTGGAGAGGGAGCCAGGAGAAGGAGCCCGTTCACAGAGATAAACCCAGAATGTCTCCCACTCTCTACCTCTGACTATCAGGGAGTGAGAGAGTGATTGTGTTTGCGTAGCTCAGGTGCAGGGGTGTAGCAGTGATTTATGGGCCCCGAGCAAAGGAAGGGTTTCTCAGCCCCCCCTGCACCACCCAACCGCCACTTTCCATTCCAGTTTTGGGTACTACTACAACTATACTACTACAGCTGTAAACTGTACTCCGTGAACACAATACTAGTGTTCAATTTGGGAGAAAATGTCTTGTCAGTTTGAGAGAGTGTCATTGTAGATCAGCTGATGAAGGAAGGTGAAGGTAGGATGAAGGACAGAGGTTAAGGCAGGAAGACGAAATAAGAAAGAAAGAATGTGGAGAGAAAAGAGATTGATGATGATTGGTGATTTGGGTGATAATCCCAATAATCCCCCATTTTTGCAGCCAATCTCCACCAATTTGACCTGAAAAAACTAATTTCACTCCACGGCTGTTCTACTTTGGCTCAGAACACAAAAACAGTCAAAGTTTTATTCGTTTGCAGTTTGGGTGAATTTAAGCAGTTCCCATTGGAGGAGCGCGGCGGCAGTGTGGAAGAGAAGTGTAAAATCTTTATAAACGCACTCTCGAGAGTGACAAAAGGTGTTTCTGAGTTCAGACATTCGCCTCATTCTGGAGAGCTCCAGGTTTTTATGTGATTGGAGGTATGTGAAAATGTGTGTGTGTGTGTGTGTGTGTGTGTGTGTTACATGCCACGCACCAGTGGAATGAATCAGATCTGTTGTCATGACTGCGTATTTTTCTCCAACAGGGACTCGTAAAAGAAAGCCCTACATGAAATCCATTATGTTTAATTCCCCAAATCCATAAAACCCCCCGAGGTTTTGGTCTCCATCCCATTCTTATTTAAATGAGCATCCGTGTCTGCCAGACTGAGTCGCCTCTGAATGCCCTGAGCTGGCTCATAGTGGAGGCTGTGGCAGACATACTGTACCCTATATGGCTGCGTTTACACTCACAGGTGCAAGTGACAAGTGATTGGAACGTTCTTGGCATTTCCACTCTCGTGTCGTCAAACTACCATTCTCTCCGCGACTCTGTGTCTCTCTGTCAAGCGATATAGATGACGAAGGCTAGGCTGAATGAACCGATGCTGAAATCGGGGCCTTGCACGCATTTGCTCCATCCGTGTGAAATCCAAGCTGCAACAAGTGCTCTAATCCCTCTTCTCTGCATTAAAATAGGATTAAGTTGTTACGGACCTTTAAAGGTGCTCCTGAAAGCAGCACTTTCATCCAGTTTGGGCATTTTGTTTACCTCCCGTCTCCGAATGGGAAACCGCACATTGGTGTGAACACGACTGTCAGATATAAACACACTGTCAAAAAAATGAAGGCAAGCCCTGGGGAAAGTGGGGAGGGGGGGGCGCAGGTAAGCGGGGACTGCAAAAGCAAATGGTCCCCCGGCCACTCCAACAATGGGAAGTCATTCTAATTGGCACGAAGACGTGTCGCGTTAATTAGAGGTCATCACCACTCAGGTCGGAGTCCAAATTCTATTCAGTCTAAGTGTGTGTGGGTATGATAGACAGAGGGCCAGAGCGTGAAGCCAGCCGCTCATTAATTGGTGGCGCGTCTGCATCAAGCTTCTACCAGCGTTCTTCTCTGTCTGTTCGGGTTGAATGCACTTTGAATCAGGTCTAATTATCCTTCGGTCTGTTCCGGATCGGTGCAGACTTTTGGGTCAGGTGTGTGATTTTTATTTGTTTTTTAATTAATTCATCCACATCAGGGTTTTTTTCCCCCTGCTGGTCTGTTTCTGATCAGGTCTGAAACTGTGAAGACCACTTAGTTAAATTTAGCCCAGGATGAAAAGGAACAGCTGTGTTTGCTCCTCGGCTCCGCTGCACTTTTAATACAGTTGATGCGAGTCGCGTCCTCAGAGACACGGAGGAACGGGGACACCTCCAGGCCACCGTCCACCAGGAACACAGTGATCCCTTTGTCGTGAAGGAGCGCACACACAGACACACACACACACACACACACACGTGCGCGCGTGCGCACACACACGTGGGGAAGAGACGGTGTCAGGTTGTTCGCCAAAGTGTTTCCTGGGATGATGACTGTGTGATGCTTGGTAACCGGGGGTGATGCGTCAAGTTCTGAACACAGGAAATAAAAACAACGTTCCAAAGAGAATAATGCAGCAGGGAGGAGGGACCTAGTTCCAGCAAGGTCCCCTGGCATTGTGTGTGTGTGTGTGAGATAGAGCCCCATCACCCTTTTGTGCATCTGTATGTGTGCCATTATGTACACATGCTTGTCTCCCAGTCATAGAATGAATCACCCCCAAACACACACACACACACACACACACACACACACACACACACACACACACAATAATTAGGGCCCTTTTCCCTACAGCAGCATATTCTGAAGATTTCCAGAGAACGCAGTGTTTTGCTTCGCTCTCGCTCAGCATTAATCAAGATTTTTCACATTTTCTTGTTTCAACCCCCATCTCCCTCCTTCGTTATCGTCCCTCTCACTCTATTACCCCCACCCCTCTCTCCTCTTAATCGGTCCTACTTTCAAACACCTCCCTCTGTGATTATTTCCTTCCTCTGCCCCTCCGTCTCCGTCCTTCCTCGTTCGTTACTTATTATTTAATCTTGCTACGGTTTTTTTTCCTAGCTGCCCTATCCCATCCCCTACCCCTTCTCTCTCTCTCTTTCTCCTCTGTCTGTCTCTGTTAAATGGGAGCAGTGACCCCATTACAGGGTGTTGGTGCTGGGAAGTGGAGGAAGAGGAGGAGAGGCAAAGGAGGAGGAGAGGATGGATTGCGTTCTCCGTGTTTGAATGGGATGATTAATGAACGTGGCCTCCTGGGGGTGTTATCCCTGCTCTTGACCAGCAGGGACGCCACTGGGTCACCTTTTGGTACATACACACACTGCTTGGAAACACAAAAGAAGTCCTACACACACGCACACGCACATGCACACAGACACACACACATGCTCAGAAACGCACATGCATTGATAAAACACAACCATCACACACAAATGCTCCACACACACACTCGTCACTGGTGACATTATCATTGACAATGGTGGGACAATGAGCTCGGGGCCACAATAGGAAACACTGGGAAGGTTCACAGGTCATGAGTGGGTTGTTTGGGCTGCAGTAACTCTTTCCTCACATGGCACAAGGCTAAATCTCAATCCTCCAGACTGCTTAGACAGGTTAGCAAAGGGCAAAGCAATTTACTGCATGTTTGATTAAGTCCTGAATCTGAATGCTCAACTCTCAGGAGTCAAAAGTCTTTTTTATAATTTTACAATCCATTCAATTGGGCTTTCGTTTGTCCGCTGCGCTAAATCCTTCAGCAGGCAGGATGAGAAAGTTTGGGTTGTGAAAATCTAGACATTGAGTTTTTCTACTGTTGGAATAACTTTTCAAAAAAAACATTTTTTTTTCAAATTGTTAGCATCAAATTATAGCTAACTAAACAACATAAACTTTAAATCTACAAATGCAATTAAGGCAATTAATGATTTTGAGCCATAATGTGACTGATATGCGTGAGTGTGCTGTCAGGATTATAAATGGATTTCCTCCGGGCAGGTAACCATCCTAATGGCACCTCCACCCTCAGGGCCTCAAGGTGACCTGTAATGTATCGCCAGAGAACAGCCAAAGCTATTGATTCTGTCCATGTATATGACTTAATTGCACTTTTGCCTTTGTTGCAGTAAAGACGAATACTCCCGAGTGCTGAGGGTGTAAGGTGATATATTTTTGTCCTTCACACTCCCTCTGTAAGTGGCGTTTCCTCATCTTCAAGGCAGTAATGAAAGGTGGGACCGAGTTTTTGTTTTTTAAATCACAAGTTAGTCTAAAATCCAGTCCAAAGTATAGTCCTACATCAAGACAGGCAGGTCCCCAGTCAGGACTTGTGGAGAGCTTGTGCTGAGTTAATGGACTGTTGATATGTGAGCCTGTAAAGCACTTTGATAGCTTGTTGTTGATACTAAGCTATGCTAATAAACCTGACTTGACAAGACAGAGAAGCCAAGACCTGACTTGCCGAGGGCGACCCTGTCCTACCTCAGACACAAATGTCAACAAGTTCATGTGCTTCATAAGTTTCTCATCCTGTTGTGAAAAGGATTTTATTTCATCCTTTCCAGGCAGCAAATTCACTGAAAAGTACAATTGCAGAAATGACTTTACACCAGACAGTTAAATCTGAACGCTCGTTTTACTTTCCTAACAATCCAGAGTGCTTATGAGTGTCATAAATTAAGATTACAGCATTGTTTTGATGATGTCATGGGAGTTTTGGAGTGTGTAAAAGTTCCATTTTAAAAGGCTTTCTGGAGTCTGCTGTGTTTGCCCTCATTTTTATTTTCCGTTTTCAATCCGTCACTCGACAGGACATTCTTCTCTGCTTCTCTCCCACTGCTCCTGCCTCTGCCGACAGAGCTTTCTAATACTTCAGCCACATGTGGACAGTTGATGGCAAAATGAATTTCATTCATTCCTGAGATGATGAGAGACGATGGGAGACTGTGGCACACTACTATGTTGACTGCAGCAGGGGAGCGTTGTAAATTATTTCAGCATATTAAACCACTGGATCTGAAATGAACGCTGTCTATTCAGCGCTTTACAAGCTTGACAAAAGTTTTTTGTACCGTTTAATTTGCAATTAAGTAACAAGTAGTTTTGCTTTCTGGCTTCCCCAAAGGTTGAAGGGCTGCGAATGCCCAACTAGGCACTCTTCAGCTTGTTTACAACCCATTTCTGTGTTCTATTCTTCTTTTTATTTTAGAGGAAAATGCTTTTAATCTGCAAAAAAACCTGCACTGATCCACCTCTACGCTTTCTTGCTTTCTTGCTTTCTGCTGTTTACAGCAGCGATCAGTGAGATATGTAGAGTGGGTGAAATGGTGGAGAACATGTAAACGTCTCCCTCCACCTTCATCCCACCTGCACCTCCATCCATGAAGATGAGGCTGAAGTTTTTCCCAAATCAGATTCCACCAGTAGGAGGCGATATACACAGTGCTTAATGTATAGATACATTTTAGGACGCCCCTTTAAATTCTTTCTTGTTAAAGGGACACAAACAGGCCCAGAGCTCTGCATGTGGTCTGTGCTTTCCTTGACTAAAGATAATGGGCTGGTCATAAAGCAAACACACACACACACACACACACGTTCAGTAAATACATAACATCCAGTTCCATCAGTTGTCTTGTGACTGAGTTCAATAGCTGCCTTTGTTCCATCTTCAAAAGCTGCTGGTTTTACCTTATAAAACTGTCTCTCTCTTCCCCCCTGGTGTGATCATTGTTATATTACACTTGACTGCAACCTCTACCCCCCCCCCCCCCCCCCCCCCCTTCTTTCAGTCTCACACACACAGAAACGATGAAGCGTACACTCCCTCTTTCCCTCCGCCGCACTCTATTTACCTCACACACGCTTAAAGTCTCTCTCTTTCAAGCTCAAGCCGTGCATCAATAAGCAGAATAGGAAGTGAACAACCTGTTTACACTCCATCTCTCAGGGTTCAGCTCGGTTAAACCCACGCTGGGCCCGGACTTTAATTTTCTTTAATTAACCGTGATGATCCATTTAGCACAACTTCTGCTTTTTCTCACCGTCTTTGGCTCGGCCCCTTGAAAGCGTTTCAGCGTTTCGTGTAATCTCTGTTTTATAGACGCAGTCGCTGCTTTTTGGAACCCCTGAATGAGGACGGGAAATTAAAGCTGCACTCCACTTTGAGCTCAGTTTCCATTTTCCAATATGCTCTTTTTTTTGGCAGCGCCTCCGTGAATTATTGACCTCTGACGTCTGCTGTCAATAGAATACATTTAGCTTTCATACCGTGTAAGTATTCAAGATATGGCTTACTAAAAGAGGAAATTACTTGTCTTAAAGGATTACAAAGTACACCAGGGAAATAGATACAGCATATACATATACAGTATGTGTGTGTGTGTGTGTGTGTGTGTGTGTGTGTGTGTGAGTGTGTGTGTGAGTGTGTGTGTGTGTGTGTGTGTGTGTGTTTGTACTGGGAAGATTCTGTTTCAGTTCATGTATGTGTACAAAGTATATGAAATTCAATACTGAATTGAGATATTCATCGCTGAAAACACTGACATATGCCCTCAAACAGTCATCGCTGGTATGAAAATAAAGCATCTAACACTTTAGTGATGATATGAATCATCGGAACACTTTTGCTTATGTTCTGTAATACAGAATCATCTGTTTGTTTCTTTCTATCTCTGCCAAGGATGTTATACTTTTGCCCTGTCTGTCCTTGGACAAAGATGGAACAATGGATTAGGTTTTGATGGTGATCCAGATTTAAGATTTACGTTATTACATTATTATCTTTTTTACTAAAGACTAAATCAGTTTGTTCGCATTTTGTTCCAAAATAGACATTTGTTAATGTTGAAATACATTGATATAATTGTAGATGAATGGATCTTAGGACCTGCAGTCAGACTGAACTAAACTGACAGACTGCAAAAAGGCACTAAAGGTCAAAGGTCAGGACAAGGACACGCATTTCCAACAGGCATTCCCTAATTCCCTAATCACTTTTCTGTAGTTTACTCTCCAAACTCTCTTGTGTGCCTGATCTCTAGCTGGCAACGAGGTGGAGCGGGGTTAGAGGGGTGGTTAGGGCTGAAAAAAGCATCTGAACCCCATCTGAAAGCATCTGAAACACGAGGAGCACCGGGAACAACACCTCCTGCAAAAAAAGACAGCCAGTTTGCGTAACTGCCAAAGTGTCTGTTTATATTATTCCTTATAAGTCGTCGCCACTCCCAAAAGGAAGACGCACAAACCAACCCCAGATTGTACTCTGCATCGCTAAAGAGAACATGCAGCGTTATAATATCTGTAAATATCATATCATCATACCTTTGCACAGATTCATGTTTTATTGAAGTTCTTGATTTTCATGCAGCTTTCATCAGACTGAGACTCACTACAGCGTTGTATTATAAATTGATCTCATAAATGTTTCGATCTGCAGGAGGAAATTCTGAAAATATACCTGTTTTTATGCTACTGTAGCTCAGTTTGAGACTTTTTACAGCAGCATGTGACATGAATTTACAACATAAACATGTAGAGGCGTTTTGAGGCCCTGTCTGAACCTTTGCATCCATGTGTGTTCTCTGTATCCGGGCTGGCATTAAACAGCCTCATTACTTGGATTCTTCTGCGTCGTGATGGGATTGCATTGTGTCACAACTCCTGAATCAAAATAACTTTATTAACCAAGGTGAGAGGAAAGACAAGTGTGTCTCTGGCCGTACAGGATTGGCAGTTTTGCGACAGATCTTAACACAATTCGTACCTTTTTGCATTTGTATACAGATGGGTTGCAGTGAATGAAGGTGCATGTGTCTCTCATTTCGTGTGGTAAATTCGGCTTTTATAATTCCCATTTAAATAAACTTTAGTCTAGTTATATTTAATACAAACAAGTGCATTAGTGGCTGTAAGATGAATTACTCGTTATCTTACATTACCAGTTTAAATAGAATTCTGTGAGCATCTCCTCCAGCCTCCCTCATAGAACATTAGGTATCTTAATGACAGTCAGCCAAGCGCTTAACATCCCTTCTTTAATATTCATGCCTTTTACATAACCTTTACGTAACTATGGGACATGTGTACATGTTTCGGTGTAATGCGTGCACGACATGCGTGTGTGTGTGAGTGTGTGCGTGCGTGCATGCAAGGGTGTGTGTACTTTAGGTCTTTTCTCTGTAGTTTCCCTCATTATGAGAAAGCTCTTTAATGTTTGTCTCCCAGTGGAGAGGGGAAGGGAGTGTGAAACTGTTATTGCAGCGGGAGGAAGAGAGGAAGAGAGAGAGGGAGGAATCTAAGGGAGGCACCCAGACAGACACTTATGCAGTGTGATCTCGCGCAGATGATGACGCCCATATTTACGCCGCTAGTTGTCGTGCGGGCGAATCTCATCCGTGTGACCTCAGCAGTCTAGTTGCAGACGACAAGGAAGAATGACTGGGGTGTTTCACTTAAGAGGATAATGTGGATCGGGGGGGGAAGGAGAGGTAGAGGAGGTAGAAACTGAAAGGAGGAGTAGGTGTGTGTGTGTGTGTGTGTGTGTGTGTGTGTGTGTGTGTGTGTATCTGGAGGGAGAGCGGGGGGGCGAGATAATAGCTAAGATGCATGGATGAGAGGAAGAAGGAGAGGAGCAAAGATGGTGAATAAAGGAGGATGAGAAAGGATGAGGGCAGGCAAGGAAAATGCAAAGTCTGCTCCCGTCAGTGTGTACAGTGACTGGAGAGCCCTCGGGAGTGTGTGCGTGTGAATGCGTGTGTGTGTGTGTGCGTGTGTGTGCGTGCATGTACGTGTGCGTGCACGTGTTTGCGTGCATGTGTGTGTGTGTGGGTATGCTCTGCTGGTCACTGATAACCCCACAGCAGAACTGTCACAGTCACGCTCTCACTCACTGTCACAGCAATGTGGGCACAGCCTGAGTGTGTGTGTGTGTGTGTGTGTGTGTGTGTGTGTGTGAGTGTGTGTGTGTGTGTGTGAGAGAGAGAGTGTTTGAGTGTGTGTGTGTGTGCGTGTCCATCTGCCTCTCCCGGTTACTGTTTGTCTGCCTCAGTGTCAGTGTCTTTCTATAGTTCTATTATCAGCGTCTGTGATTTAGGCCGGGCTTGGGAGGCCTCTTGGGGAGTCTGCAGAAATATCTCGGCGCTCACAGGAGCCTGGCGACCGTTACACCCACACAATGAGCGAGCGGCCAGCTGGAGAGCCAGGAGGCCGCTCGGTGGCGTCCTCCAACCAAAACACAGGGCAGAGTAAGAGCATCGCCCAGAATCACAAGTTGTTTTGACGCTTCCCAGCTGCTCAAAGTGAAGTCTGGAGGCCGAAGTTGCCACCGATTTGGCCTGATCTCTGATCACAGAAAATAGATCATAATAGAGAACAATAAACACACACGCTTTCCCCGCCTGACATTTAGATTTCTTTTACTTAAAGAAAGGAGACGTCTTTGATCTGAGGGCTATCTTCGCCGACTATCAGCGCCGCTGGGTTGAAATGCTGCTTCTCCTCCTTTCCTGCAGGCAGATTTGACTTTGTTGGCATCTGAAATCGTCCACTCCTTCGCTATTCATTATTCGCCCGGCAGGCCGATCTTAGTTCTTAGTGGGCAGAATTAAAACAAGCCGCCAAAGCTGTAGTGGCAGCAAGTGCTGTGGAAACAATCGTTACAGCTTAGACTGCTTATGTATTCGTTGTGGAGCAGCATTCAAAAAGCATATTTTTTCGCATATTCTAATATCTCGGGTTGGGGTGTGGCCCTGTATTAAGACATATGTACACTATATTGCCCATATTTACCCTTTTTTACCCCATATTTCCCCTGTATTACCCCATATTTACCCTATTTTACCCCATATTTATCCTATATTACCCCATATTTCCCCTGTATTACCCCATATTTACCCTATATTACCCCATATTTACCCTATATTACCCCATATTTACCCTGTATTAGCCCATATTTACCCTATCTTACCCCATATGTACCCATATTAACCCTCAGGCAGCACTGCAGCAGGAGTTTGTCTGCCACATTTAATTGCCCTTTATTACTGTCTTAAACGTGATATACGGTATATGCGAAAAGCTACAATAAATCTTGCAGCACCGCCGTTCATTTTTTATGCCTAGTTGCACTGCGTAAACATCTTTGCTTTCATTCATTTCTGGATGTATTGTATCTGCTTGTAGTATCGATCCGCTGCATTTAGGGGGCGTATTGATTAACTGTAATAGCCGCATTCATTTTTCATTTCATAAAACTGGCATTGCATGTAATGGGGGGGGGGCCGCTTTACAGAACAGGGACATAAAGATGTTTTTAATTATATTATATGGGAATCGTTTAATGTATAGCTGGGGAGGCTGGCATCATGTTGTGAAGGTTGTGTGCTCCCTCGCCGCCGCCATCCCATGTAGTCATTTGCCATCCCGGAGCAAAACATTTGTGTCATTTAGTGTTTCTGTCTGCCTGATGCATGGCTAACTTTCACATATCTGGATGAAGATGAAGATGATGATGAAGATGCATCCCACAGCTCCTGCTTAATATTCATAGTTTTCTTTCACTCAAACATAGAAAGGACATAATTAGAAATCAAACAGAAGCGAGCTGTCATGCTTTGGAAGTGAAATGGAGGAAAGGCAACAATTTTGCCATGGTTAAATCAGTAAATCACTCAAATGTGATCTAGCCGCTCTTGTTTTACTGGTGGATTTATATAACTTAGATATAAGAAGATATAATAACATGATTTCACATTTATTTCATAACTTTGTTCCCCGGCTCTATTGTCCCGTCTTTACAAACTCCAAGGTCTCCAATTCACGGCCGACAAAAACAGGGCGAGGATGTTGCCTCTGTGAGCCGCACAGGGATATCATCTGTGACAAACGCCTTCAGGACGAGACAAAGGCCGGGGAGAATTCAACTTTAGCTTCCATAGTAGCCAGTAATTGCTTTTTCTTATTGTGAAATTGTTGCATTTCTTTTTTAAATTTAAAGTAGCTGCTCATCACCCAAATTTGTCATTATGACGATGGTATGAAGGCATTTTGCCAGCTGGAAAATAACAAATTTTAATGTGCTGCCAGTTGACAATAAAATATAATTAGAGTTTTTCAAAGCACAAGAATAATGAAACAATATGAGGAATCAGGCTGCTTGGTAGAATTCACACTTTTGTTTGTTCCTGTTGACTGTCTTAAACCAGGTATCTATTTGAATATCTGTTATTATTTGTGATTAACTGGCTTTTATGTTGCTATTCTTCCCTCCACACTTTGAGGCGTGCCTTCTAACTGTTTACAGCTTCTTCTCCTTCAGATATATCCCAGAACTCCTCTTCTGCGATAAACAAAGCTGTGTCCATCAAACCAGTAAATAAGACTTTCTAATAAGTCTCCACCTTTCTCTCTCACTCTCTCTTTCTTGTTGCTGTTGCATTTGCTGTTGTTGTTGTTGTTGTGCTGCTGTAATGAATTGGTACTTCTTTAGCAAACGTGAGTGTGATCTCCTTTGTCATTTCAGGCCGTGTATTATCGCTTCCTGTACTTGTGCTGTTTGCGGTGACGCTCCTCATTGTGTTCCATGTTTTGGCAGGATTAGTGACACCGCTTCTCTCATGTATTATAAATCATCTTCATTTCCTGAGCTGCCTCACCCTCCCTCCCTTCTGCTCCCCCTCTCCGTCTCTCTCGCTCCCTCTCTCTCTCCTTTCCCTGTTCACGGGCCTGTTGACAAAGCATCCTAATGTCTCAGACAGTTCACTGATTACAGCACAGCCTGGCAGCCCGGTGGCAGCAGACACAGCCAGACGAGTCCGTCGTGCTGCTCTGCTTCTGGTCTGAGCTCTGTGGGGCTGATTGTCGGGGAACTGTGAGACATTTTTCAGCATCGATGGCTGCCAACTTACAAATAGCTCCCTGCAGACCAAAACTGATGGAAGGTCAATTTGGTGGATCAAAGGGCTCGATGGGCGCGGGCCCTGAGCTTCTCTAATTTTCTGGGTTAAAATTTCCTGACCTTTGCTGCCATATGTTATCCTCTCCCTATACCTCTACGACTCTGTCCCATCCTCTCTGACTGTCTGCTCCGTACGATCTGAGGTGGCAGCAGCACTATGAAGAGCATTTCAAAGGCACATCTGAAGAAATAACAGCTTAAAACATTTGATTACACGGAACTACAAGGGTGCAAGGGAGGAACTGATATGATCAACTTTGTCTGTGGCTCTGAGAATATACTTGTGTCAAATTTTAAGTGATGCAATTGGAAGGGAAGTCTTCTTTGGAGAGCGTAGGAAGCAGAGAGTCAGGAGTCATAACTAACAGAGGGTGAAATGTTTTCAGAAATCACATTTTTATGTCTCAAATTTCGCTCTCTCTGCTTCATCACTTCATATGAGAGCTGGGAGATACATCAGTATAATATTGATGGTGCCATACGGTTATAAAATAGTTTAATTGCTGTCTTTTCCATGCTGCAGTGCAAGCGTATTAGCAGAGTGAGATGAACACTAGCTGCATCGACCTGCTTGGCCATTAAATCTAAATTACTAATGATTTTCTTCTTAGAGATATCGAATATATTATTTATTTGAATCAAATATATTCTAAAAGCACAAGCAGCCAGCTAGATTATTGTCATATTATTGACATGGAGGTGCTCAAGAGACCTACTGGTCACTATCATGTCATTCTCTCTCCTTTGTGTCCTACACGAATAAAGGCAAAAGAAATATTTGAAAGATATGTTTGAATGTTGCCACTTTAAGAAACATAAATAGGGAATTTTAAATGGACAAATATGGAATTAGACACAAGGCATTAACAGCAGGCAGCAGCAGCAGTAAAAGCATGATTAAGAACAGCTGGGAATGGAATATGGGGATATGTGATGGCTTTACAGGAATATGTGATGGCTTTACAGGCCAAAACAGTTCATAAAACTCATTAGAAACCCGAGTGAGTAAGGAAAAAGATGGAAGAAACTGTTCAGAGAGAGAGAGTGTGCAGCAAGAACCATATAGGCGAGGAAGGTGAAGGTGAGGAGAGGAGTGAAGGAGTCCATATAAAGTTTCCTTGAATGAGGTCGGCATCTTGTTCACATTGTTAGTTCAAGTAATATACAACCCCTGTTTCATAAAATATTCCATATTCCAATTCTGATTTTACGTTCAAAGTGTGAGAGAAACTCATCAAATATCGATGTTGTTGGTTAAATCCCCCCCCCCCCAAAAAAAGTCACTTTGACATAAAAGACTTTCAGAAGATTTCGTCACCTGATATGAGCGTGTAATCCTGACTCCTGACATACGAGGTGAAAACACTTCAAAATAAGAAATGAATGATTCACAGAAGCACAGACTGGCATTCGCAAATCACTCCTTTTACTATCCTACATTTGACTTCTCATGCTGCTATTTACACTCACAGAAGTAGAATTTAAAATGCAGGAGAATCTATACGCCGCTCTCGTCTTCACAATGAACAGTTTTTTTTGCACATCTCCAGTAGCTGTTGCTCTGATCCCGAGTATTGTTCTGCTCTTTCTGTCTAATTTGACTTTACTCCCCGCTGTGTGTGAGTTTCTAGAGTTTTAGCTGCGGAGTGCAAAGTGCTGCGTCTAAATAAAAAGCGGCGGAAACTGCCAACTTGTCAAGTAGACTGCAAGGTGGCGTTTAGTTGGACAAGGACTTCCACCCACCTTGTGTTATTTCCCACTGAAACAGTATTAGTGCAGAGTCATGGCGGGTCAGCCCGCTGATGTCCACTTCACACACTATCAAGAGAAGTCCTGGGCTGCATGCCAACAGAGGAATGTCAGACCAGCTGAGGAGCATTCATGGATAAGCATCTCTCTCCTCGGTCACCTTTAGTGGTCAAATTCCCGTGATAAAGATGAGGCGTCCTCTTTGCTCTCTGCAGACAGCACGGGGGGGGGGGGGGGGGGGGGCATTATCTGGGGTTCCAGATTTTGCTGGAGGTGTTTCATATCTTCTGTGGTTCAGCTCATGGTTTTTGTGGTGGTTTCACAGGGGTTTTTTTAATCTGATGACACCGGCTAATCCCTCAAACAACTTTCCCTTTGTTGCGTCTTGTTCAATGCTTCACTTTGAGGGCTTTACAGTGGATTATATGAAGAAATGGTCTTGATAACCTTTCCCCCGCTAAACTCAAGAAACATTTCACTTTTAGAGGACATTCAAACTATCCCTTTTTTCCCATTCCATTCGCCACTGCTTATCCCCGGATCAAAGGGGCAGCATGCTAGGCAAAGCAGGCTCGGCTACATACTCCAGCTCTTCCTGGGGGATCCAAAGCCCTTCCCACATACGATATATAATCCCTCCGTCGTGTTTTGAGTCTGCCCCTTGGTCTTTTCCAACTGGAAGTGCTTGGAATACCTCCCTCAGGAGCCGTCCAGGAGGCATCTTGATTAGGTCCCCAAACAACCTACGTATATTGAGTTGAAGTGGCTCCCTTCTGCTGTCTCATTCCTTTGGTTCGTGGGCAAAAGTGAGGATTGGAAAGAAGATTTATCAGTAAACTGAGAATAAACTTCCTCTCTTCAACATCTGACACCGAACCAATGCAGCCATCGATCTCTACACTACTTCCGGCCCTCACTCATGAATCCCCCACACATGAGCAAGATATTCAAATTCTGTTACTATATACGAAGGAGAAAATCATCCAGGAAAGCTGTTAGTGACCTGAAAATGTTAGTAAATAAACAAAAACCGCAAGACTCCATCCTCTTAGAAAATAATTTTTAAAGCTAATATCTTAAGATGACTTGTGGTTTAAATGGTAATGGGATTTGCTTTAATGCCAGCATTTATTTTTGTGCAAGTAGGTGCCAATCTCCACGGGAGGTCATGAGCAGTCAACTCACAGCATTAGCGCTACTTAACGGCTTTTAGTTTGAAGACCTGCAGCACTAAATGCAATGGTAATTTAGACCTTTTACTTGGTCATTTCTGACAAAATGTCATAATTTTGCAAGTGTGTTTGTTGCGAGAAGCATCTGTATCTCCTGCAGGGGAGGAAAGATCCGGAATGCTGGTGGTTACGGCAGCTTCCCAAGGCCGGTGCTGTAGGTTGGCGGCTCTGAGTTCCTCTGGAGGTGTGTGTGTTAAAAAAAGCTCAAAAACATTCTGCCGCTGTGAAAAATTGCTTCAAAGGGGCATTTCAGCAGCGTTGACTACGGTAAGATACGTCTTAAAGAAAACACTTTCCTTCTGTGATGGATCTTGGCTGAGATGCATCCAAAGAAGACAGAAGAGGCAATATGTATGAAAATGAGCAGAGCAATGTTCCAAGGGGCTTCAATATCAACAGAGAGGGGGATGTTGTAAAATACCATCCCTGAATATTATTGCTGTGGGACGCATCACTCGTCATGGTTCCCAGAAAAGCCTCCCAGTCTGCTGCCGCAGGAATAACAACAATGCAAAAGCACAGCAAGACGTGTGTGCACATAAAATGCGGAGACACACAAAAAAAACACATAACATGTGCGACTAAATGCATGGAAGCGCACACACACCCTCACTTTTGCTAACAAAGCTCTCTCTCTCTCTCTCTCTCTCTCTCTCTCTCTCTCTCTCTCTCTCTCTCTCTCTGTCGGTATCTCTCTCTCTCACCCCCCTCTCTCTCTGCCAACCAGGATGCTGACAATAGCTTCAATAAAGATGAATTGAAATTGGCTGTGGCTGGATTTGGCTCCCTAAGAAACACAATGGAAGGAGCATTGCTGTAATTATTACTCAGGATTCCAGCACACTGTTCAGCAAACTCATTTTCCCTCTATCCTTCTCTCTCTCTCTCTCTCTCTCTCTCTCTCTCTCTCTATCTCTCTCTCTCTCTCTCTCTCTCTCCACCTGGTCTTCTTTCTCCTTAGTGCTAATACGCTGTTTTTCTCTACATATTTCTGACTCCTGCCTCCTCCTGCTCCATCCCGCTGTATGTCTCAGCAAGTCCCTCTCTCTCTCTCTTTCTCGCTCCATGTTCAACACACTACAGTCCATTATTGTTGTTTGCTAAAGTAGAACTATAATTTCACAGCTGAAGAGCCAGATCAAGTCTGGAGTAGTGATTAATAATCTGACGGTGAATAATGATTCCATCCTCCATATTCAGCTGTAGGTAATTATTCGCTGTGTAGCCGCGCAATAGATTTAGCCGTGAAAAACAGAGTTATTCAAATGTGAGATCGAAATCGAAAAGCGCCTTGGGTGTGTCGAGGCATCTGCAGATCTAAATTTACACAAGTGGGATCCAAATATAGGCCCCGGAATAAGATTAGAACAACATTAGTGTGGGCGTTACTTCAAGCTTTTCCGATCTGGAGTCTATGCTGGGTCGTGTTTCATGCAGAAGTGAAGTCGCTCCTGCACGACCGCGTCGCCACAAATGTGATGAATGTGTCAAAAGAGGTGACATGAGGCATTTCATCGTTTTTGTCCTTGTATCTCTTCTTGTCTATAATGATAATGGATTGCATTTACTTTCCCCATGGAAGACGGGGGATGGAGGGGTGGCGGGCAAAGTAACAGAGTACGGGCAGGACAGAGAGATGGATCGGGGGGTAGAGAGGAGATTGCGAGGGACGTGAAAATAGGCCGTCATATTGCTCCTCTCACGGCAGCCAGGAAGAATTTAAATTAGAGAGACAAACACGAAAGAAACTAAGTCACTTACAAAAACTCAAAGACAGAAAGGAGAGTGCATGTGTCTGCAAAAATCTGTAAAAAAAAGCACAATTAGCACTCTTACACACTTAAAATGAGGTGTCTTGTCTTCTGTGTGTGCGTGTGTGTGTGTGTGTGTGTGTGTGTTTGTGTGTGTATTTGTGCAGCTTGCAGGGGACACTAACACGCACATTATATAAATGATCAAAACAAAGGTCACAATTTAGTTAATCCTGGTTTTCACAACAGCCTTGTGTGGGTGTGCTTTATACAGTGTGTGTGTGTGTGTGTGTGTGTGTGTGTGTGTGTGTGTGTGTGTGTGTGTGTGTGTGCATTTGCTCAGGTTTGGTTATTTTGGGTGTTGTCAACGAGAAAGTGAAATCATTTTACTGTAAGTACAAGTTTCTCTATCTGGTTGCCTGGCAACCGAAAGCCTTGAGTTGGTCCACAAAAGGCATGTGCATGCACTTACATCCAGATGCACGTACACACACTCTGGCACAGACACACACACATACACACACACCTTTGTGTTGCTGTGGTAAATATCCAGCTCGAGCTGCAGATAAACAAGAGCTATCACCCCTGTCACAGTGTCCACTCTGGGGTTTGTTCTCACAGATCACATGCCAGATCACAAACAGAGTGCGAATGTGACTGTGTGTGTGTGTATGTGAGTGTGTGCGCGCGTGTGTCAGGAGGGTTTTATAAGTGGCATTGTTTAGACTGTTTAGATAGTTCTGCTTGCCAGGGAAACAACAACATCCCCCCATATACATATGCATACACACAACAAACTCACACATGCGTGCACCCTCCACAAATTCCCACTCCACAAATGCATACATAAACACACACATGCACTGTGCGAGCAAACACATCAATACTGGGAAACTGCTCATGCCCATTCAGGCGTGGCAAACGGGCGTCAGGTAGCATTTTTTCCCCATATTTTCTCGTGCTGACAGGTGAGGTAATGGCCCATTAGATTAACACCAAACAGAGGAGATGGTTTGAATGTAATTTAATACTTTGTGGAGAGGAACCAGACACCCTTCTCCTCTCGAATTAGGCTTTTCTGCTGCATATGCCTGAACACGATTCGCTCAGAATAAGGCCAGTGATGATAGAATGAGGCAATCTCGACTCTTTAGGGTGTGTGTGAGAGCAATAAAGGCACAAACATGTGGGAAGGATCGGGAGTTTGTATGCATGTGTGTGGGGGTGTGTGAAAGTGGTGTGTGTGCTCATTAAAACAGAGAGAGGAAGAGAAAGAGAGAGAGAGAAAGAGTGGGAGAGAGAATCCTCTATGCCCGTCAGCGAGGATTTACTGATGAGGAAGTAAAGGGTCTCTCATCTCTCCTTAAGACGTTCCCTCCTCAGCCTGCGCCGCTTCCTTCGCTGCCTTTTGTTAATTGCCATTGTTCAATACTGTGAATTCCCTTTGTCAGCACACACACCCTGTGAAGACGAAGGAAGTGAAAATTTCAAAGACAGATTTTTTTCCTGGGTTCCCACCGGAGAGGGATAACGCCAAACTTTGCCGCCCTCAGCTGCAGGTTGTTTTTCCGATGAAACACACGGTGAGGCTGTGACGGCGCCCCTGCAACAGGTCAGGTATTACAACTACAACGCTAAGCTAAATGTTGATACGCTCAGGGTTGTAACAACAAATTAACTTTTTTTTCTGAGGCTGCTGTAGAGCGAGACGTGATTGTTCACACTGACAGAAAGCACTCCTGCAAGACAAACTCACACACCCTGAGCAGCCATGGAAGCTTTGTTTTTCCTTTGCAGTTTACATCTATTACATATTAAACAGGTGCATCAAACCAGGTGTCTAAATGTTTACACACTCGCACACATTGTTGGATAAACCCACAAAGTACAAGGCTCTGAGGAAAAAGTTTGGCCAGCAACTGCCCTGATGCAGCTGGCCAATCAGAACAGATTGGGCTTTATGGAAGGGGGGGGGGCGACTTAAAGCGACAGGACCCAAAGCGCCTGTTCTCACTCAGGGTGCACAGGAATGACACAGCAAGGGAGCGCAGAAGTGGGTTGATGTGTTTTTTTGCAAATGTTTCAAAATGCAGCATTAAATGAAAATACTAAGACTATAATCTGTAGCCTTTAGTATGTAAATGATAGAGTATATAACGGAGAGATGTAAGATCAGGCTCTGGTAAAGAAATTGTAAAAAATATTTGCAATTGGTTCATTTGTAAAACCTTTTATTTCATTAAACATACTTGCTTCTGCTGGATGACAATTCGCATTTGGCGTTATCCACTGGGTTCCTGCAGGGATTTTATAGGCCAAAGAGAGAAAAACATGTACATAATACAAAGCAGTGAGTCACCACAATTACAGAATCCTTGTAGAATATGTACTGACACACACTGTAAATAAAGCTGGCATTGAAATAACAGGATATCCTCTGATAGCAAATTACCATCGTGCTTGAAGGTGAGACAATAAGTGACAGTAACGCGGAGGCAAACACGCAGCAGACTGAGGGAGAAATGAGCTGAGGGTCGGCTGTTTGTGTTCAGCGCTCAGAGTCGGCAGCAGATCAAGATGACTGAGCGTAAGCGAGCTAGTCAAGGCCGAGCCAAAGAATCCATATCAGCACAGAGGCAGAGTAGTGAAAGGCAGATCAATGTGCAAACAACCCAGGCTTTGCAACTATCTGCTCTGGCTACAGACTGACTTGTTTTCTAAAAATTCTGCGCCATTCATCTCCTGTCAAGGCCGAGAATTACGTTTCATTTCCGCAACTCTGTCTTCCTGCTTAAACCTTTTCTAGGCGGCGCACTTGCCGGGCCCCCTTTGTTATGCCAGGCACCTGTTTTTTTGCTGCGTATATAAATATGATTAATGCTTTCCTGAGCGTAATATAGGATGAATCACTGTTCTTTATTAATTGTCAGACTAACAGAGGCAAATGTGATGTTTGCGCATCTGAAAATGTTATTATTCCCCTGACCTTAAACAGGAATAAGTGGCTGGAGAAAATGGATCGATGGATGATGGAGGTGTTAATGTGTGATGAGAATGGAGCCGATGAGTCATGAGCAATGTCTCTCATCTATTTCACCCGTTAAATTTGCCTTAATAATTTAAAAGCAGATGTAAACAAAGAGGAGGAGGAGGATGGTTAAAGAAGATTTAAAATCTTTGGGACAAACGGGATGTGCAAAAGTGGGTGCAACTCAATATTTGTTAAATTGCCTTGGCTTTCTATTTCATCTCAGCTTCTTTCATCTTTCTCTGGTCGTTTCTTTTGTCAGCCTCTTAGGCTATTTCAGCATCTATCTTTCTTCCTGCGCACACAATAGAGAATGATATTCTATAGCAGGAAGAAAGGGAGAGAGAGACACACAGACAGATTGATAGATAGATCAGGTTGGTTAAATTATCTATGCAGCGAATCACCGCGGTTACAACTTGTGATCACAGGAGGGAGGCAAGACAGCGACTGACAGGGAGAGGAGAAGAAGAAAAGCAGGTGAAGAGCGGGAGAAGGAGACAGAGGAGGTGGTGTAGTTGAAAGCAAGAGAACAGAGCAGTAGAGGGAATCGATGTTCCCCATGCGATCTATACAACTCTCAATTATCCTACTGCAGTCTGTCAACGGCTGCTCTTGATGAGATGAAGAGCTGAGGGGAGAAAGGAGGAATAGGAGGAGAAGGAAATGTAAGCGAGAGGGGAACAGCGAGGAAGATGCTTGTTTCCGTGACATCCAGTTCAAGCTTTGCGATGCAAATGTTATTGTCTTGTTTGTGAAGCGGGTTGGGCCGTAGAGGACATAAGCAGGAGGCACAGCGCCAGTGAAAGAAGGAGGGAGGGAGAGTGAGAGTAAGAGGCGTGAAGGGGAGAGATGGAGAGATGAGGCAAAAGACAGGCAAAGTGGTGATAGAGGCAATGATGGAAAGAAGGGTGTTTGGGAATAAAGAGAGATGGAACGGAGAAGAAGGAAAAGGAAAGCAGGTAAACAAATTCAATAGAAACCTTCCACTCAGAGGAGCTGACTTCCTCCTGGAAAATCAATTCTGACTGTAGCTTGAGTCCCCACAGGCCACAGGAGAGAAATAGGCACTCTGCATGAGCATTTTCACACTCTAACCACATGTTTATCACGCTACACTGATTCTTCAATGGTTTTTAGTCATTTTACGGAGGTTTATGGTGAATTTAAAGCCAAACCATACCAAAGTTTTAACCACAGGCGTAATCTTAATCTCAGTGCTATACGCTTGTGTTGTGCAGCTTCATTACATTTACATTACATTACGATCATTTGGCTGACACGTTTATCCAAAGCGACTTACATTACATTTACCACCCTTCGCAGAGGGGGGAGCAATTGAGGGTTCGGTGCCTTGCTCAGGGGCACCTCGGCAGGGGCTCGAACCGGCAACCCTCCGGTTCCCAAGCAGAAGCTCTACCCACTGAGCCACTGCCTCAGCTTCCTGTCTGTGGCTTTATCTCTCAATCCTGTCCACAACCAGGGTAAAATTAGATTTTTTCTTCTCTTGCTCTCTATCTCTCTCTCCCTCTCCATTCACTCCTATTTCCTGCTGAAACACAATCACAGTTGCAAAAAGAAAAATCACACTTTTAGCACATAAACCAGCGGGAGCAAAGCCGATTCTGCCTTGATAATACAAGATGCACCGTCTATTAATTTTTGTTGGGGAAGCTAAAGGATTCTATTCTCATCGTGACGATATAGATTCAGGACAATGAGAGAAGGAAGTAACAGGATTATGAGAGATCATGACAGAATCAGCTCTGCTCCTATTTTTTTGGGTCCTAAAATGTGATTTAGAGGTCTGCGTGCCGTTTAGTGACACTAATAACAATTTCCCCAATTTTCCACTAGAGGATCATGGAAGCAACCAATTAAGATCTTTGGCATTGTTTGGCCAGGAAGCTGTATAAACAAAGCTACGTTAAATGAATACTTGAACATTTTGGCGAATGCACAAAAGCACCGTCTTACCAGGACTAAATGAGATTAGCACTGCTGTGTATTCAGATTTTACTTTAGCACACAGACTAGCAAGATTTTCCAAATTAGTCGTATTTACATCTAATGATAAATCTTATTATATCTATTTCTATATCTGGTTCTTGATCACAATAAACTGGCAAACAAACATATTCCCCTGCAACATCCCTTTGTTATATTTTCTATGCGAAATTGCTGTAATCAATTGACTAATCCCTCAATTCTGACTACAGCGCCTTGCTCAAGGGCAACGGCAGGGGAATGATACCCAACGTCAAATGAAGAAATTTGCCATCATGTTTACCACAAAGCCAAACATTGTGTTTTTCACAGTGAAGGGCGGCCAAAGTGTCCTCATGAGTACAATACGGCTGCCAAGGAGGTCCTCACAAGTACAGAAAACCTGATCATCCACACACACAGAGCAACATGCACTGAAAGTCAAACAGACAATCCCCACAGACTAATAAACAAGCACACACACACACACACACACACACACACACACACACACACACACACACACACACCCTCATAGATGAATTGACAAAGTCTAAACCAAAAACAAAAGCATTCTTAAGGTGCATTGATGACTCATTTTAATCAATGGTAGACAGTGAAGCTGCTCTCATCTCCAGGGACTGCTGGTTCACCAAACCCAGAGGTGGGTCAGTGGGAGAGATTCACTGGATCGATGGATCACTTAGACTAGGATGGAGGGAAAGAGGCAAACCAATCAATGGATATGGTGAGAGATACGAGAGAGGGAGAGGGAGAGGGAGAGGGAGAGAGAGAGAGAGAGAGAGAGAGAGAAGGGGAGGGAGGATGAGCAGAGAAGACACTCCTCTTGGTGGATATGCGTGCATGTGTGTGTGTGTGTGTGTGTGTGTGTGTGTGTGTGTGTGTGTGTGTGTGTGTGTGTGTGTGTGTGTGTGTGTGTGTGTGTGTGTGCATGTGTGTGTGTGTGTGTGTGTGTGCGCGTACATGTATGATTGGGCGGAAACAGCAGTGAGACAATAATTAGGGATATTCCATTTCCCTTCTCTCCTCCACTCTTTTGTCTTTAGAAGGTGCCTGTGATAGTGACTGATGTGCCTTTTATATACTTTTTCCGCACAAGCACATGTATGTAAGTGGACAGGTGTGTGTATGTGTGTGTGCTCAATTGTGATAAAGGGTTATTGTATTCGGACCTGAGCGGTGCTGCATTGAAAGGGGGCTGAACCAAGTCATTACGGCCAGTAAGACATCCATTGATCAAACTGTCAAGTGTCTGTGTTTATGTGTGTGAGTCTCTCTTTCTCTGTGTGTGTGTGTGTGTGTGTGTGTGTGTGTGTGTGGATCTGAGTACGTGTGCTCCGCTCTGATAAGCTAATTGCCCCTTGGCCAATGGAAATACACAGTCTAATGGCTCAGAAACATCAAGTCAATTAGCACAAGTAACAGCAGGCAATAATATAGTCACTCACTTACATTTCCTTACATCAAAACCATAATTCTTCTCCCTCTTTTTCTTCTTTTTTCTCGCTCTGTGTATAGCATGAGCAAGCACCTACTATGACACAAACTCACGCACACACGATGCACAAACCACATGTAACGTCTCCATTTCCTGCTTTGCTTCTCTTTTGCTTGGGCACACTCGCATGTACAGTAAACATACACAGTTTGGCTGAAAATGAGGCTACACAACATGGAAGCAGAGCAGGGAGGTGGTGTTACCTTAGGGAGCTGATTTACAGGACTGTGTTGCACATAAACATGTACACACACGTGCACACACGTGCACACACGTGCACACACGCATACGCACACACACACACACATACTCACTCACACGTATGCGCAATCCACATAGATACATACAGACCCAGATGCTTGCCAAGACAATAATGTATTCTGTTTAAAAAAGGAGACACAAGCCTTCCATCAACTCTCACACACACACATACAAATGCATACACGGATTCCTATAAGTCCATACACACAGAGAACACACACATGCACACACTGAGGCAGCTGCAATAAAATGGGATTAACTGTGGCTTCAGCTAATCCTGTTTGTTTGTTTGTGTTTTTTAAAGTCTGCGTTAAACTGCACAACATTCAGAGCGAGATGAGGAGTTGAAACCCCAATCTGTCATTTTTCCCCTTCCAGGAGAGAGTGGGCGACTGCCGTACTGTACTAATCTAGTGGGTATTGTATTAGTGTCATTATCTCACATCCATTCCTGCAGAAAAGTGTGTTCACTGTTGTGTGCCGTATATCCTTGGCGGTGTCAACAAGCTCCTAATGTCGGTAATTGCGTGGATATTTTTGGAAGATGACAGAAAGGCATCCAACACACATCTCTGTGGGTAAACAGTGGGATGATTGTGGTTCTGCTAGGCGTGCTCCCAGATGTGAGTATTTTGTGAAAGCAGGATTATTGTAGAAGCAAAATCAAACTTGCAGAATCCTCCTTCAGAACACAAAGCCACAAGAAATCCCCCCCACGCCAAGAGCCAGCGACTGAAACTGCATGCGGTGGACCGCCGAAAGCCTGCAGGGTTCCGGTCCAAGCCAACGTGGGATGAACTCGATGATTAGCGCCTACTGGTTGAGGATGGGCTGATCAGCATCAGTGGCACACAGTTTGAGACACCTGAGCTGTGTCCCAAATTCCAACTTGCAGAGTAAACTACTTCTAAGCCGGTTTGTGTTTTTATTGCATTGAAACTGCAAAGGGGATACAAATTCATCTTCTGGGACATTGGCATTAATTTTGTATGCATTTTTAACTTCATGCAATTGGGGATTTGTGGGACCTAATAATTCCCAGCAAGCCAAAGTGGTATTTATACCACAAGGGGGCAGCAAAAGATGTCCAGATATGAAGAACAACAGGGTCAAATTATGCATAATGAGATATAAGATGCAGTGACGGAAATGTTTTATGTCCACAGATGAGGAAACATGGTCTAAGGAGGTTAAGTGTCCTCCAAGATGTCTGATTGTTGTCCCACAATTCAGTGCTGTAAGGTAATGTGACTTATATTGGAGAAAATAAAACACTATGGATGTGGTTGTCGTTCACACCTTGGACCATGTGACTCCATGGCTCACATGGGTGTCACATTGAAGACAATCACTTCACATGTATGGACATCTGTTATGGTTTGCACAAAGTGGTATAGTGTGTTCATTGCATACTAACTGCACACATTAAGCAGCATGGAGATATGTATGGAATTGGGAACCGCTCTGCTCCAGATGAGCATGAACGCAATCACATATTAGTCACATTAGTGTAAATCTCTCTCAGCAGTTGGCGTTTAGCCTCTAGTGAAGTGATTCATCTTGTAAATGAGCAGAGGAAAGAATAAACATAGAGCAGAAAGACGCACCAAAAATAACATGGGTCAGGAAAAATAGCCGTCTGTGCTGATATTGTATTCCAAGCAACATGTTCATTTTGCTGCTGCACATGAGCCAATTTTGATTTTGTTTCCCCTCTGTTTTTTTTCAACTTTATGGGTGCAAACTACATTACATTACAGTCATTTGGCAGACGCTTTTATCCAAAGCGACTTACATTACATTACCACCTTTCGCAGAGGGGGGAGCAATTGAGGGTTCGGTGCCTTGCTCAGGGGCACCTCGGCAGGGGCTCATACCGGCGACCCCTCCGGTTCCCAAGCGGAAGCACTACCCACTAAACCACTGCCTCCCTGCTACTACAACAGCATGTCGACTGATTGAAACTCCTGAATATGTAAATAAAGAATAAACATTACATTTGTCTGTGCACAAGCATGTGTGTGTGTGTGTGTGTCACTTCTTGGAAAAGGTGGATGTGGTACTTTAAATTGGAACTGTCCACAAGCTTCCTGGCCTGTTTGCGCTGATTTATCCTCCTCGCTTGGGGCTGGCTAAGCTTTGCAGCTTCCTCTATGATCTTATCTATATGTACATCTCTCTACATGCACCTCTACTTGTGGCTGAGGAGAAGTTCTCATACTGATGAAACAGTTAGAGATCGATTGAATGCAAAACAGGCTCTGCATCATGCAACGATCTGTGTTTGTGGACACAGAGATGGGAGAGGGAGCAAGAAGGCATGAAATCAATGTTTGCCATTTGGTATTCCTTTATTTTTTTTTTAAAACGCAGTGTTAGAGCACATGGAGAAATGTTGTATTCTTGTACAGTTTTTATAACTAAATGTCAATAAAGCTAACAGAAGATCAGGTAGAATGTCCAAAGGAATGGCATGTGGTTGGTCTTCATTTGGCCAAATTAAAGTATCCAGTTTACTGTATAATCTAGGATGTATTTAGCCTTGCCTCTCATTTTAAAGTTATGTATAATGTATACCGTTTATACTTGCATATCCTGAGGGATATATTGTAGGTTTGGCACAGGGGCTCTTTCTTCATTTGTCTCTCTCTCTCTCAATTCAATCACAGTTATTGGAGCTTTATTGGTTCGACGTTATGATCGAAAGCATGTTGTTGCTGCCAAAGCGTGTTCGTACATGCTGACAGAGAGACAGGGTAAATTAACCCATCTGAATGAATGCATACAGAAATGTCAAAATACACATCACATAGATATTAATTTCTGGATATTGCAAGATTCAAAAACTACAAATCTTATATATGACCACATGTAGATACTGTACATATCAGTTTTGCTGCGTGGACAATTTTACAAAGGTTACTCATCTCTTTCATTTTCATTCTATAAGAGGTGAAGGATGTTGTGTGTGTTGTGTGCGTATGTGTGTGTGTGTGTGTAAGTGCAACAAAACACAAAGACTGGGTGCTCATCAGTCTACACTGGAAAAAAATAAATTGAAAGCCTTTCAGTTTTCCCATCTGAGAGCACTGAGGCACTAAAATGCAGGTTTCCAGCACATGGTGAGCACAACATTTCTACAGGCACACGGACAAAGAAGCCATATTCAGAGATATTCTCTATTTTTATCTTTCCAACAAAAGATGGCTGTGTTAAAGTGCCATCTGTCACAATGAGAGTAGATTAAATACCAAGCAGCCATGGCCAGACTGATGCAACAGGGAATGGCATTGAATGTTTGCTCTATTATGACATCTGCTGGTGAGATACAAATATTACTGATAAAAACTACTATATTTAGACTCAGTATTGCAGTACTAACCATCGTCATCATCACCACTGTACTTGTACTGCATTTATGAAGAAATTAAGCAAACACAACAGTTAAATAACAACAATGCCGATGTGCTGGTTAAAAGAGTCCAGAGGAAAGATCGGAAATATGTTGCAGTTTGCTTTTGGAGTGCAAACTGGTGGAAAGGCCGAAGACATGTGTAATATTTTGTCTAATGTAGACAAATTATGATTTACAATGTAACCAAAAGCTGTAGATCATGAGAGATGTCTCCTAATCAAATCTATGTCAGGTTTGCAAGGGACTTTGTTGGTCCAAAGTAAGTAAGGTGAGCAAAATAGAGCACCTCTAGGAGCTGCAGCTGGTGTGGTCAGTCAGATAAGGTCATTGTGTATTTCAATGAGCAAAAAGTTGCCTTTCTATTCCAAAAAGGTGGTGGAGGTTTTTCCTCCACTGTGATCATACTGTTGAAAAATACACCTGCCTCCTCTGAGGGCCCGCCATGAAACCGCCCCTCACCTAATCGGCCTTGTCTTTTCTCCAAAAGCAGGAATATAGCAGAGTCTCAGCTTCCATATAAGAATTTCATGTGATTAAGACATGTATGAAAAATCTATTCTATCTCATTACATAGTAATAAGAATCAATAATGTTATCTTTAAGTTTTACAAGTTGAAGTGGTGTGTTACGTTGTGGCACATTGGGTAACACACCAGGCTGCTTTGTCCCTTAGCTATGTGACATTGCTGGTGTAAAGCGAGCAGGAAATTTCCAATGACATACCTGTGCAAACGTTTAATGGCTGAAATTGACTTGTGTGAATGTTTGCAAGCTGTGGTGAGATAAGTTTGCTCATGGGAAGAATGCTTGATTGTCTGTCCTGTATATCGGCATGATGCGTAAAGGCTAATAAATTTGTAAATATGTCATTCTATCCTAACTTCCTGCTACATTTCTATATTCACTACACATTTGAATATTCTCTACACATTAATACTTTCTCTAGTGCTCTCTGTCTTGGAAAAGAGAGCTTTGGGCCGGGGTGGAAATTTTCCCGATATTGTGGGTCTATAAAGTGCTTTGAGACATTGTGCATGTGATATTGGGCAATACAAATAAAATTGACTCGATTTGAAAAAAATATTTAAAAAACCTACATTTAAAACATTTAATATGAATAATTATTATTTCTAATTAAATAAAAAAATTCTAAATACTTACGATTTGCAGTTTGATATTCCTGGTGTGCACAATTATTAATATATTTTAGTTTCTTTTACATTTCACATTCACACACTTAAACTCATTAGAAAGCATCATAATGTCATTGCGTGCAAATAAATACTACCTAAGTATGCAACCTGAGAAAATGTTGGTTTACAGTTTCCATCAGATTAAATATCATACATTTACATTAACACCTATTAAAGTGTGTGACTTGTCAAACATGCACACTCTATTTTCAATCTGTCTCTTAGAAATTCTTTCCCAAAGACAGAAAAAGACATTTTCAGCCTCCATTTCCTCGTAGGAGGTAATATTGTTATCTTATGTAGCAACAAAAGGAAACCATTCCTGGCACTTTCTGCTATCGTAATGAGGTGAAGGTTGAGCAGTAGCCTCAAATAATTTAACACTACAGTGTCGGCAGGAGTTGACAACCTTGGTTATTTCACAGCAATACACAAGTCAAGGAGAAAGATAAAGTAGATGGCATCCTGCCACGATATAAACACAAGACACCCAAGCTGGAACGACTACTATGGGTCTAAAAGCAGGGTTCAGGGAAAATTTCCCTAAAGAGACAATAACGTACATCTAATCTTAATGTACATGCTGTATATCTGTAACTCTGTAAGACAACAGCACATCATCACACACTGTTTGGTTCATATATCAGAAACACAGGAAACAACGCATAACACCAACACTGAGGCTTTATACAGGAAGGGGATGAACAGACTATTTTTCCGAAGAAAGCTGAGATCTTTCGATGTGTGCAGAAAGATGTTGGAAATGTTCAGTCTGTTGTAGCCAGTACACTTTATTACGCTGTTGTCTGCTGGGGGAGCAGCATCGGAGCCAGGGACACTAGTAGACTTAACAAACTTATGAAGAAGGCTGCCCCGTAGTTGGCCGCAAACCAGATACTTTTGGTACTTTGATGGAGAAGAGGTCACTAAACAAACTGGTATCCATCATGGATAACCCGGATAATCCTCTCCATCACCTACTGGACAGACAGCGGAGCTCTTTCTCCAAGAGACTGGTCCTGTTTCCCTGTCAAAAGGACCGAGACAGGAGATCCTTCCTGCCTGCTGCTATGTCCCTTTACAACTCCTCACCACTGTCTGATAGAGAACACTCTGCCCAATAGTCTTTGTTTAGATCTCATCCACTCTTTCTGCCCTTTGATCATTATTTAGCATTTTTACTACTTTATTTCATTTATTAAGACTATGTTTTTTATTTACTACTGTGTGTGTTGTGTTTTCGTTTTTTCTAGCGTGTTTTACTGTAATGCTGCTGTGACAGAACAATTTCCCAGTTTGGGATTAATAAAGTATATCTTTATTATTTATCTTTATTATCTATCTATCTACCTACATCATGGATACTTTCTCTATCTTTTGGTTTGCCTCAAAAACTGCCGTCACTTCTTGGAGTCCTTGTGGAAACCGTTTGGTAGAGCCGTTTCCATAATCCTTTCCCACATCTTAACCCAGCTGGTAGATGATACAGTGTAACCTCCTGTCTCTGTCCTGTGCCATGTATCTGCTTCTTTTTGCTCATAGAATTAAACTCAATACATATTTAACAGTAGGCCTATATCAGAACACAGATTAACGCAAAACATTGTTGACACTTAGTGTAGCACACTGGCCTCTCTGCCCTGTTTTCACGCTTGAGAGAGTTTAAGTTCCCCCATCAGCGTTGTGTCCTTACTAACAATGATAAATTCAGAGCGGAGTGTTCCATTTAAAGGCACTTTAATGAACATACAGGTCATTCATGCACTGTCTGAACCATGTGTTACTCAACAACCTAACATCCAACTCCATTACCCACAATGCACAGCATGTCATATAATTTGGTGGCTTGTCAAGCTCACAATACATAATCAGGGTGCTAAAGAACCTCCACACCTGCACCACACAGGGCACCTTGATGGGAGGCTGAGTACACCATCAGAACCACCCTCCCAAACCTGCAGGACATTTACATCATGAGGTGCAGGACTAAGGCCAGGCAGATTACCCAGGTTCCCAACCAGCCCAACAATAGCCTGTTCTCCCTGCTGCCATCATGGAAATGTTACCGCAGCCAGGGCTGTATATTTGAATGTAATTTCATTTTTAATTAGTAATTTAAATAATCAAAAAAAGGGAACTTGGTTGAAGGAATGGGGTCCAAATGCAACAGTTATATAATAACTGTAACACATACTATTGTAATATTGTAACACACAGAGATCAGTATACTAAAGGCAAAGGTGAGAATCAGAGCAGAGGATGGAATCGAACAACATCCAGGCAAAACAAGGAAGAGAAAGGTAAGTGCTTTTGTTGAAATGCCAGTGTGGACTTATTTTGCTCATAACAACAGGAGATTTAAGTGTCTCACCCACATGAATGACACATTTGAATTACTGGGAGGAAACCTATACAAAGGGAAAAACACAAACCGTCTGTAAACCTCACACATGTATTTGAATCCCCACTTGTCTTCTCCCAAACAAACACACACCTGGCTGCTCCTTTAGCCACATATGTAGGACAGGAGAACATCAATCATATTTTTTATAATAGGGGGTTGTGGGTGGAGGTTGTGTGGCAAGTAGTGGGCTAGAGTCATGTCCCACGCATCCACCAGCTTAACGTTCCTTCCTTTCAACACAGCTCTGAGTAGCTTGTCATGCTGCATGGAGTACCAGTCACTGTTTGTCAGCGTCATAAGAAGTGTCAAAGCTTTAAGGTTTGCTGTTCTGAGGACGACCAGCGTGTCAGGAGCCCTCTTCAGCAGTCGCACAACTGCATTGCAGATGCTCAGAAGACCAGATCTCCATGGGAAAAGAGCCAAAATGAGCCCAGATCCCGATGACCACAATGGTGTTGGCTCCCGGCAAGAGGCAAGAGTGGAGCCTGTAGACTGAATTTTCACATTGTGTGAACAGATCAACATAGTATGTGTAGATTGTGTCGGCGCTGAAAACTGCACCGCTCTGAAGTCGTTTTTGGTTATTGCTCATATTCACGTTATGTGTATTAAGGATAAAAAAGCACATCGACAAATGTTTGGGTGACAAACATACTGAACATTACATTACGATCATTTTGGCAGACGCTTTTATCCAAAGTGACTTACATTACATTACCACCCTTTGCAGAGGGGGGAGCAATTGAGGGTGTGGTGCCTTGCTCAGGGGCACCCCAGCAGGGACTAAAACCGGCAACCCTCTGGTTCCCAAGCGGAAGCTCTATCCACTGAGCTACTGGGAGGCAGTAGGAGGATACTTATTTTACTATTTTACTTATATATTTCACATTTTCTTTCTGTCCACATATCACTGTCACAATGTCCCTTCACATTCCCTGTAATTCTGGGAATTCCCTGTAGTTCTCATTCAATCTGTAATTCACATGCATTCAGTCTTTCCTGATGTTAGTGAGATGACAGAGAGGATGTGGTGTCGACTGGAGTGAATCCACTTCAGTCCACCCTTATGGAGCTCCTT
The DNA here is from genome assembly GCF_046128005.1 of Genypterus blacodes. Lineage (NCBI taxonomy): Eukaryota > Metazoa > Chordata > Actinopteri > Ophidiiformes > Ophidiidae > Genypterus > Genypterus blacodes. The sequence goes on along the minus strand of NW_027466883.1, from coordinate 3,833,780 downwards.
TACCTTCTGTTTGTAGCCTGCTATAGCAGACGGAAAGTCCTGTGAAAAGTTGCTGTGGACTGTGGTGAAGTGGCGCTCGACAGACGCGCTCGCACCGAAAATGGGACACACACACACACTTGTCATTGACATTTGTAAAAAACATTTCTAATTCCTTGTGAAAATAGTATATTTATTGCCTTTTATTGGGGCTATTTTCAGAGGGCATTGTCGGATCCGGCATGCGCTTGCTAGCCTGCTAACATGGCCTAATGTCACAATGTCACTGACATTAGCAAACATGACAGCAGCGTGATTTGTTTGACTGATAGCTGATACAGCATAAAAGCATTTTGTGACAGAAGGGGGCAAGATGTCTGTGAATTTGATTAGTAAAAGTAGAAATGTGAACAGGTTCACCAAGTGACGTTGTGAAATTAATGTATCCTTTGAACCTTTAGCAAGCCACTCAGACACAGGTGGCGCTCGCCAGCAACGTATTGGAGAGCCCTGCGACCAGGGTTAGGAGGATCGCTCCACCATCTGAATTTATAGTCCTGCTTAAACTTGATAAAATTAGTGGACATCTAACATATACTTTACATTTGTGAATCTGAGCGAGACAGCATTTGTGGATTTGTGGGAAATCCCGATTACCTTATCTCCTTCCTTCTCAATCCTTGCCTGATGTGGAAATTAATCTGGTCCACAATCATTAAGTATGCAGGTCTACTAATCGATTTTTGATGCTGTCATCAAAAAAATCATTCCATTTCCAATAAGGCTGGTGAGGATGTCAAGCAGGAGGGACATATAGACAAAACCCAAGTTAGGGACTCTTAGAGACAAGGAAAGGAAAGGAAACTGCAATGCTCCATCAACAAAACTTGTGAAACATGCTAGTGGTCAATCAAGAAAGATGACACAGAAGGTTTGTCTGTTCTAAAATAAATATCTACCTGTCATATAAAAGGAATCAACAACTGTAGTTCTAAGTTTTTACCATAATGCCTATGGCTAATTTATTTTAGGCAGGAAATGCAGGAGGAAACTTCACAGAGAGCAGAAGGTTAGTGGAACCAAAGTAGAACGGCTTGGCTTGAAGCAGAACCATGGATCCCCGTGTGGAGGCCTGTGTTGTTGCACAGCTCCTTCTCAGTTGGCGGTATGCAGATGTTGCAGATGGAGGTTTCAGAAACAGAGCCGGAGCGATAGAGGCTTTGGTAAAAAATCCGGTCTGGCTGTTCTCTGGTGAGCCTGCGCAGCACCGTGACAGCCTCACTGGGGTGAACCAGCATCACCTGGAAGTAATTTTACTGAGTTTACTCAAAGATACAAAGTTTTTAGTCTTCTGCTATTCCAGTTATGGACAAAGAAAAGGAAATCTACTGAAAACGAAATTTAGCAGGACTTTAGGTACAATAACAGCCTGAATACACTGTAACAGCGTCCAATCCTCAGCAATAGGTCTCATTTACATCTTGCATTAAATGTATGTATTCACATACATTTTCCATATCTTGATTTGTGCACAATGTAATGTGATCCAAATGCAAATTAGTAAATGCATTACATCGCAGTGAGGCAGTGGCTCAGTGGGTAGTGCTTCTGCTTGGGAACCGGAGGATCGCCGGTTCAAGCCCCTGCTGAGGTGCCTCTGAGCAAGCACCGAACCCTCAATTGCTCCCCCCTCTGCGAAGGGTGGTAATGTAATGTAATGTAAGTCGCTTTGGATAAAAGCGTCTGCCAAATGATCGTAATGTAATGTAATTACATACAGCTGAAACACATTTTTTAAATTAGATCCAGCTGATCATCAAATGGTTTTGTGGCATGTAGTCTCTGTCCATCTTTGATTTGTTAACCTTACTTAACTTACCCCTGCCAATATGCTTTACCAATTGTAATTTGGTTGTGAATAGTTTGTCTGCCATACATGTTGTGAAAATATGCCTGATCAATAAAGTAAAGATGCCTTCCAACTTCCCAATTTGAAATTTCAACCGGAACGTCAGATTTCCAACTCAAAAAGTCAAAAACCCCAAAACCCAAGATGGCTGCTCAGTGCATCAACAGTGTGAAAGCTTTAGTTTATTATACTGTCTATTAGCACCTCTGTCTTGTGTGCCTGATTAAAGCGTCCTATACACAGTAATATCCCACTTTTATCTGTGGACATGTTGCTGAGGTGTTTGTATGGACAAAATATTGTGTAATGCATCAACTGGTATTGCTAACAATGACTAATCTGCAGGTTTTCCTGGAGGCGTCCTTATTGGTTTTCGGACTTGCACAGGAACGTGGTCAACCTAGGTGGGACATCATTCCTAGCTCTGACTTCTGACTTTCAAGGTATATGTAATGCAGCAACAGCCAACTGCTGTAGCCAACACTGACACACAAACAGTTAAAATACACAGCTTTACCTCAACCTGTGCCATTCCCTCCCACAGTAATGGGAAAACAGCAGAGTAGGAACCGTTGAGGTGATCAACGACTAGCCCTGCCACTCCTGCATGAAGATCTGGGTTGTGCGATGTGTCCTTCAAAGTCACATACTTGGATCAGAGCCTCCATGTGATCACCGACATGCCACTGTCCCCCTCCCGGCTTTGGAAGAATGGTGAAAGTGCTGTGGGCAGGGTCGCTGGTTTGCTCAAGAAAGGTGGAAGAGTGTGGCGTTTCAGGCCAAACAATGGTGTCAAGCAGAAGGCGTTGCTCCTGTGCATCCTCAGGCGACAGATGCCTGTACCTGCAGATGTTGTGCTGTTGCTTAGTGGAAGCTCCCTGGAGAACTACAGCTGACTTGATGACATTCTGAAACAAGCAGGGTGTGGTGACAAAAACAGATCCAACAAATAATTATTGACTGCTGGTTAAACTTAATGACTTTAAACTTGAAAGCATCCAGATAATGCACTTACACTGCACAGCACCATTATAGTTATTTAACAATCCAAAAATGAATATGAATAGGGATATGCATCAGAATACATTTAACAATAGACAAAGGCACTTACTGGTTGATGGAAAAATCCAGACAACTGAAGGATTCAGGAGAACATCCTAAACCATCATGAGTGTAATTGCAAGATTTACAGCTTGTTATTAACTGCAACCTGCCTTGGACCTCATAAAGGATAACTCCCTGTTTGCTGTCTGGTTCTGCAACAAGACTACTAACGAAAACCCGTAGATTTCACCATACCAGTTCTAGCATCACTAAATTGGCTATCAATCAGTGCCAGGGCTGACTTTAAGGTCTTACTTCTTACCTATAGGATACTACATGGCCTAGCTCCTGTGTATCTTTCTGACCTCCTTTTTGATCTCAGCAGGCAGGCCTGCTTGTTATTCCAAAGGTGAAGATGAAGACCTTTGGAAATTGAGCATTTTCGTACCGTGTGTCTTTGCTCTGGAACACACTTCCTGCACTCGTTAAAGAGGCAGGATCACTAGAAATGTTTAAATCCTGCTTAAAGACGAAGGTCTTTTTGTTTTCAATTTGCTAAATGGGCAGGAAGCACAGTCTCCTACTTGCAGGAGATTGTGAAGCCAACCCAGGAACGGGCACTGTAGCAGATTTTCTCTCTCCATTCTCCAACCCTCTCACCTTACTTCCAGTGTCTCCTGATGTCTACTGATCACCTCTCTGGCCCTGGGCACCACACCCTTGAGTTTGGGCTCCACAGGTCAGCTGTTTTTCAGCTCCATGGCTGAACAGACAGCCACCTTCCCAGATGGACGCCGGGTGCTCCCCCCCGCCACCACTTTTCCACCCTGCCATTCTCCTCATTTCCAACTAACCTACCACCGTCTGCTCTGCCAAGCTGGATGTGGTATATGTGGATGATGTGATAATATATTTCAACTATGACATTTTAATCTTTAATAAGTTTAATTAAATAATCTAAACAGTGTTTGGCATTGTGGTAAGCATAATGCAGATTGCATCATGAAATGCAATAAAATTACTTTTTTTTTTACTGTACACTAAATGCTAATACCTGCAGTATTAATTTTAATATACACATTTCAACACAGCTTTGGGCTGGGTCGGAAATATCATCCTTTCATCAATCCTGATGTTGTGTGTCTGTATAGCCCTTTGAGACATTGTATGTGATATTGGGCTATAGTATACAGATAAACTGACTTGACTTGTCTTGGAAGAGGAGTTTGGTGACTGGATAGGCATAATATATAATTAACCAGCCCTCTGTTACAACAGATTTCACCATTGGTTCTTCAAGAGTGTGCATGTACATTTTGTGTGGTAATGGCATCTTGGAGGTAGAAGAAAAATAACCTGCATGTACTGTATTTGCAAGAGGAATAATTCTGTTTCAACCTCACCTCCAGGCCGTAAGGTGTCAACTTCATGAAGAGCAAGAAAAATGCAGCCAGGGAGATGAAGATGCTGGTGAAGATAAGAATCTTTGAAGCTTTGGCCTTCATGGTTCATTCATCTGTGTCGTAGCATTGCAGTGACAAGTCACACAGACACTGAACAGGAAAAAGGGTAAACTCACAACTGAATGTAATCTGTCTCTCTCTGCTGACATCATCATAAATATTGTAAAAGTAGTCTAAAATCATTATGTCCAGTAAAATTACGCCAGCAACACTTCAAGTACCAACTGTGGTCCATATGTCGCAGTTTGAGAACCACTGCTAACAACTACTATGTCAATATAGTAAATCACAGGGTGGCATTATCATGATCACAAAAGACATTTTAATCTTCTTGTTTCATGCTCAAACACAAACATTTAAAAAGAAAATCTGCTATTTTACAAGCAGCTATTTTAGTGACGTGACTTCTCGAAATCTGCAGGGAAACTTTTCTCAAATGATTTTATTGCTGTGCCTTTGATTTTAAGCTGTCTTTCACCAAATAGGAGAGGGTTCATAATCAGACTGGCAGTGTAAAAGGAGTGTAGCTGATTGATCTAGGTTTTTATTTTTCTAATTTATACCTAAAATGTATCTATGAATTAAGTTGTATACAGTGGATGTTAATATCCCACAAAGCCCCAAACAAAGAAACAGATGATGTCATTTCTCGGCATGACTAATTTCTGCCGCAGTTGGGTCCCTAACTATGCGGAAGTGACAGGACCACTCACAGCACTTATCTATAGCACACCCATGGACCCTCGATAGTACTTTCTGAATTATTTATTATTTTGTTTGTTTTATTATTATTATTTTGTTTTGCAATAGTACTTTTCCATCCCCTGACTTTGATAGACACGCAGCTTTGCCTCAATGGACACTGATAGCTCTGTTTGCACTGTATCATAATGTAAAATTGGTCACTTTTTACTTTTGGCAATACAATTTTCAATGGGGTCAAGTGGCTTTGTGGAAAAGCAGCTGTGCCTCTGACAGTTGATGCACTCCAGTCCAATCTCTCATTTCAGATTCTGATTTTAGAATGAAATAATGTGATAAGCCCCAAAACCCATAAAATTAAAGATGCATTTGCTAAAAAACAAACAAACAAACAAACAAACAGATGCACTGCATCTACGTTCATGTATCAATAATAAACCTACTGAGACTCCACATGTATAAAAGCCCTTTCAAATTCCTTTTTGGTTTTAAGAGCAGAGGTCTGTCATTTCCAGCTTTGATCAACATTGGAAATGTGGGTTTTTATTTCTTGTGATTTCTTATATATATTATATATTCTTATACTTAACTATTAACAATCAGTGTAAACAAATTCTTATTTACGGAATTCCACATTTGTTTTTCTAACACAAATATTAATGTTATTACTTATATCAAAGATATTCACAGCATATGGCTTTACAAATTACACAAAAGTGCATAATATGTGCAAAACACAATGCATAAGGAAACGTGAGACCACAACAAGGTCAGTTTCCAAAACCACAATACCCTTTTCAATATACAGTATATGCATGGATTTCATAGAGTTGAGCAAGTGTGAAAAGAAGAAATATTGTCTGGTAATCATAGATAGAAAAATTGGCTGTTCTGCCTGCCTATTGTTGCCCTAAATATGCGGATCATCCCTACTGTAAATGGCCTTACTCCATATGAGTTACTCTATGGCAGACCTTGCACACTCCAACAGCTGAAACCATTCGCTAGGGGGATGAGGACAGAGATAAGACACTGGCAGAATACATGAGAGATATACTAACCTCTAGAGAAGTTTCTTCTGCTAACTGTGTTCCAGGTGTTTCTCTCTTCTCTCCTTCCCTTTACCACAGCCTCTGATGTGATTTGTACTAGCCTACATGGCTGTTTGACATCATCCTGTAAAAACTGTATTTACCCCATGAGGTCATTGCATCAACATCACTGATGCCATCCTGTACCCTACGCCTACACTACTGTTACCATGTTACCATGTTCTCACAACCTCCAGCAGCAGTGGCTTCCGGCTGTTTCAATTTCAATCTACTTGTACCTCATATTGCCTCTTGTACCTCAGGGTCAAGGTATAAAGTTAAACATCAACTTCCCCCTTTTCCCCCCTCTTTCTGTATAAAAAAATGATCTCCAAAATATCCCATAATTGTATGCGCAATGTCATGTAAAATGTTTGCTTCAATAAAAACAAATAGCTCACAACAAAGACATTCATTCGACTAATCTTCGTCTTTTGTATTAATTTATCCCAAATAAACAATAGTGAAGGAAATGCAAAAAAATGAATAAGTAAGAAAAGCGTAAGAAAAACAAGAGAAAATTATCATATCCTATTAAAGCTAAAAAGTGAGAAAACTAAAAAGTTATTCAAACTATTTGTGCTGCGGCAACAAGTTAATTACTTAATTGTCTTGATACTTCGGACGCGCTTTTATTGAATAACAGTTACTGCGTATCGGGACGTATAATACAAAGATAAAGAAGCGTATAAAGTACTTTACTTTACTACTACCTCACGCAGTGTTACAGCCGCAGCTTGGCTCTGGTCGCATGATGATGAAAACAACCGGAGAAGGTAACGATGAAGTGGTTAATAAGTCGTTCTATTCTCTCTCTCTCTCTCTCTCTCTCTCTCTCTCTCTCTCTCTCTCCCTCTGTTTTTGGGTGATAAGTAAACTATGTTTATCATGGTGACCCTTGATTTGTTTCACAAACAAACTGCTAAACAGTTCACGTCCCTAGTGTTTCCCAATTATACACACAGCTAAAGACAGCTGTGCCACTTCAGTGTATGATATCTTAAACACCAGTGCGTTATCTTGGCTCCATCTCAGTCTTCTACACAGATGAATGCACCAGAAGATCAAAATTTATTTCATGGTAGAGGTTTGATACTTACAGCCAAAAGCATACGATTGGAATGGCCATGTTGTCTGTCCTTAAGTTTCTGTTAAAATCAACAACAAATGCTAATCATGGCTCACAGGGTCACACACAAGTCAGCTATCCTGACTGTTCAGTTTATTTGGCCCCCTAGTGGCTACTAACAGGCATATCTTAGTCCTGCTCCACAGCTGCAGAATAAAGTAATTTATCCGAACTCTGAACCATCATCTGTCAATATGTGCTTGTTGGCTCCTTACAGGAGTTTCTAACACCTAACCTGCGCAGGGTTTTCAGTGACAGGCTGCTTCACCCGCCGTTTCTCACAGATAGATACCGCAGGTCTTTCCTTCCTGCTGCAGTCAGACTATTCATCCAGCACCTCTGCCCATAAACCCGGTCGAATGATCATACTGTGCAATATCCCCGATGTGCAATAAGTAACGTATTCATTCATTCATTCACTCCAATTTGCAATTTCTTTCTAGTATTGTTGTACTTTTGATAGGCTCTTTTACTTTGTTGTCCTTATTTTATTTTTATTTTTTATCTTGATGCCTTTTACTGCTTTGCACTATACTGTGCAGCTGTTACATGTGAATTTCCCTGTTGTGGGACAAATAAAGATTATCTTATCTCTTATCTTATCTTACTCAACTATACCAAATGTATAATCCCACTATGTACAATATATACAGTGAATATATACAATATATATGCCTATGTTCATTCTTGTATATCACTGATTCTTGAGAGTCAGGACAAAACATGTCCCACATAGACAAGTCTTATTTATATCAAAAATAAATAAATTAATAATGATTGACATACTCACAAAGTTAGATCTAAAGGAATTGTGAATACTGATGTTCCGTTTTAGCATAGATAATTACTTTTTTGAGGGATATTTGTTTGTTGGGTATTTGTTTAAATGTACGGCCCATGTTATTTCTCTTGTCCTCAGCAAGAGGTCACAATATTCACCAGCCCCCAAAATCTTTAAAAACCTCTACAATTGTGAAAACATTTATATCAAATCAAACATAAGGGTTATGAATGTATAAAACAATGCATGCCATGAACATCTAAATATATATATATATATATAAATATCTGTGAAGATGAAGAAGAGGCCAAGCTAATGAAGTTGTTGATCATGGTTGATGTTTCCATAATGTCACCTGCTTGCTGCTCTCTGTTTAGATACCAGCAACATTCACTGGCTTCCATGGAGGCGTACGACCCCAGGCGGAATGTTTGGCTGAAACTGACCGACATGGCGACTCCATGCAGTGGTCTGGCAGCCTGTGCGCTCTTTGGACTCCTTTACACAGTAGGTGATGGTAACAAATATATAAATGTTATAGCTTGATGTTAAAGTTCTTCATTTTGGTGTTACGCAATGTTACAAGATGCAAGACATATTACATAACACCCACACATGTTGAGGAGAACTCACTCAGTGCCTTGTCCAGCTCCTTCCAGGGCAGAAAACACTGACATGTTGGAAACAGTCAGTGTGGTTTACAGAAAATGCTGACTATTCCTTCTCACTAATTATGAATTATGAACTCTTCTCTAATCTCTTTTGTCCCGGGCCCTCTGCTGCAGTGGAGCCAGCACGCCTCCCTCAATAGCCCCAGGAACAGGGTGGGGGTAGGCGTGGTGGACGGCAGCATCTAAGCCGTGGGAGGCTCGCAGGGCTCCACGTATCACAGCACCTTGGAGTCAGTGGCGTTCAGTCCGTTTGTGAGGGTTTGTCTAGGTAACCAGGGACTCGGGGAGTAATTTGATTATAATGACATCCTATTTGAAGAGCTTAATGGAAGAGCTCGAGTTCCTTCACCTACACTAATCCAAGTCACCTCTGTGTAAGTATGGCTTAGGTCACAAAAGAGTGAAAATTAATAGCTGCATTGCTGCATGTTGAAACACAATTCTTGGGCATGTCAATCCTGTCAGGAATGCTTTATATCCCGTCACTGAGCAGCAAACACAGAGGCGATGGTCCACACTAGAATGCTGTTTTTATGAAAGCAGTTGTAAAGACTGAATATTTGCACCTTTTCTCATTCGCAGAAGTGTTAACACGCTTTGAAAGTAACATTTACTCCTTTTTGTTGTGAGAAGTGTTGAAGCAGTGACGGCCTCAAAGGGATTCTGACACATCTGACATGATTTGGAAGTGCCAAATGTAAACAAATCTGATAACTGAAGTGAAAATCCAATGTGGAGCGCTTCAAAGGGCCATTTTAGAGAAACGGTAAACAGCGCGGAGGATGGTTTTACTGTACTTGTATTGCATTTATTAAGAAATTGAGCAAACATAACAGTTAAACAACAACAATGCCCATGTGCTGGTTAAAAAAGTCCAAAGAATTGGACAAACTATGGTTTACAATTTAACCAAAAATGTGATTATGTGAAATATCTCCTAATCAAGTCTATCTTGAGTTTGCAAGGCCTTTTTTGTTTCACAAATGGTCCAAAGTAAGTAAGGTGACCAGAATAGAGCACCTCTAGGAGCTGCAGCTGGTGTGGTCAGTTAGATTAGGTCATTGTGTATTTCGAAAAGTTGCCGTTCTATTCCAAAATGGTCCTTTTTCCTCCACTGTGATCATACTGTTGCCCCCAGTTCAGACCAGTAAAAACTACATTCTCACCAAAAAAACTCCAATACACCTGCCTCCTCTGAGGGCCAGCCATCGAAACAGCCCCTCACCTAATCGCCGATTGTCTTTTCTCCAAAAGAAGCAGGAATATAACGGAAAAGCGGAGTTTAAGCTTCCATATAAAGATTTTCACAAGATATATATAGCACACACATATATATATATTTAGTATATGTATACATGTATGAAATGATTGCATTGAAATGAATGATTCAATCTCATAACATAAAGGTTAAGAATCAATGGTGTTATCTTTAAGTGTAACAAGTTTTTGTGGTGTGGAAGGTTGTGGCACGTTGGTTAACACGGGACATTCGATGCCTGCCTCGATCACCTTTGTTAAACAAGTAAATACTCCAAAGTGTACACACCAGGCTGCTTTGTCCCTCAGCTGTGTGACATTGCTCGTGCAAAGCGAGCAGGAAATTTCAAATAACATGCCTGTGCAAAGGATTTAGGGCTGAAATTGACTTTAGAAATGGGAAGGATGCTCGATTGCTTTGGTCTGTCCTGTATATCGGTATGATGAGTAAAGACTAATAAACTTGTAAATATGTCATTCTTTCCTCACTTCCTGCTACATTTCTATATTCACTACACATTTGAATATTCTCCACACATTAATACTTTCTCTAGTGGTTTCTGTCTTGGAAAAGAGAGCTTTGGGTGGGAATTTTTAGGATGTTGTGGGTCTGTAAAGCCCTTTGAAACATTGTATGTAATATTGGGCAATACAAATAAAATTGACTTGACTTACACAAAGTGTGTGTCTTCTTCTCTTTAAGGGTTATATCAATTTGTTGGTTCTTACATACTGGAACAGGTGCCTCTGTGTAAAATGTGTATGTCACCAATATCATTTTAATTTGGATGTGAAGCGTTGTTAAAAAGGCAAATGTCACTTGCACATTACAGGAATCTTTGGGCAAGTGCTGCCATACCTTATTTACTTTACAATCCTGAGTGCAAAACAAATATGGTTTGTTCACACTGTTTTGTAACAGGAGAGGGTGATTTATCGGATCAAACCTGGCCCACAGCCAGATTATTGCCACATTATCACATCCGCTTTGTTTCATGGGATTTTAAGTCCGCCCTTGCATGCTGTCCTGTTCGGTTTTAGTGAGTGGACCTTTTCTTTTTCCTGTGCTGCGGGATTCTGTTTTTGAGATCCACTCACTCTTGCTTTGTCAAGCGTTCTGCGTTCAGCGTCTCCAGCAGCGCCAAGCCTACGTGTTCCCCGCTTCATCCTGGTTTGTGTTTTTCCATTACCACCTGATTCCATGCACTGGTGTCTGTTCCGCATAACTGGGTCCAGCCTTAACATAAGTTGATCGCCTGCTAATCATAACAATATCTAACTGTTTCACACTTGTGAAATGAGGCCACTCAAGTGTGTAGTTTTGAAAGTTTACTTAACAATCTGCAAGACATTGAATACAATCAGCACTGCACCTCAGCTCACTGTCTAGGCAACAACAGTATCATATTCTCATTCTTTCCTTGTCTAACACACAACCAACAAAACTGGAATATTATTACCATTCACAAAGACAGTTGGTCGGTTAATACTAATACAACAATATGCAATTTCAAACATCAAAATGAAACAATAAAACCAAAAAGTTATGAGGGGGTGTCTTCTGGGTGTTATCTCCAGTTCCCCACATAACTCTTGCTCTTCATGGTGTTTTTTAAAGTAAAACCGAAAGAAAGCGACCATACTCTTATTGTTAGAGTTGCACCATAGGAACATTTCACTACTGACAAATATGATGACCTATGGCTACTTCTGATAAGACCCAAGATTGCACTTGAGTAAAAGCAGTCCTCTCAGTCAGCTTCGTGATCAGGCTTTGCTATCCTGGCCCCGAGACTCTGGATCACTTCATTTTGTGACCTCCCATGCACCATCCCTCCCTAGACACAGTAACTGTGTGTTATTCAATAAGTCTAAAGTATCTAAACAAAAAATTAAGTTGTAGCCACACCATAAATTGTATTAATAAACAATTTATGTTTTCTCACCTTATAAGATTTATAGGCTCACTGTTCGATTTTTTTGTAGTTTTTTATTGTAGTACACTCAAATATTATATCATTACATTTATTACTTATTTATTTTTACCTTTTTTATTATTCTTTTTCCTGTTCCTTGTTTGAGGTAAATGAATACAAGATTAGTTTAATCATTAACTATTTCAGTCGCCGTGATGCCACAGTATAGACATAATGGTGGTTCTCAACCTGATATGTGGACCACAGTTGGTACTTGAAGTGTTGCTGATGTAATTTTACAGAATATAAAGATTTTCACAGAAATGATGTCCAAACTACTTTCAGTTGCTCACAGTGTTGTTTGTTAGTTGGTGCATTTTTGAAATATTTGCTGTTCACTTTACTTGCTCAATATGTTGTAATGTACCTATAGAGCAGAGGTGTCAAACTCATTTTAGTTTGGGGCCACATTCGGCCCAAATTAGATTCAAGTGGGCCGGATTGGTAAAATCATAGCATAATAACCTATAAATGGATATAAATGGACAACTTTCCTTTGTTTTAGTGCAAAGAAGTACAGGTTCATATTGCAAATGTACTTTTATTTAACTATCATTTTACAAAACATACGATGAACAACCTGAAATTTCTTAAGTCAGTGGTTCCCAAACTTCTTCTGCAGGCCCCCCCTTCTGTAGATAAGAATATTTTCGCCCCCCAACACACACACACACACACACACACACACACACACCTTTAGCTTTCAAACTCCACTGGAATGTTAAACATTGTAATTTATAAAACTGCAACTTATTATTTAACAAAATAAGTAAGATGAAAATCACCTTTACAGTGGAATTATGTGGGGCCAACTGTGTAATACTGTGTAACTTAATTTCTAAATTAAGCTATTCTTTGCAAAAAAGAACACTTTTTATCAGCACATCTTCTCAGTGACTGGTGTGGGCTTCAACTTTGTGCTGTAGATCTTTTCAAATCGGGTCCGACCTATATATTGTGTTTATTGAGGCTCACATAAATAGGATGTGGCAAATGAAGGAGTGTGGCCATGGCTCTCCTACCCAGCGGCGGGTAATCGCTCATTCTACTGCGTTGTTAATAATAATAATTAGTTAAATCCCTCACAACTGGGCTTGTTACGCTAAACTAGCGGCTAGCCAAGCTAACGATGCATCCGATCAGCTGATCAGCGCAAACTATGAAGCGGCGCCGATAAAAACAAACAACGGATAAGGATACTATTGAGGATTAAACAGAGTGTCCTCTGCGTGATCGTTGATTTGGTGAGGAAGGAGGAAAAGCCGGGCTGAATCTTCAGGTGGATTTTATTGCAGTAAGACTTTTGGACAGCGCTGGTTCCAACTCTCTCATGCGTCAGAGAAGGACCCTCAAATAATCCTGTGCATCCCTATTTATCCCGCTATTACAAGGCGTTCCTGATATTCTAATTCACTGATGACAATGTAGTTTAACTGTTATCTATTGGTCAGCCAGCTTCGGAAAGAGGCGGTGTTAAGATTCAAATCTGAGGGTTGAACAGCTGTCTGTGGGGGAAAGTGGAATACTCTTTGTGTAAATTAAAGAACAACAGTACAGTGTATTTAGCCCTTCAGTAACCTCCCTTGACCTGAAGAAGCTCCCCCAAACCGAGAGGCTCTTTCCTCCCTTCTGCTGGCCCACAAATGCTGAGGCTTTGATTAAGGTGATACAGTGACCCTTCACCTATTGGCAGATATGTGGATCTCTCTGTTTTATGGATTTACTATCAGACTTGGTGGAATCAGCCAGTTGGTTACTGTAACTATATTAACCTCAGTTACTGCATTTACCACATAAAATGACTCGGTAATTTCCTGAAACGACCACAACCAAGATGGGGGTGCTTTCACGTAATATAAGCCAGAAGCAACTTCATTCAGCCCAGATAAAGCTGACGCAAAGAAAACTGACCAATCACTTTGAGTGAATATAACTCTGTCCCGCCTACTTAAATTTGGTCAACGGTAGTTTCATCTAATAGTAGAGCTTTCAAGATTCAGATTTACACCTTGCTTGCGCCACTTGGCCAATCATTGACGGAGAGCTCAGGCTTGTAGTGCCCCTGACCAATGGGAGATTTAAAGAGGGGGCGGTCAGTCCGGCTCTGGAGCCCTGTGTAATTCAGTTGAATTTATAATATAAGGCTTTGAGAAACGCATTTTAGCCTTCCTGAATAGTTTACACCACCAACACACAGAAAATGACCACAATTTGGTAAAACTTGAGTAAGATATGATTCATTGGGTCTAGATTTGGTAAAGTTTTAGACAGAAGTAATGGCAACACAAATGCATTGTTCTTTAGATCCCCTGGAAAGTTATTGATATATAAAGTACAAAAATGTCATGTTCTTTATTAAAGGAACGGGTGGATTTTTTTACCTGTATTTTCATTTATAATGATATTGTTTTCTTATAACACGTGGAGTCTCGTGGTGAAGGTGTCTAGAGCTTTGCTATGTTTCTGTGATGTTTATAAAAAAAAAGTTAAAAGCATAACTAACGAGACAAAAATACAGACAAGCCTTAAAATTGCTGCTTTTAAACAAGGATGATTACCTGATTACCTGTCATATCTGTATTACACATGTGAGTTCTGTCGCACAGAACTCTTTTGACACAGCTGCTATTGAGCCTTTTGCTGTCCCTTGGCACATTCATGTTTTTCTGCTCTAGGTTGTTTCCTGGCAACACTGGAAATGTTATTGTCACAGGAGACTGTGAAGCTAAACAGCAGGTTTTTATCTGGCAGAAGGGAAATACATGCAATTCTCACATAAACTCACCTCTCTAAGACACACACACACACAGACACAGACACACACACACACACACACACACACACACACACACACACATGCACACGCACGCATGCACACAAGAGGAAAACACAACTAATAACACAAACAACAAACAAATAGCAAACCAAAAGACAATCTACAACTCATCTTACATAAATATAAAGAACTGAAGCAGACAGAGAAGTGAGGCAGTACTTCCTTGAAATGACTGAAGAGACTGGTTCCTTGGGCTCATGTGACCCCAATGACCCATCAGCAGCAGTAACAGCAGCAACACCAGTAACTCAAAAGAAGATAATGTCAGAAACTAGAACATTAAGCAAACCTAAGCAAATTTAACTGAACAAACTAAAGTGTTGAATATACAAGTTAATTAAAAGTGTGTGTTTACAAAAAGAAAATAATAGCCAATGTATGTATATGAGTGGGCGGGAACAGCACTGAGACATCAATTAGGGATATTAGGGACACAAACACACATACACACACACATTTCGTATGTATGGTACCTGTATGTATGGTATTTAGCTTCTTGGCACTCACTCGGTTGTTTGCTTCAGGCTAGCGCTTTGTTTAAAAGAGTCTGCTAATGGCAATTTAACAAACATGCAGTCAAACATGCACACACTTTAATATTTCTCTTATAATTCTTTCTTCAGACAGAAAAACAACATCTTTTTTAGCTTTCATTTAATGTATCAGCAAAAGTCAACCATTCCTGGCACTTTCTGCTATCAGAATGAGGTGAGGTTGAGCAGCAGCCTGAAATAATTCAACACTTCAGTGTCGGCAAGAGTTGACAACCTTGTTCATTTCACAGCAATACACACGTCAAGGAGAAAGATAAAGTTGATGGCATCCTGCCACAATATAAACACAAGACACCCAAGCTGTATATAGCAGATAGATAGACCACATAACTGCATGATCAAGCTGACGTCATCAAACATTTTTTTATTTGTTCTTGCATGGCGTTATTCTGAGCTCTTTTCTATGCAAAACACGCTGCTGGCTTAATCTAAGAGGAAGTTTAAGGGTTAACAATGGGAGAGAGACAAAACAATGAACCCTCTGTGATCACTGCATAATGTATCTTCTATGAATCAATCACATTACTCACAGCAGAATTTCACCATCTGTTTCGTGCTGTAGAAATATCTCAAATAATTGGAACAAATGAAATTGATAGATTGATGGGTGAGGATGAGGAGAAGCCTCTTACCTCACGCTTTTCCGATCCCTACTCAGAACTATGCCAGGGCACATCAACATTCATTCTTCACTTATAATAACTACTATGATGACTTCAAACGACTACTTGCATGGTTGTTTACATTGTACTTTTCTCTTCTTATCTAATGTATTCTTTCCTTGACTTTGCGGTATAACATGCCGCTGCTGTTTGTACTGTGTATAATGTATGTGACCAATATAATTATAATTAATATAAGTCTAAAGTTAAAAGTTATTACAAACGCAGCTGTGGCTGTCAATGGCACCTAACAGAAACCTTTGCAAGTGCTCTCAAAAATTGCACTGCCAACGTGGTGAACACAATCCATCAAAGGAGACAGGTGCGACTCTGGCTTTGTCAACATATTTACTTTACAGCCCTGAGTGTAAGACCAATACGGGTTGTTTACCGGGTCCATGTGATCAAACGTGCTGAATTTATGTGAGGAGATATAACAACTTGGACAGCGGATAGATAGACCACATAACACGTTCCAACTTGTGCAGAACGTGTCCTTGATGGGCGTTTAATACACATCCACCGCCTTGGCTCTAGTCTGCACCCTGGTAACAGACGCAGACGCACAGAGCGTAGAGAGAGAGAGAGAGAGAGAGAGAGAGAGAGAGACCAGGAATGGAAACGAGGAAGCCAAGCTGCGGCTGTAACATTGCGTGAGGTATGAGTGAGATTACTCTAATTCTTATAATATTACTGCAAGTACCTGTCCAGATAATACACATAATACTGTCGATGGTGGATTCGTTAAGGCTTACCACTGTCCTTACTTACTTACGCTTCTGTATTTTTGTATTATACGTCCAGATACTCAGTAACTGTGTGTTATTCAGTAAAAGAGCGTCATCGATGTATCGAGGCAATAAAATAATTAAGACGTGACCACAACATAAATAGTTTGAATAACTACTTTATTTAGTTTTCTCACTTCTTTCATCTCAGTTTCTTTCATCCTCTTGTTTTTATTCCGTTTTTATTACTTATTAATTTTTACATTTCCTTCACTAATGTTTATTTGGGATACATTAATACAAAAGAAGAAGAGCAACATGTGGACCACAGTTGGTACTAATTTTACAGGACATAATTATTTTTTCAGAAATTCCGTCCTAATTACTGTCACTGATGTTGTGAAACTTTGTAATTAGGAGCATTTTTGGTTGCTCTGTTAAATGGAAACGGAATCCAGTGCTATGTATTGACAGCAAAAAGAGAGACATTATCCAATTGCACAGAGAGGCACAGAGAGGCAACTGGCATGTAATCATATAATCATATGGCATATAATCCAGAACATGCAAAAAATGGTAGATGTGGTAGATATGTCAAAGACCTCTCTCCCTAAGAGGTTACTGTGTCCAGTGAGTCGTCTAACTTTTCAGTTGTTCTTACTTTCTTGATTGGTGTGTTCAACCAGATCAGACTGTTTATCAAAGACCGTCCACTTCTTCATTTTCTGTGGCAAAACCGCCACACAGAACAACCAGCTGTTATGTATTGCATTTCAAAGGCACATTTGAACCCACCTACAAGGTAATGAAGACATTCTACCCTTCGTACCCATTTTCCATGAAGAAACCTCAGAACTGGGCACAAGGGAGACAACTGTCTACAGCAGTGGTCCCCAAACTACGGCCCCCTGAACAATACCAGAGACGCATTATGATTTTTTTTTCAGTCTAGCCACGCGAATCCTAGACTCGCCCCTGTCAAATAGAACGGAAAAATGGCGAAAAGGTTAGGTAAGAGAAAAATGTATTCAGAATGCAGGGTATTTAACCTGCAGTGGTCAAACGATTATTTTTTTGTTCAATGCAAAGAAAAGGCTGTTTGTCTCATCTGTCAAGAGGCGGTGGCGGTATTCAAAGAATACAATCTGCGCCGACACTATGAATCCCGTCACAAAGACAAGTATGATAGCTTGCAAGGCCAAATGCGAGCAGGCAAACTCTCAAAGCTAAAAAGTGGACTGTTAGCTCAGCAGAATACATTTGTACGCCAAGCTCAGCTGAACCAGTCATCCGATCGGGCCAGCTTTCGGGTTGCTCAACTGATAGCAGGCAGCGGTAAACCTTTCACTGATGGACAGGTTTGTCAAGAAATGTTTGAATGCTGTCGTGGAGGAGGTGTTTCCCGAGAAGAAAAATGTCTTTAATGCCGTGAGTCTGTCGGCGAGTACAATCACCAGACGCATTGAAGAAATCGGGGGTAATGTATATGCTCAGCTGCAGCAGAAGACGAAAGAATTTGACCTAGGCACCCATCAGAGAAGGGAAAAGTTATGTGGCCCTCACAGGAAAAAGTTTGGGGACCCCTGGTCTACAGAGTCTACCTGCCCATCAAGAAGCAAATAACCTGTCTTAAGATCCTAATCAAACATGCAAACAGGTTATTCAGCAGCAATAGTTGATGGGGCAAGTCTCGGATGATACAATACTGGCCAAAAGCCAATGTTACCTGGCATTGAATGAAATCAAGCTTCCATGGTGTTATAGTCCCAGTGTAATACATGTGAGAGCTACTCACCCACCCAAACCAGAACAACCAGCTGTTGAGTGGCAGGTTTCAGCCCTACCTTGAAAGAGCAATGGGTAAAGTGTAAGGTGTGTTTGGTAGGGAATCCATTACATAGAGAGAGAGCAGTGAGAGCTACCAAGACCTCACTGTGTGTAGCAACAGGAGGTCAACTGGTGGCTGAAAAGTCGCACTTATTTTCCAGTTCCCCTTATTTTCCAGTTCCCCTTATTTTCCAGTTCCCCTTATTTTCCAGTGTCCATTGATTTCAGAGAATATGTGTGTGTGTGTGTGTTTTATTGGAAGGATACCAACACTTTTAGCCACATCAGTACTTAACAGTTGTTGTAAAAAGAAGACAAAAATGTGACGGTGCAGAGTGCAAGGACATTTCCTGACTCGGGACGTGTAAAACTCCTGAATGATTTTTTTTCTGTAATCCTGGCTGTCCGTTGCACATGATTGTTGGCTGAACCAAATCAGACAGTGGTGGATGTGCAGGGAGTTGTTGAATGTATCGTCACAGTTTCTCACAACAGCTGGGAAATGATGTTGAGTTGTATATGATACACAATAAACCTTATCTATATAAATAACACCTTGGCCTCAAAGTACATTCCACACCCATAAACAATTGTTTAATCAGTACCTACTCTACCATGCACTCTTGTAAAGAGTGTTACTGGAACCTATAATGGGCTTATTTGGTTTGTAAAGTTGGCTTTACGGATGTTTCACACAAAAAAGGAGCGTCCCTGAATGTGATTTTGACACTTGTAAACATTCTCAGTGGCCTAAATAGTGGCATAGATTTTCGTTTTTTTTGCATGCGGTTTAAGTTACAGTGAGGCATCAAACATCTATTACATTTGTCATCTACGTCTGTGTACATTTCGGCCAATCTGGATTTAGAGAAGTGGACCCTGCGCATGACCTTGAACTGGATGAGAGTGAGACGGGCACAGGATGAGGCAGTATGCAGATTGCGTATGACTTCGTCCCACCAGTCTATGTCCAGATGGAGTTTGGCGTTTACGAATTTAAAGTGTTTCCTGAATTGGTACCAAATCATTAGAGTATTAGGAACAACAGGGTTCTTGGTGAATTGGGAGATCTTGGTTGGGAGGGACGAGTAGATCTGGGCAGTGGCGGAGGAAGGGAAGGAGCACGATTGGGCTTCAAGCCTGCACCAAGGTAGCTCAGGGGAATTCACCCAGTAGCAAAGTTTGTCGATGTGGAAAGCTCAGTAATAGGATTGGAGATTTGGCAGGGCGAGACCCCCCACTGAATTTATCTTTGTTGTAGTGTGAAGTAGTCTGCATGAATATTGTTTGTGTGGACACTGGCCTGAGGTGATGAGTATAATAATCTGATCCAGCTGCTGAATTTGTTTCCAAAGCCAAATTGCTTCAGTACTGCAAATAGGAGAGATTACAATCTGGTGGCATAGATTTTAACCACTGGGTCTCAATCCTGCACTTGGATGTAATCCATGTATAAATAGAGTCTTGTGCCCTTTGAGCTGTGTTGTGGATTAATGATATGATTCATTTATATGATTGATGATGATTTATGGTTTGGAACACCCAAGATTACTCCTAAATCCATTCCAGCATAAGAGGGGCAGCAGTATAAACATGGTTGTTATTTGGAAAGGTATATCATGATCCATGGACACTTATGTTGCAACTGTCAGTTGGTATATTTGAACAAACAAGGGTCTGAGCATGATAAGCACATTTCAAGGAAATTAAATATAAACTACTAGGCGGGTTACTTCAGCATACTGTCCACCATATTGGGAATACAAATTCAACTCTCCCCTTATATTGCCATCTTTGGTACTCCGTATGACCTACACCGTTTTAACACCCCACAAAAGGAAATCATCATGTTCACCTCTTTGCTTGGCAAATGGCTTAAGGATACAATGTACTTTCTTAGACTCGAGAAAATCAAATGCACTATGAGGAACCACACTGATAAATTCTATCAGAGATGGCAACCTTTTCTCTCCTATTTCACAGATCTACAGGCTATGCCAGACCAGTGGCTGATTACCAGAAAACAGATCGTTTCCTTTTTATTTTATTTTATCATTATATTTTGCATTTCAGGTAGTCCAGGACGGGGTTGTGTGAATGCGGGGTTGTGTGACTGTGTGGTTGGGTGGGGTTTCGGGGTGTGCTATCCTCTTTCTGGATCTTTTCTTTCCTGTTTGTTTGTCCCCCCCCCATCTCTCTCTCTCTCTCTCTCTCTCTCTCTCTCTCTCTCTCTCTCTCTCTCTATCTTCTCCGTGTGGACGTCAGGAATCACATCTAAACAAGACAGGAACAACTCTTACCACATCTCTCACTAAATTAAATAAATAGCCTAGATATGATTTGTCCCTTCTTTTGTGTCCCTTGATAGTGTTGCCTGTTAAAAGGATTTTCTTACTTTCCTTTGATTCCCCAGAGCACAGGATGTTGTTACCGGTCAGTTCAATAGCGGGACATAATAACAACATATCTTTTAGACAGCCCTCAGAAAAAGTTCATCTTGGGTTATCACTGCTTTTATATACTAAAGCAGTTCATTGGCATTGGGAAATGCAGGTAATGGGTTACAGAAGGGTGGAAGTTTTGGTTTTTCACAATAAAAGGCTTAGAAGACAATGCATTACAAGTGAAAGGAAATATGGATACATAAAAAAACCAGCTAGTGAATTAGGTCAGTGGCAATGGTTATGTTCCTGAAATTTAAATTGGCAGTTGGAGTTTATTACCGCTGAATCCATCACAAAACTAAAACAGGACACATGTTTTACTGTGGTCATTGTTATTGTAGATTGTCCAGGACAGAAAGAAAAATACTTTTTAAAATGATGGTGATTTCTGTAAAGGAATTTGTATATTAAAATGTATTGATGATCTTATTTACTGGGTTTTTTTCACATTTATACCTATAGCTCAGATGTGAATAGTGTTTGAATGTAATGAAGTGCAGCAATATGATACTAACACTCCATGTGTTGTTCAACCGGTTAAGCCCATTCTTGAGTATTACAATATAGCAAAAGCAAGACCATTTTCCTTACCCCCCGAGACATCGGAACATTGGTTTGTGTTGGTGTCTTAGAAGTATACTCTACTTTTTTCTAATAATATTAACCAAAAATGCATTGAACCATCTGTATATATATACCGTATATGTATATGATTATAACATACTATGAACGTCTCAACGTATGCAGAAAATGAGGTTACTTCATCTCGCATCAAACAGACAGGTGATGCAAAAAACACAAGTGATCCTATTTAGAATGTTGTGCTTCACAAAGGAAATCAGGAAATGAGATGTGAAAGATTAAACGTAGCTTCAATGATCACACAGGAACATGTCAAGCCTGTTGTAACGACAACTGAGCTCAGCTTCCAGCCATCACAGTGTGCCCTTTGTTCATGAAGTTTTGGAAGTCTAATCTCTGTGATGATAATTCCTTCTTGTGCTGCAGGTTGGGAATCTATCTTCACTGCTGCATGGACAAGTGGAGAGAACTCAGGGGGAAGTTTTTCTTCCTCTTATTATTGACTATCCTCGTCCTTGTCCTTGTGATTTCGGTGAAACCCCCCAGCATACATGGGTTCTTCCCAAACCCACACAGGTCTATAAACAGACACCTCGTGAAAATCTCTGAGGATTCCATCACACCCCTCCACCAAACCAAGCACATGCTGGTGTCAGCCTACATGGACCAGAGGAGGAAGAGTTGGGATGTGCGCATCATTGGAATATTCAGGAGAGACTCCATACAGCCTCTACACTGTCTTTTTTACTGTGAAGACCATGTATCAAATACTTTCACTCCAGCAAATATTTTACAACACTCTGACAACTTTGGCTTTCCTTACACCACCACTGATGTCTTGTGTGAGATCCCCAAAAAGTGCCGAGCCACCCATGTCACACTAGTGCCTAACAAAGAGGCAGTGAAACACACTTTCCTCCCCATAAGAAACCAGAAGACCAATGGGGATGAAGCACAGCATTTTGACTTTAACTTCACTGTCTGCATTTCCAGCCTGTTTGGAGATTACAACAACGTGCTTCAGGTCGCACAGACCCTGGAGATGTACAGGTCAGTTACATTACTGAGCAAATACACAAGGGGTGAACACATTCACAGCAACAAACACAAAGAGAGTGGAATTACCTTGTCTTGGCAAAGTCTGAACATTATAAGACTCACAAATGTGTGATTTATTGCAGGGCTAGAGTAGTCTGGAGTAATATACTGTATAATATAGGTGTTGCTGTCAGGGCTGTAGGACTAGAGCTGTGATTGTATTCATCAGTAAGCTTGTAGCTTTGACCTTTGTTCCTCACTTTGCTCTAGGCTGCTGGGAGTTAACAGGGTGGTGATCTACAACACCAGCTGTGGTCCAGAGCTTGACCGTCTGCTTCGGGGCTACAGTCAGGAGGGCTTTGTGGAGATAGTTCCTTGGCCCATTGACCATCATCTCAAGCCATCTCATGGCTGGAGTTTCTCTGAACACGGTGGGGAACTGCACTACTTTGGCCAGCTAACAACGCTAAATGAGTGTACTTACAGGAACATGGAGCGCTCACGCTACGTCCTGTTGAACGACATCGATGAGATCATAATGCCGTACAAGCACAACAACCTAATGTCTCTCATGGATGAGCTTCAGCTGCAGCACCCAAAGGTAGCCAACTCTCTTTCTGTTTGAATTTGAGAAAGATTCATTTAATACCCAGACATGATGAATATTCAAATGTTTCTACTTTTTTCTACAACTCTCATGCTGCGTCCTTCAACACATGATTCCTCCCATCCTGAAGACAGGGGTGTTCCTCATTGAGAACCATATCTTTCCGAAGATATACTTTGAGCCAAGTGGCAAGTTTAAACTGCCTCAGTGGAATGGAGTGCCGGGTATTAATATTCTGGAGCACATCTACAGGGAGGAGCCGAACAGAAACGTGTATCACCCTCACAAGATGATAGTTCGGCCAAGGTAAGGGGCTTTTCATCACCATAGGAGGGTAAAAGAGTTACAAGGCAACTCAAGTCACTTTTATTTTCATAGCCCAATAGGACATACAATGTCTCAAAGGGCTTTAAAGACCAACAAAATCAGGAAAATTCGGGTTCGGTGCCTTGCACTGGCAACTGTCCAGCTGCCAGTCCACTTTCTTGGTCCATACAGGGACTTGAACCGGGGACCCTCTGGTTCCCAAGTCAAGTACCCTATGGACTGAGCTACTGCCACCCCAACCTTCCTATACAAAGGTACAAAAAAGGCATGCAAAGCAGTAACCACAAACAGTCATGCAATAGGTGATAGCATGCAAGACAGAGACGAGGGGGAGAGAGAGACAGAGATGATAAAAGCAGAGTACAGTGCAGTCCTACTAATGACTCTCCTAATGACTCAACTTAAGAATGTTTTCCTCCCACAAGGGTACTTCATATAGTCTCACAGAATCCGAGGCAGTAGCTCAGTTCATAGGGACTCAGCTTGGCAACCGGAGGGCCACCGGTTCAAGTCCTGTATGGACCAAGAAAGTGGACTGGCAGCTGGAGAGTTGCCAGTTTGCCTCCAGGGCACTGCCGAGGTGCCCTTGAGCAAGGCACAGAACCCCCAACACTGCTCCACGGGCGCCGTGTCATGGCTGCCGTGCGCTGACCCCTCTGTAAAAAAGCATGTGTGTGTGTGTAAGAGGGCACACAAGACAAATTTCAGATTGCCGTGTTTGCCCGGTGATCTGACCCAATGAAGATTCTATTCTATTCTCTATTCTATTTAGCCCGCTGTGTGGTCTGAAGCCTGTTGATATTCAGCATTTGCTTCAAGAATGCTGTAGCTCTACTAGGGATGATTCACATTCCTGGATTGTACCCAATTACCTAATATATTTTACTCTGTTAAAGATTCACCACAAAGTTTGGAAGTTTCAAAGTAGAAGAAATTAGTCATTTAACCATCAGGACCATAACTCTCTGATTGTCACATATTTAGCAGGCTGGAAAGGCATTTTACTAACAGGGTATCACAAGTGGACCTCTGGCACCTCTAAATGCACCATCATTTAGGTGTAGGTGTGCTAAATGGAATGCAGTTGTCCTAATCTGTGATGACACATTGCTTTGTGTTTGTCTGTGTGTGTGTGTGTGTGTGTGTGAATGTGTGTGTGCATCACAGAGCGGTGGAGCAGACTTCAGTGCATGAGCCGCTCCAGATTTTTGAGGACCGGTTCAAGGTCCCACCAGACTTGTGTCGGATAATCCACACCCGCCATGTTCTGCGGAAAGAGCTGAAGCTGGACCAGCTCCACGTTGACACCAAACTGTGGAACTTCAGCGGAAAACTGATCCCCAATGTGGACAAGGTGCTGAGGAGGACGGGGCTGTTGAGCTCAGAGGGACAGATCTGATATTCCTTTTAGAACTATGAGCTATGGCCATTTATGACCCAAGATTGCACTTAAGTAATAGTAAATAGGAATAATTTTGATAAACTGTGAGGTGCTGTGGTTATGTGTAATATTCTAGTGCTAATGGTGTAATAGTGTATATGGTTATAGTGTAATGGTAACAAGGCTCAGATGAATTTATGTGACGAGATAAATTACTTTGACTACTATTTGTGCAGAACGTGTCCTTGATGGGTGTTTAATACACATCTACTGGGAGGTTTGCCTGAACTATGCCCGCCTTGGCTCTAGTCTACACCCTGGTAGCAGACACACACGCACAGAGGGGAGAGAGAGAGAGAGAGAGAGAGAGAGAGAGAGAGAGAGAGAGAGAGAGAGAGAGAGAGAGAGAGAGTGAGTGAATGAAACGGTCAGAGCGAAGGTCAGACTTAGTAACCGCTTCATTGTCACCTTCTTCGGCCGCCCTGCGACCAGGAAAGGAAGCGAGGAAAGGAAGCGAGGAAGCCAAGCTGCGGCTGTAACACTGTGGGAGGTATGAGTGAGATGACTCTAATTCAATTCATATCAGTGCAAGTACCTGTCCAGTACCTGTTTCGTTTTCTCACTTTTTAGGTTTAATGGAATATGACATTTTCATTTTCATTTGAGTTTCTCCTATGCTCCTATGCAAAACGGTGTCACCCACCTCAGCCCTACCTTGAAAGAGCAAAGGGTAAAGTGTAAGGTGTGTTTTGTAGGGAATCCATCACATACGCCCCATTTTGGAGGGCCGTGGGAGAGTGTGTGTGTGTGTGTGTGTGTGTGTGTGTGTATGTGTGTGTGTGTGTGTTTGTGTGTGTGTGTGTGTGTGCGTGCGAGTGTTTGCGTGTGTGCGTGCGTGTTCCTTTTAGAACTATGACCTATGGCCACTTATGACCCACTTGCACTTAAGTAATTGGCCATATGAAAAGTATTTTTTATAGTTTATTGAGAAAAGTATGAGAGTAGTAGCACAAGAGCATATGTGGTATACACCCAGACCAGAATATATGTGATGATTGATAAACTGTGAGGTGCTGTGGTTATGTGTAATATAGCGCTTAATTGTATCACTGCATTTGCCCTTTTGTATGAATCATGGCACTGCAGATGGAAACAAGGCTCAGATGAATTTATGTGGCGAGATAAATTACTTTGACTACAACTTGTGCAGAACGTGTCCTTGATGGCCGTTTAATACACATCTACTGGGAGGTTTGCCTGAACTATGCCCGCCTTGGCTCTAGTCCACACCCTGGTAACAGACACACACGCACAGAGGGCTGATCGACGGTTAGATTTAGCAGCCGCCCTGCGACCAGGAAAGGAAGCGAAGAAGCCAAGCTGCGGCTGTAACATTGCGTGAGGTATGAGTGAGATGACTCTAATTCTAATAATATTAGTGCAAGTACCTGTCCAGTACCTGTTTCAGCTGCTCACCGAAATATAAGTAAGACTGTCGATGGTGGATTCGTTTAAGCTAATTTCCCTCGGGATAATAAACTTTTATCTCATCTTTGTCTTTTCTACTGATACTACTGTCCAAACTTTTTAAGCTTTTGTATTTCTGTATTATACGTTCGGATACTCAGTAACTGTGTGTTATTCAATAAAAGCGCGTCAGAAGTATCGAGGCAATGAAGTAATTAAGTCGTGACCACAACATAAATTGTTTGAATAACTACTTTATTTCGTTTTCTCACTTTTTAGGTTTAATCGAATTTAATGAAAGCGGTGAGTTTCATTTTCATTTGAGTTTCTTTCATCCTCTTGTTTTTATTCCGTTTTTCTTACTTATTCATTTTTACATTTCCTTCACTAATGTTTATTTGGGATGAATTAATACAAATGAAGAAGATTAGTGGAATGAATGTCTTTGTTGTGATCATGATAATGCCACCCTGTGATTGTTTATTACATACACATAGAAGTTGGTAGTAGTGGTTCCCAAGCAGCGACATGTGGACCACAGTTGGTACTTGAAGTGTTGCTGATGTAATTTTACAGGACATTATTATTGCTGCATAATTATTACTGCGTACACAATAGGAAAGCTTCCCTGGAGAGTATTATTCTCTACAGGATAAAAAAAAGTGTCACAAAGAACAGCCGAGTTCTGTGTCAGAGAAGATGCTCCTATGCAAAACGGTTTCACCCACCTCAGCCCTACCTTGAAAGAGCAATGGGTAAAGTGTAAGGTGTGTTTTGTAGGGAATCCAGAGCCACCAAGACCTCACTGTGTGTGTGTGTGTGTGTGTGTGTGTGTATGTGTGTGTGTGTTTTATTGGAAGGATACCAACACTTTTAGCCAAATCAGTACTTAACAGTTGTTGTAAAAGGAAGTCAAAAGTGTGACGGTGCAGAATGCAAGGACCTTTCCTGACTGATGATTTTTTTTCTGCAACCCTGGCTGTCCGTTGCACATGATTGTTGGCTGAACCAAATCACAACAGCTGGAAAAACATGTTGAGTTGTATATGATACACAATAAACCTTATCTTTATAAATAACACCTTGGCCTCAAAGAATACATTCCACACCTATAAAAAATTGTTTAATCAGTACCTACTCTACCATGCGCTCTTCTAAAGAGTGTTACTGGAACCTATAATGGGCTTATTTGGTTTGTAAAGTTGGCTTCACGGATGTTTCACACAAAAAAAGGAGCGTCCCTGAATGTGATTTTGACACTTGTAAACATTCTCAGTGGCCTAAACAGTGGCATAGATTTTAACCACTGGGTCTCAATCCTGCACTTGGATGTAATACATAGTGTAAAAGGAAAAGGCCTTTGTGGTCAGACTTCCCGTGTGGACGTCAGGAATCACATCTGAACTAGACAGGAACAACTCTTACCACATCTCTCACTAACTTAAATAAATAACCTAGATATGATTTGTCCCTTCTTCTGTGTCCCTTGATAGTGTTGCCTGTGAAAGGGATTTTCTTACTTTCTTATGATTCCCAAGAGCACAGGATGTTCTTACCAGTCAGTTCAATAACGGGACATAATAACAACATAACTATTAAACAGCCCTCAGGGAAATGCAGGTATATGGGTTGCAGAAGGATGGAAGGTTTGGTTTTTCACAATAAAAGGCTTAGAAGACAATGCATTACAAGTGAAAGGAAATATGGATACATGTAAAACCAGCTGGTGAATTAGGTCAGTGGCAATGGTTATGTTTCTGTTATTTAAATTGCCAGTTGGAGTTTATTACCGCTGAATCCATCACAAAACAGGACACATGTTTTACTGTGGTCATTGTTATTGTAGATTGTCCAGGACAGAAAGAAAAATACTTTTTAAAATGATGGTGATTTCTGTAAAGGAATTTGTATATTAAAATGTATTGATGATCTTATTTACTGGGTTTTTTTCACATTTATACCTATAGCTCAGATGTGAATAGTTTTTGAATGTATTGAAGTGCAGCAATATGATACTAACACTCCATGTGTTGTTTAGCCGGTTAAGCCCATTCTTGAGTAACAAAATATAACAAAAGCAATTTTCCTTCCCCCCTGAACATCGGTGAAACATTGGTTTGTGTTGGTGTCTTAGAAGTATACTCTACTTTTTTCTAATAATATTAACCAAAAATGCATTGAACCATCTGTATATATATACCGTATATGTATATGATTATAACATACTATGAACGTCTCAACGTATGCAGAAAATGAGGTTACTTCCTCTGCATCAAACAGACAGGTGCTGCAAAAAACATAGACAAAAATGATCCTATTTAGAATGTTGTGCCTCACAGAGGAAATCAATGAGATGTGAATGATTAAATGTAGCTTCAATGATCACACAGGAACATGTCAAGCCTGTTGTAACGACGACAGAGCTCAGCTTCCAGCCATCACAGTGTTCCCTTTGTTCATGAAGTTTTAGAAGTCTAATCTCTATGATAATAATTCCCTCTTGGCTGCAGGCTGAGAATCTATCTGCACTGCTGCATGGACAAGTGGAGAGAACTCAGGGGGAAGTTTTTCTTCCTCTTATTATTGACTATCCTCGTCCTTGTCCTTGTGATTTCGGTGAAACCCCCCAGCATACATGGGTTCTTCCCAAACCCACACAGGTCTATAAACAGACACCTTGTGAAAATCTCTGAGGATTCCATCACACCCCTCCACCAAACCAAGCACATGCTGGTGTCAGCCTACATGGACCAGAGGAGGAAGAGTTGGGACGTGCGCATCATTGGAATATTCAGGAGAGACTCCATACAGCCTCTACACTGTCTTTTTTACTGTGAAGACCATGTATCAAATACTTTCACTCCAGCAAAGATTTTACAACACTCTGACAACTTTGGCTTTCCTTACACCACCACTGATGTCTTGTGTGAGATCCCCAAAAAGTGCCGAGCCACCCATGTCACACTAGTGCCTAACAAAGAGGCAGTGAAACACACTTTCCTCCCCATAAGAAACAAGAAGACCAATGGGGATGAAGCACAGCATTTTGACTTTAACTTCACCGTCTGCATTTCCACCCTGTTTGGAGATTACAACAACGTGCTTCAGTTTGCACAGACCCTGGAGATGTACAGGTCAGTTACATTAATGAGCAAATACACAGGTCTGGAGTAATATACTGTATAATATAGGTGTTGCTGTCAGGGCTGTAGGAGTAGAGCTGTATATGTGATTGTATTCATCAGTAAGCTTGTAGCTTTGACCTTTGTTCCTCACTTTGCTCTAGGCTGCTGGGAGTTAACAGGGTGGTGATCTACAACACCAGCTGTGGTCCAGAGCTTGACCGTCTGCTTCGGGGCTACAGTCAGGAGGGCTTTGTGGAGATAGTTCCTTGGCCCATTGACCATCATCTCAAGCCATCTCATGGCTGGAGTTTCTCTGAACACGGTGGGGAACTGCACTACTTTGGCCAGCTAACAACGCTAAATGAGTGTACTTACAGGAACATGGAGCGCTCACGCTACGTCCTGTTGAACGACATCGATGAGATCATAATGCCGTACAAGCACAACAACCTAATGTCTCTCATGAATGAGCTTCAGCTGCAGCACCCAAAGGTAGCCAACTCTCTTTCTGTTTGAATTTGAGAAAGATTCATTTAACGCCCAAACATGATGAATATTCAAATGTTTCCACTTTTTCCTCTAACTCTCATGCTGCGTCCATCAACACATGATTCCTCCCATCCTGAAGACAGGGGTGTTCCTCATTGAGAACCATATCTTTCCCAAGATATACTTTGAGCCAAGTGGCAAGTTTAAACTGCCTCAGTGGAATGGAGTGCCGGGTATTAATATTCTGGAGCACATCTACAGGGAGGAGCCGAACAGAAACGTGTATCACCCTCACAAGATGATAGTTCGGCCAAGGTAAGGGGCTTTTCATCACCATAGGAGGGTAAAAGAGTTACAAGGCAACTCAAGTCACTTTTATTTTCATAGCCCAATAGGACATACAATGTCTCAAAGGGCTTTAAAGACCAACAAAATCAGGAAAATTCCTGACCTCGTCCACCTTAATGTATAAAGAAAAAGGAAGAAACCTCAAGAGATGCAATTCCAAGAGATCTTCCTTCTACACAAATGGCTGGGTGTGCAATCGGAACTTCCAGTGTGATTAAGAAGAAGAAACTTTATTTGGTCAAATCACATGCAAACACGTCAACTTAAATTTGTTTTGCCCTTGCTCCCTTTTACATATCACAACACACATGTGCATTACAGAGGGGTCAGCACAGGGCAGCCATGATACGGTGCCCCAATCCACATTTAGCCCGCTGTGTGGTCTGAAGCCTGTGGATATTCTATTTTGCTTCAAGAATGTTTAAGCTCTACTTGGGATGATTCACAGTCCTGGCTTGTACCCAATTACCTTTTATATTCTACTCTGTAAAACAGGGGTCTTCAACAGGGGGTGAAATTTGTGGTTGAGTAGACAATTTTTTATACTTTTTTATTTTAAATGTTTTTTTTCAAACCAATTTTTTTCCCCACATATTTAAATGTCTTTACATCAGTGGTCTCCAACTGTAGCTCCGCGGCCGTTTCTGAGTAGCTCGCAAAAGGTTCAAAGAATACGTATATTTGACAACACGTCACTTGGTAAAGCTGTTGAAATAGCCCCGATAAAGGGCAACAAATATGCTGTTTTCATAAGGAATTGAAAAAATTTACAAATGTGAATTACAAGTGTGTGCGTTTACGGTGCGAACGCGTATGTGGAGTGGCACTTCTCAACTCATGTTGCTGAATTGAAGTGCATTATGATACAAAATGTGAGTGTTGGATATCGACATTTTGTAAATGTTCACAAGCTTATTCAGCTTGATTTGGGTAGAGAATCAGCCATGTGGATAAATGTTACCAATAATGTAAACACGAGTTGCTCTCGGACAGTAGCTCTCAGAGGCAAAAAGGTTGGAGACCACTGCTTTAAATACACATTAACATGAATCCAAAATATTGTAGTGAACGGATAAATGGAGGCAGAAGATGTTATCTTTCATCTTTTACCAATGTGTGTCATTTGATCTACTGTGCTGTCAAACGAATCTATGAGGCAGTGGCTCAGTGGGTAGAGCTTCCGCTTGGGAACCGGAGGGTTGCCGGTTCGAGCCCCTGCCGAGGTGCCTGAGCAAGCACCGAACCCTCAATCCCCCTCTGCGAAGGGTGGTAACTGTAATGTAAGTCGCTTTGGATAAAAGCGTCTGCCAAATGATCGTAATGT
Source organism: Genypterus blacodes (assembly GCF_046128005.1). Taxonomy (NCBI): domain Eukaryota; kingdom Metazoa; phylum Chordata; class Actinopteri; order Ophidiiformes; family Ophidiidae; genus Genypterus; species Genypterus blacodes. Next base: position 3,802,039 of record NW_027466883.1, on the reverse strand, counting down.
AATGTAATGCATGAAGCCATCAAAGCTGCAGCGTCACTTGGAGACACAAACCTGTTTAATCAAACTAGTCTCAAATCCCTCCAAGGTCCATAGGCATTGATGAGAAAATCTAGGTTTATACATGGCACTATGCCGAGTTTGATATAAAATACAATACTATACAATATATATAGTAGGGGGTCCCCGCTCCGTATCTCCATCAGTTTGGAGGCCTGAAAAACATTGAAGACCCCTGCTGTAAAAGGTTCACCACAAAGTTTGGGAGTTTCAAAAGCGAATGAGTCATTTCACCATCAGGACCATAACTCTCTGATTGTCACATATTCAGCAGGATGGAAAGGCATTTTACTAACAGGGTAGCACAAGTGGACCTCTGGCACCTCTAAATGCACCATCATTTAGGTGTAGGTGTGCTAAATGGAATGCAGTTGTCCTAATCTGTGATGACACATTGCTTTGTGTTTGTCTGTGTGTGTGTGTGTGTGTGTGTGAATGTGTGTGTGCATCACAGAACGGTGGAGCAGATTTCAGTGCATGAGCCACTCCAGATTTTTGGGGACCGGTTCAAGGTCCCACCAGACTTGTGTCGAATGATCCACACCCGCAAGCCTCTGTGGAAAGAGCTGAAGCTGGACCAGCTCCACGTTGACACCAAACTGTGGAACTTCAGCGGAAAACTGATCCCCAATGTGGACAAGGTGCTGAGGAGGACGGGGCTCTTGAGCTCAGAGGGACAGATCTGATGGAGGCAGATTCTCTAGAGGCCAGTAAACCTGACAGTGTTGAATGTGCTACCTCACCAGCTGAACTTGTAAAGGCATCCTGGTGAGGGGAGTGAATGACCTCCTCAACAAGCCACACAATACCGGTGAGAAGGCAGCTAAGCTCTCAGGTGCCTTAGTCACTTAAGCCAGACACTGGGTGCACTTAAAACTCATGGATAAGAGAGTAAGAGAACTATTGAAAGTTAAACTGAAATATTTTAATTAGAGGATATTTTAGATTTTTATCTTACCGTCTTATTTTACCATAGAGATGAACGGGCAGTTATGCAGAACCTGAGATTTGTTGTAAGATAAGACAATAATTGTAATAGTCGTGATGAAGAGTTCTTGATTTAACTGAAGCAATCCAAACTAATTCTGCTGTTGATTCATGGTAAACATGGGTATAAATGCCTCTATGTTCCTGCAAATGCATCTGAACCGAAGACTTATGAACTTGACCACAGAAGTTTGCACTATATATTTAAAAATACTGCTATTTTTAACCTAAAGATTGTTTTAATGCTGAATGAAAAATTATTTATGTAAATCAATTTCCTGGTTAAAAATGAAGGGAATGCTTCTAAGTGATAAATAAAGACAATAACAAAACAGCTTTCCAGCTTCTTTTCTCCCGTGCCTGTAAGAAAAACTAAATGTACTTTTCATCTCAATGCCACAAATAGCCATTTTTTTTGTCTGTTCAAGCACACCAGGAAGTTAATTTGACCTACAATGTATATGTATTAAGGTAAGTTTAATCCTATTGTAGATTTGTACATTTTCACATAAAGGTTACCACTACATGCATTATATCAAGATGGAGTTGACTGCATCTGGCGCGAGCGAGAGAGCGAGAGAGCGAGAGAGCGAGAGAGCGAGAGAGCGAGAGAGCGAGAGAGCGAGAGAGAGAGACACACACACACACACACAGTTTGGAAACTATTTATTGAACATTTGCAACCATATCAGTTAAATACAGAACTTTCTCTCTCTACATCCCCACAGCAGGGACCAGCTCCACTTCCTTACACTCAAGAGGAGGGAATGTTACAGGACTTGATAAGGCGCACACTGTGCTGGAAGTCTTTTGGCTTTCTGTCTATCGGATAATAAAGGAAAACAAAATCTAGGTCTGCTCCTCAAATGTCCAACACTGCTTCCTCTCCGACCCTCTGCCCCTTCACCTTCACGCGTGTGTTAACAGCAGACAAAAGCGCGGTCGTCAGCGGGAGATTCTTTCTATTGCTTTGCTCTGTCCTGCATCTACAGCCCGTAATGCAAGACAAATAGGAGAAAAGAAAACCGGTATGGACGACTTGAGACGCACGCCTACTGAATGCAGTCTCAGATGTGTAATCATGATTGCAAAAGCTTAAAAGTAAAATGATCAACATGAATATATTAGAAAAATGGCAATTAGTCTTTAATAAACACCTCGCCTCAACTACTCCCAACAAGACCAGGGTTATAAATTAAAACTGTCCAAATAAAAATCAATCAACCGGACTTTGGGCCCATTCAGTTCCATTTCAAGACTGGAAAAATCCTCATTGAAAAAACAAATGGCACTTTTCAGTCTCTTGAACTGGAATCTATAGAGTTTCGATTCGAATGGAATCGACACCAACCCTAAAATCAACTTTCTAATTTACATATATTGGTCAGGCGCTCTCCAACCTTCCACCATTCTTGCAGTTGGTCCCCAGAGAATGAGGGGGGCTGTGGTCTCCGCAAGCTAAGCCACGGTTTTGAAGGTCTGCAGTATGAGGTTGGTTTGGTGGATGAGCCGGTTTGCACTGATGAAGACGTTAATAGCCCTGAGAACAAAGAGAATTACAACTTAAAAAAAAAAACACACTAAAGTGGCACGGTTTCAGCAATTGTCAAGTATTTGTGAGTGAAAGAAAGAAAACACACTGGGCTGCACGACAACCTGCAAACACCAAAATAATGAAGCTAGTTCATGATACCACCATAATGCTGCAGCAATGATAATCGTCAACGTTCACTTATATTTTTCAGTCAGTCGTCATTGAATTTCACAGTTGGTGTGTTGCCTTGAACATAACATAACTAACAGACTACCTATAATATTAACAGAGCCTTTAACTCTACAGTATGATGAAAAGGCAATGGTGAGCTGAGGCATTATGGGAATACTTACTTTCCATCTTTGAAGTATGTTTTGAGGGTGTCGCTGAAACTTTTGGAGTATTTCACAAACTCCTTTTTCTGGTGTTCCAGGGCCTTCACAAGCAGAGGAAACACAGGGAGATCAATCACATACCAGGAAACGGTGAGATGTATACCTACATAGTGTAAATAGTACAATGTGCATGCAAGTGGGTGTAACTCACTCTGCGATTCTGGTACTGATATTTCTTAATGACATTGTTGACCGTGTCCAGGAGCTCCTTTATTGCGCTGGCTATGTCTCTGCGGGAAACCAGTGACACAGGATTTAATAACCAACACGAGCCAAAGGCGTCTTAGACTGTCATTATAACTGACGTTTGGACAGTGACAACTCATTAACCTTTAGATTAAAAGTAAAGTAGAACATTTAAGCTCATCAGCACTAGCCCCCCTTCTAACGGTTGTACAGTTTATCTGACGGAAGCTATTTCAACATGGGGCAGTGCCAAATTCATTGAGTATTAAAGATTATTTGATTTGGCGATAGCAAGGCTCCACACAAAACTAGGAAAATGCGCAAGAAAGATGGAGACCACTGCAACACTGTTGGGACAAATCCGTTTTGCAAAGTGCAAATCACTGCCATGTGTAAATTGCAGCGTTTCATTCTCACGGGGGTGGGCTTGTGTTATAGAGCATCGCAGTGTGCGTGTGTATGCGTGCATGCTGCTCACTCACTTGATAGTCTGTAGGAAGCGTACTCTGTCATTGATCTCATCTGGGATTTTGCTGAGGATGTGTTTCAGAGCTCTGGCCTTCTCATTTAGGTCCTGGAACTCCTGCTCAGGCCGGTCAATCATGAATTCTGCAGGAAAGGATGCATAGTACATTTGCTGGTATTCCGAACATTTAGAGAGATGGACACATGTGGCAAACACATACAGAGTATACAGTGGGAGGAGAAAATGGGCAACCAACAAATATACCGACGACTCAAGTGTGTGATCTTGCATGGAAAATTTCAATATTATTAAAATTCTTTGTCTGCTTGATGGGCACTATTTTCATACCATTCAGTCAAGCTGCTGGATCCAATTCCATTAAGCCTATATAACTGTTACACTTTACCTAACTTAACTTCGTTCTGCGCCTCACAAATGTTCTTCTCTGTGATCCAAACACCGCAAACTTAGATTTGTCTGTCTATGACACTTCTCCCCTGCGTGTATTGTCTAAATTCTTCCGTCCATTTTAACCTTGTCCTTTTATTGGCATTTCTCAGGTATGGATTTTTCTTTGAAACTCTGCCCGCAATGCCGGCAACTCGGAGTCGCTTCTTCAATGTTGAAGATGAGACTGTTGTTGCACTGGTACTATTTAATAAAGCTGCCAGCTGAGGCCCTGTGAGGTGTTGATTTCTCAAACTAGTGACGGATGTTTTTATCCTCCTATACAGCTGTGCACCGGGGCCTCCCACTTCTCTTTCTACCCTGGTTAAGGAGTTTGTGCCATTCTGTGAAGGGGGTTGTGCACACCTTTGAAAGACATCTTCATTTTATTGGCAATTTCTCGCACGGAATAGCCTTCATTCCTCAAAACAACAATAGGGTATCTGAAGAAAGCTCTTTCTTTCAGACCATTTTGAGAACATAGTCGAACCCAGAAGTGCTTAAGTAGCCCAAAGACGGGAAGTTTTATTGCTTTCTTTAAAAGCTCAATGGTTTTCAACATAATTGCACAAAGGTTATCTAATGATGAATAAGCTTTGCAAGGAGTTAATTTAGGAATAGCCAGCATTGTGCCATTGGAACACAGGAGTGATAGTTGCTGAAAATGGGCCTTTGTGTGTCTATGTATGCCGTTTTCAGTCTTCACACAGCAACAATGTCTAGATTGTATTTCTGATCAATTTAACGTTATTTGAATTGAAATGTATTGATATTCTTTCAAAAACAGGGACATTTCTCAGTGGGACCAAACTTTTGAACGGGAGAGTATGACAATGGCGCACAGGCGTGTTTACCCCCCCAACCACACACACAGACAGAACAAACACGTCTTCTCTCATACAAACCTTCCACATCATCAGCTGCCATGCGCAGCAGGGATTCAGTGAAGTTGATCTGGACGTTCTTTTTCTCCAAGATCTTCATGATGATGTCCTGAGTTAAGCCAGGGTTCTCCCTCTCCGCCTGGAAAAAGAACACACCATCTTGTATAATACATCCATCCTGCTGAAAGAATAGGGGTGGACTTCTTGACCAGTTCTTCTCCTAAATTATTCAACGCAAGCACACAGTGGCGGCAGTGGAGAGGCCAATCGGTGGGGCAAGTGACATAAAGTGTGGTAATAAAAGAGTTGCTTCTCCTTAATTAATATTTCATCCTTGCACATCAGGGATCCCATTGCTCATTAGTAGCAGTACAGAGGAAATCTATGGCCAACAGGCTTTTATCATTCCAGTACAATCAACGCTGCGTACAGATAAAAGACAGGATCCAGACGTTAACCAAGTGTGAGGAGAGACTGTGGCTGACTGGAATGTTAAAACGGATTACCCGTGGAAATATCTGTACCTTTTAAGTTGTATTCACAACAGTGGACTACTTCATGTGGATTGTGACCATTTCTATTGAAGTGCTTGATCGTTGTTAATTATCATGAGTATGTTTTGTGTGCGTGTAGCTGCGGTAGAATGTAAATGACAATCAATGAATTTAATTTTCATTGAAAGCGACCATGATATGTACTTATGTGCATTTATTGGATCTCGCTTGCTCTGTGAGGATCACAGAGGGATCATGTTATGCTGGATTCACATATTGACAGTATGCTCCAGATAGACAAAAACGGATGTTTGATTCTTTTCAATTAAAGGACGGCAGAAAACTGTCCCTCCGCTGGCAGTGAGAGCGACGCACTGCTCGGCCAGGCGGAACTTGATGTCACAATTTGAAATGTTCCTACTTTTTTCCACAACGACGAGCCAGATGTTGTTAGTCTTGGGTCAAATATGGAGTGGGAGAATTGTATTGTTGTGCTACAAATGCACAGGTTGCAGTATAAAAAAATTTAAGAACGACTGCAGACGAAAATATGCGAATCCAGCATTATAGTCCTGGACTTACCTTTATGAAGGCTGCTCTGAGCGTCTGAGCGGCCGATAGGTTGATCCTCTCCAGCTAAACGGTAAACAGAACAAAGTCATCGCTGTCAAAACTGGATTACACACAAACTCCATTTCTGTTCTGTTCTCACGCACACACACACAATGCATGTGTGAGCAAACGTTCTTCTACCAGGACAATGCCTGACATTTGCATTTTCACACACACACACACGCGAGAGATCCACACTCTCAATCTTTGCTTCCAATATTAGAGAGTACCACGACGACTGTTACTTCTCTCATATTACTGAAACTAATAAGGCATATGCATTACTGTATAATGTTTACAAGAAACACTTCAGAAGTTTTTACCTCGTTAAAAACTGGGTACATAACAGCGTACAACGTCATGGACACCATGGAGCTTGTCTCAGCTTCATTCTTCATCTCCTCCATTGTCATCCTCCAGGGAGGAGCGGCGCTTGGTGGAAAGGTAAGGAGGACAGCAAACTGGAGCCCACACACACTCACACATACACTCACCCACGCACTCACTCACTCACTCACCCACACAGTTTATGAAAACCTCACAAGCCCCAGAGTGACTGGAGTCTGGATGAACAGTGGGCAGAGGAAACAGGAGAACAGGTACAGTGAGCTTCGTCTGTGTTCTTCATAATGTAATACATTATTCAAATATGGAAAACTGCTCCTTCCTCTGGCATAAGACTGAAACTACTTCTGTAATTACGAGACCAGTCACTAATATTACTATTAGTGCTGCTGTCACTACTACAACAATTACTACTTCAAACCCCCTAGGAATATAACACTGTGGTTCATTGTTATTTAACGATATTGCAAATAATTTAATTCTATTAAATTCCAGATGATTTGACAGCTTTGGTTTCGAAGTCTTCCATTTTCAAGATTCGGGGAAACAAGCAATAGCCGCAATCAGGTACAAGAGTCCACCTTTACTCTCTGCGCTGTCTTGATGTTATTAGAGCCTGGATATGCTGGCTGATTATTAAATAAAGTGTAAAATCATTACATTGTGAAACCAGTCATGTTTACGGAGTTCAACGCATATGAAACCAACTATCGTATTCATTTACGAACGAGTAGGGTGGCACATTTTAACGAATACTTACACGCTGGATGGTTCAATATTGACTATATTCACTTTAGTCGTTTTCAACTCTACTTTCGCGGTGGCTGGCTAACCAGCAGGCTAAAGAGACTAGCACCCTAGAGGCACTCAGCTCCTGGTAAATAATAGTTGACCGACTGGGCAGGTATTTGACTAACAAAGTAGACGATGTATCATTACTTTACGCTGCCTGTTCAATTTGATAACACATATTAACAAATCGATTGTCATAGAGATACAGACATTCCATTGAGGCCTGTGGCCGATCACTGCGATACTAGCCTACTGCTAGCACTTAACTAGCAGCCTAGCTTGCATGCTAGCTGAAGTAAATAGTAGCTTTGTCCTTAACATTGAGCTTAAACACGTCAAGGCGTAATTTTATGTTAAGTATGAAACTCGTCATAAGCGTGAGAAAGTTTTTCCTATATCTACCTTTGGTGTGGCTTCTTTAAATGAGCAGCTTACGCCGTCGATTGGCTTTTAGCAGCTATGTTTTCTTTACAACTTAAGGCGGAAGTTTTTTAGGACTGGCTCGAGCGACATCTTCCGGACCGCGCAGACGTCAGCAAGCGCTGTCCAATCAGAGAAGGCGACAGAGAGCCACGGTGACGTAGTCAGACGTTTTTATTGCAGTATTTATGCTTTTGCTCGTGAGAATAGAAAGGGGGGGGGGGGGGGGGATTAGCTGTTTATTGTTTTAACCATATGATGACTTTAAAATCACAAGTACGGAGCTTGATTTTCTCATTTGATGTTATTATTAAATTATTAATTTGGGGTTTGGCATTGTTGCACCCTCCTGGGTGGTGTTTGTCCCTTTCTCATATTTTCCTTTGAGTCTTAAGTGTTGGCTAATTTTTACAAGTATTCATCACAGCAATTGTTTTTTTATCCCTCTTACTTGTAACTGTGAAAAGGGAAGCATTCTATGGATGAGCTGCAACTTGTTTTCACAAACCGTTGTATATTGTTTTTGGTATGTTAGGGGGTTTAGAAATGTAAGCATTGGGGTTATCTTTGTTGTTATTGTTGTTGTTGTTGTTGTTTTTCTTTGTTTTTGCCTTGACCACTTAGAAGCATATGGTTCCTTTGCAGTCTTAGTTTTGGCAATTCTGGGGGTGTTTTTTTCTAAACTGGATTTTCTGACTGCCTCTGTTACATTTCCCAAGGGTTGTGACATAGTGACACAAAATCCAATGTTAGAGCATGGCTGATAAAGAAAGCCAATATTGTTCAGCTAATATCTCCTCATCAGACATCGGCATGGGTTTTTCTTCACAATCACTATCAGTAATGACCTCAAATATCCACTGTTCTTTGGGCTCCACGAAATGGCTTAATAGATAACAAAATAATAGTTGCAGTCCTCAGCAGAAGCGTTTGTCCAATCTAGACTAATACCGATTCAAGATTTAAGATACCCTGTCTAAGCACACACAGAGATCATCTTTAAAGCAACAGTGAGATGTGTAAAGATGTGCAAGAGGTGGTTGCTTCAGTTTATTTCTTTCCTTTTAACTCTACTGTTGTCAAGATCCATGATTATTTTCTTACTCAAACAAAACATTGAACTCATGGCAGAATCCGTTAAAGGTGTGGATGTTGCATAGTTCTTAGGTAATAACAACACGTTATGGAGATGTTGTAGAGTTGCTGTGACCTACTTGTAATTTCTGTACAATTTCTGTCACACGGTGAATTAAGTGAACAATCAAGGCAGGAAATCTTTTATGAGTAAGTTAAATAAAGAAGACGGATTTGACGCTATATCGCCGCACTGGGTCTTTGTTGGTTCACTTTTCCAATTTTCATTTTATTGGGTAAACGGGTAAACGTGTGTTCATTATGACACTGACCTCAGTTACGTAACTGCTTGCTGCACGTCCGGTCACAGTTTCCGGAACAGTTTGAACTTTCCCAGCATGTCACGCCATTTCACACGTGAATATTGAATTTTACATTTAATTTAAAATGTTGAAATGACTTGTACTACACTAGTATCTACATAAACTTAATAAAATAATTGATTCAATTGTTAACCGATATCTCACACACAAGCAGCCAGATTGGTCCACATGCAACTGATCCTTCAAGAAAGAGCGATTTCATTGGCTGATTCCGCTCCGACGCTGTCACTTAGGGGCGGATTACGGCGCGCGCACGCAGGCGTTACAACCGGTACTTTGACGCGGAATCGTGGAATTTTCCAACCACGCAGATCAGTAACTCTTACACTCCCCGGAGCCGACACGTTTGAAGACAGTATTTAAAGATAGCCTAACACGTCGAGTCCTTAAAGGTGAGGAAGTTTCTCGATTTAATGTTTTTTACGTATACGCGACTCATTCAGTTCCTCTGTTTTCTTTTTCCTGTAATATTCTTGGTAAAAATTACGCCAGGTTTAGGAATTGTAACGAAAACACAGCAGGTCGTCGTCACTAGACAGTTCATTGAAAGTGAACAAAAGATATTTTGTTGATGTATATTTGTGTATTCTGATATAGCCACGTACGACAGCTGCTTGAATAAGTTGTGTGGTGTGTTTTGGAATTGCAGCCTAGCAATGTCAGCGAATAGAGATGCTATCGGAGGGTGAAGTCGGATTTTAAAAATTGGACGAACCAACTTTGGCCTGTGTGTTCATGCCCTCATTTCCCTCTGTGCAGGTTCTGCAGCCATGTCGGTGAATATTCATATTGACAGCCCTAATGTGGGGTACACAGATGCACACATTGTGTCCCGGTATTCTTACCAGACCACATCAGTGCACAGAGAAGGGCACAATATCAAGGTAGTCGCACTTTGTGGAACTGTGCATGCATACAGACATGCACACAGACATGCACACATGTGCCATCTGGCTCTCTAATGCTGCTCCATACTGGGTACAGGTCACCCCCTGCACGACTGAGCTGACCTTTCGCACAGAGCGGCATGTTCCCCGGCTGGGTGTGATGCTGGTGGGCTGGGGGGGCAACAACGGGACCACAGTAACGGCAGCTGTACTGTCCAACAAGCTGGGACTTACTTGGAGGACCAAGACTGGAGTGAAGGTGAGTAGAGACACAATACAATATGTACGGCATCGGCCCATAGATGGAAAAATTTCAGTGATGCGTCTTGATGACTTACTGAAGATATGTTGCCTAAACTTTACTTCCCTCTCTCTAATGCATTTAGAGAAAAGTTACAGAAACAGATGGAACGCTTACAAGAATGTACTCTGTGTTGTCATGTGTGACCACCAGGGAGCCAACAGAGAAACCTCTGTCACGTTTATAAATACAGCCAATTGTCTGTCCCCTGATCCAGTCGCAGAGAAAAGAAATCTCCTTACGGCCAGTTATGATGACAAGTTCAGTGGAGTGTTAAAGAGATTATCTGTCTCTGGTCATGGAGATTTTTCCCTTGTATGGATGCACACTATTACCTCTTAATGTTGGTTCATATGATGTCTCTTATGATCTCTTAACATTGATGGATTACTTTATACATGTCACATTATATGAAATGGAACAATCTTAGAAATGCTAATGTTTTCTCTTTTCTGTCTTGCACATTTTTCAGAGCGCAAATTATTATGGCTCCTTCCTGCAGGCGTCCACTGTTTGTCTGGGATCAGGACTAGAGGGAGAGGTCAATGTGCCTTTCTGTGACCTCTTACCTATGGTGCACCCAAATGATATTGTCTTTGACGGTATGAATCTTTGCAGACTGTCCACTCATGGTTTAAGATTACACATCCTGAAAAACATTGTACATTATATGTTTGTTTATGTATCTCTGAACACATGCATTTAGGCTGGGATATTTCATCAATGGATCTTGTAAGTGCAATGGAGCGAGCTCAGGTGCTTGACTGGTCATTACAAGAGCAGCTCCGGCCACACATGAGCGGCCTGAAACCCAGACCTTCCATCTACATCCCAGAATTCATTGCTGCAAATCAGGAGAGTCGAGCTGACAACGTTCTCTCTGGGACCATTGGAGAGCAGGTAACACTTTCTGAAAACGTCCCTTTCCATCCATTTTATAGTCGACCATTTCTCAAAATGAAACTATTCTCTTATTCTGCTGCAGGTGGAGCAGATCAGAGCTGACATAAGGGACTTCCGTCAGTCAAGCGGTGTGGACAAAGTCATCGTTCTCTGGACTGCAAATACTGAGCGTTTCTGTGATATTATACCAGGGGTCAATGACACTGCAAAGAATCTGCTAGCTGCAATCCAGGTGAGGTGGGCCGGCAAAAGATGGTGTAGGTCCAAAAGAATACACTGTGTGGGAAGGTTAGCTTTAGCTCAGTTTGATTGAGAGATTTTTTGGAATGTTTTCACAGATATATTATCAAATCCACTTCTCCTAAATGAAAGGGACTTGGGTCCTAACCTGCCCTTGAAACCTGTGTAACTGTAGTTGGTCGCTGGCAGTTATGGGTTATATCCTGCCCGCTTTAATTCCTAACTAATGCTGAGTATGGTAGTCCCCCATCCCATTTTGTGATTTATGAGGATTAAAGGATGAAAAGATTAGTCCTCTTAACACTGAACTGCGGAAGTATAAATGAAAAGCCATAATGAGTCTGAAGCAGTCAGCTTCTCCTTTATGTGACGTGAAGAGAAAATTTAATGATTGCATTTGCTGGGTGGGTTTCATTTCATCTCCTATCTCTAGTATACATGTAATTCAGACAGCAGTGATAATAGTCTATTTCACACACGCATTATCTTAACCAAATAGATCCATTTTAGATAGTCATACAGTCTGGCACAGAGTTAAAGTACAGAGATAATGTATTTGCAGACTTCGGGGAATCTAGCCAAGACCCCGTCCCCCGCCAAATGACACTGTCTTTTGCTAATATTGCTTTATTTGCTGACCTCTGCCAGGCTGGTGCAGAGGTTTCTCCCTCCACGCTGTTCGCAGTGGCCAGTATACTGGAGGACTGCGCCTACATTAATGGTTCCCCACAGAACACATTTGTGCCGGGGGCCATAGAGCTGGCTGTGCAGAGAAGAGTTTTCATCGGAGGAGACGACTTCAAATCTGGTCAGACCAAGATCAAATCAGTGTTGGTGGACTTCCTGGTCAGCTCAGGTATCAAGGTGAGAAAGGATTGGACAGGAAGCGCATTTAAAAGCATCAGCTGGGAATTGGTACAAAAACCTAATTTAGATGGCAGCTACGAACCTAGGTTGGCATTAATTATTTATTTAGATGTTAATGTGTTGCCTCTCTCTGTGCCAGCCGACTTCCATTGTCAGCTACAATCACCTCGGAAACAATGATGGGAAGAACCTGTCGGCTCCTCTGCAGTTCCGGTCCAAGGAGATCTCCAAGAGTAACGTGGTGGATGACATGGTGCAGTCAAACCCGATACTGTACAAGCCTGGAGAGAAACCCGACCACTGTGTGAGTGAGAGAGACACAGAGTGAAACGCATGACGGCACATGAAACAATAAATTTTTTCTTTGTCATTCTAGGTAGTGATAAAGTATGTTCCTAATGTGGGAGACAGCAAGCGAGCCATGGATGAATACACTTCTGAAATAATGATGGGCGGGACCAACACTATCGCGTTGCACAACACCTGTGAGGTCAGTGCTCATTTCATTTGTTTCTGTAAAACCTGTATGCAAAACCAGTGAGTCAGAGTCGTTTCTGCCTCGTACGCTCTTTCGACCCTGGTTTGGTGTAGTGTAGGCGTGGTGATTCTGAGCTGCTTTGACCTGCTGTGAAGGAGTGACGTTAGGGAGTCCAAGGACCCGACTCATCTGCATTCAACAAAACAGCTGTGAGTCATTGATTGTCATTGTGTTTTGATGACTACTCGGCTCGCTCTCACCCACCATGTTTCTTTGGAAAGCTTTTGCGTAAATCATTTAAGTTGACTCATTGTCTTGTATCTCTCATTTCACTCACTGAGTTTCTGTCAGTCTGAATTTACAGATTACTTATCTAGTTGGTGCATAAATACGACAACTGTCACACACTTGATGTCATCCTGACAAGTTCATTTACATGCACTGTTACAATTTACTCATATCGTACTGGCACACACGTGTATATTCAGTGAGCCTTGGACTCCTGCTCTTTTCATTCTTTCTAATTTTATATGAAAGTCAATTGAGTGCCATTGCTTCTTCCAATTTTATTCATCTTTTCTATTTTATTTTGTTTTTAGCATTTGCATGTTTGACATCCAATGTATGTTGCTATCTGGGCATTCAGACAAAAATCAAAGTTTTTGGGCATAAAAGGTTTAAAAGAAAACTTCATGTACTGATGAGGATCCTTATGGTGAATTGCTGTAATCTTTCCTTCTAACCAACACACACACACACACGCACACGTGCACACATGCCACAACACCTTTCTGGCTTTACAGGACTCTCTGCTTGCCAGCCCCATTATCCTGGACCTGGTGATCCTGACAGAGCTTTGTCAGCGTGTGACGGTCCGGCCCCAGGGGGAGGAAGACTACCAGTCATTCCACAGTGTGTTAGCACTCCTGGCCTTCCTCTGTAAAGCTCCCCTAGTCCCACCAGGGACCCCAGTCATCAATGCCTTTTTCCGCCAGAGGGCCTGCATAGAGAACATCATGAGGTGAGGAGCTATTCCAGTACACAAAACGGGTAAAACATGTACACGATTGACCAGACTTTGCACTTGTCCTTCCAAACTGCTATGTTTGCCATGCTTAGGCTTTTATAGCCAGTGATAATAAAGAATTAGAACTTCAGTGGGATTAGTAGCATGAGCAACTTGTTTTGTTGACCATGGGCCATCAATCCAGTTGAAGACTAACACAACATTCTGTGGACTTTTCTTTTTTTTTCAAATCACCTGTTAATTTCTTGTCTTAATCATGATCCTGAAATCTGCTCACTGGTAGTTATGACTCCTGTTTTCTTTGTGTATTTGCTCACAATCTACCCCAAAAAGCTTAATTTCATGCTATCACAATGACGCCTGTACTATGATATTTTTATGAGCTAGACATGCATCTAAAGTCTTTGTTTCTCGGTGACAAAGTCCTCCTGCTTTTTTTCAGAGCGTGCCTCAGCCTACCTCCTCAGAACCACATGCTCCTGGAGCAAAAGGTGCAGAGAGACTTCTTGCCCCCACAATCCACGCAGATCAACGGCAGCATTGCTGCTTTGAAAAAAGTTCCCTTTACCAATGGGAATCATATACATCTAACAAATGGCATCAGTGCACGTGTTGATGATGAAGCACATGGATTATGATCACAAATACAACAGTACAGCCCAAGATAGAATTGAAACTTGCCTAAAATGTCTCACAGTTTCTTGAATACCTTTTATAGAGAATGATCAACGACCCTGATTCATCATGCTGTTATGGTAACAACACACTTATTTTTGCACAAATCATTACATGTACTATACATTCTTAACAGTGATAGTCGAACCACATTCAGTCAACTTATTTATGTAAGGTGCACCCAAAGTTACATGCATTTGGCCAGTGAGGCCTGGGGAAAAAAAGGTGTGGTGCAGGAGGATTTACATACTGTGAACATGATTAAGAACGGAGCAAAGCAAATAATCTGCTTTAACTACAGAGCTTCTCCACTGGTTTATGTGAAACACATTGAATACAGTCCATGGGAGCATAATATAGTTTTAAGGGAGACTATTTATTTGTTAGCTATTTATTCATAGTTTTTTGCTAAATCCATAATATGTTAAGTGTTTTAAAAGGCTGTGTGTTTCAGGTCAACTTATTTGTGTGTTGTTTTTCATGTGAAATACAACTATGTTCTTTGAAATAGTGATGCATGTTTTCCAAGAAGGCGTGAGGTGGATGTAAGAGATGGAACATGGACATGATCAATGATCGGTTCTGCTTTGGTGTGTGATTGCACTGTAGCTTCTTGAATGAGGGCCCTATGACCTGTAACAATCTGTTAGAAAACTTAACAAAAGCATTACAGGACAAAACCCTGCTCACTTACTAACATGGGCTATTTATATACTTCAATTAAAATTATAATTGTTGAATGGAATCACTGCGCTGGATTTATTTTATCATATAATCATGTTGTGGAATAGTTCAACATTATTCAAATGTTATTTGTACTATTATACATAAATCACTTCCGCTGCCGTTGCTGCGACACGCACAGCAACAACAATGGCGGACAAGGAGAAGCGTCGGCCCGGTGTTACTCCGTCGGGGATACCGGAGGGGAAAACGACCAAAGCGAATAACGACAGAGAGTTTCTGTCCCAGGCTGGAGTGGGAGAGCTGCTGCGTGAGGCGATCCTCAAGATGGTCGAGGCCAGATCGGACGATCCCATCGGGTTTCTGGCGGATCATTTCTGCAACCTGGCGTCCGTTTCGGAGTCATCCGGCACGACTGGATGCAGCGATGGAGATCATCTGAACAACGGGCCGCTGAGCGCAGGCGCACCGGAGCAGCAGCAGCAGCTCAACCGGGCGCTGTGGCACCTGCGGCTGGCGCATCACTCCCAGAGGTTTGGACCGGTCGACTAGTATCCCGTATGGGACAGTGATGGGGCGTTATAATTCAGCCTCCTTTTGCCCGAAATGACGGCGTTATGTTGTATTTGCTATGACGGTGTTATGCTTATCTATACATCATATCTATAGAACTAAAGCATGATCTCGATGATGTAGCATATGCCTTGTTGCTTGACATAAATAGCATTCTATAGCTTTATTGGGGGGGGAGAGATGCACCAACCATTAAACTATCGTGTCAGCAATGGTAAATGGTATAATAATGCGCACAGCTATATGTTTTTGAAGTTTATATTCTAAACAGTTACGCTGGCAAAGTGCATAGGGTCATAATTATTTAAGCAATTTAAGCCCATAGCTTTTGTTGATTGATATGACGATGTGTATTATGTTAAACATCTGCCCTCTCTTTCATACAATGCCGATGCTTTTGTCCCCTTATTTTAAATCCAGATCTGCCTATAGCAATAACGTGCGTGTGGCATATGACCTCCTGAGCCATACGAGGCCCCAGAGTCATGCAGGTGGGGCGCCTGGAGCCACTGAGGGCTCCTGCATGAACCAGCCACCAGGAGGAGGGGTGAAGGGGGGTCTGTATACCCAGACCCTGCAGTACCTGTGCAGTGAAGGTGGCGTCCCTGCCTCCACCTCCGCCCCGCTCCTGCACCGTCTCCACTGCCAGAACCACGAGGCCGTTCCTTATGATGTCTTTCGTCACGGTGTGCTCACGTGTGCCGTTTTCTCAGATTACATCCGGCAGGGTCAGAAGCTTTACGCTGAGGTGTGTTGCCCAGATGAAGGGCCTGCAACACGGGCTCTGTGCCTAGCCGTCCTTGCAACCCTTCAGGAAGCTCTTGAGACCTCCCAGGGTAGTGACAGTCATATTAATGCCAATACTAAAGTGCATCCCTGCCTTGAAGCTAACATGAAGGCTGTTCACTACCTGGAGGCCAGTGCCAAGATCTCTCCCTACAAGTTAGGTCAGGCCATGGCTGGAGCACAGACACAGGGACAAGGTGGGAATATGGACGCAAAGGAGTTTGAGAATGCGGCTGCAGAGCTCTTCATCACTCGAGTGAAAGTTGTGTCTTAATGTTCTTCTCATGCTTGCATACTAGAGTAAATGATTACCTTCTGTGAGAACAAAAACAATGAATGTATTGACAAAATCAGCAATGTTAGTGGCATCAGTTAATAACTCAATGCTTAAATTGAGTCGTGTTTTCATGAAAGTTAATCAAACCTGTTTGAAGACAAAATGCGTGCGTAATTTTCATGTGTGAGAGAACATTGCTGAGTGCATGTTACACACAATAACAAAGGGAGAAACTATCAGCCAAACAGAAGGAGATTGAAGAAATTCTTAGAAATAATTGATATAGCAATGCAACTAAAATGGAACGTAGACCGCCTGGTTACGAAGATGATGGTCAAACAAACATATTTAGAAACACTTGAAATCTGTTGAAATGTGTCAAAATATTGAAATATACCCTGCATATTCTCCAAAACATCCACCCAGCAGGCCATGCAAGTAAGAGAGAAGGGAACCTACAAAGTGGTGTTCTGAATGACTGTGTGCATTGCTCAGTGTTTGTCCATTGATTGGTTGATGAAATGAATGCGCAGTGCTTTGAAGCAATGGATGAGAACAGATTGTTTGGAAATAAGATATTGATAGAATGTAGTTGAAGTAATGCAATGTTCTGCATAATTACCTGTAATATTTTATATGGTTGTTGGTTTTTTCTATTGTTGAATTGAAATTAGCAATGGTCAGCCACATGGATAATTACCCACTTGTATTACCTGAGGGGCTAGAATCCAAAATACATCTCCAGATAGACTCCCTGAAGAAAGAAGAGGTTGGAGTAGACAAAAGAGAGGAAAAGAAATGGACTGAAGTCCACTATCAATAATTCATTGCTATTGCTCAGCATCATTTCAGGTTTCACTCGCTTTCTTACAGTGCTGGATTACTATTTTAGCCTTTCTCTCCCCATCAACTTATTTATATGCAACAAAACAACACAGGAAATGAGACTATGCTTCTTCTATTTGTATGCATCATTATTATTCACAAATTCTTGCACTGAAACAAACTGCTGAAAACTGCCTAGCTGG
Organism: Genypterus blacodes; assembly: GCF_046128005.1. Classification (NCBI taxonomy): domain Eukaryota; kingdom Metazoa; phylum Chordata; class Actinopteri; order Ophidiiformes; family Ophidiidae; genus Genypterus; species Genypterus blacodes. Next base: position 3,784,237 of record NW_027466883.1, on the reverse strand, counting down.
AATAATTACGGCAGGAGAGAATGAGTTCATCCTCACCTACTTCATGAAATCTTGGGTCAATTGCGTCTGAAATTCTACTCTTGTGAAATAAAAATGACAAAAATACAGCGGTTGAAAAGACTTAACTTTGATGGCACAGAGGAAATACTCTGCACGCTTACTATGATGTATTAGTTATGTAAGCCCAAAGAATTAAAATCAATAAAACAACCACTTCCTGTTAGAGTGCTTCTTTTGTTACACTTAGAAATGGTTGATGCAGAATTTTAGTATTGAAGCCAGAGGAAAATCATTGTCTGAAGATGATGTACCAGGCACAGGGAGCCGGAATGTTCAACCTAACCACCCTGAGATAGCTTTAGGTAACCTCACAGCAAAAGGTAACACTTTTCAAGAAATTACAAGCAATATGTTTTTTCCGATCTCCTAGTTTCATCCTCAATATAAAGTAATTTAAGATGTATGTCTCAAATAGTATTTAGTCATCATTACTCTTTTCTCTCTTCCATCCAAACCTTACAGGTGCGTTGAACTGTCTTGACACTGGCAATATCTAGTTATTCCAGTTCTACAGGTTAGTGTGCAGAGTTACTTAGACGGCAAAGTCAGTGTTACCCAAAAGGCTTCATAATTGAATTAACCTTTTTACAGGTATTGTAAAGAGTTAGTGGAATTCCAATAAAATTCAACTGAACATGGATATACATTGAGCAATTTTGATTGTTATACCAATGATAACACATGTGGCATTATTAATAAAACTGAATAGTAAAACAATATACTATGGCCAACTATGTACTTTAGCACTGTTTATTGTCAGCCGCTAGGTGGCAGCACCGATATTGGTAGTTGGGGACACAAGGTGAAAGAGAGCGGAAGTCATTTTCTATGGCGTAATGGCAGCTTGGATCAGATTGTTTTGAGCGATTTTTAATTTTTGCGTGCTGGAATTTGGTTGATTTAGCGAGAATGGGAGACGAAGAGCAGCTGCGATCTTTAATGTTTCTAATGACTTACATGCTTCTGAAGCGCCGCAGAGACATAAACAATGCGAACATACAGAGACGTAATGAAATTCAAAGGCGCGTCCGACACCGACAGTACTTCTTCCAGAGACACAGGAGGATGCTTATGGTCCGTGTTTGTCTATCCACCTCTCTTCACCTGTCTCCGTCCATTCCCTTTATGTCGCACCTCTCTCTCTCTCTCTCTCTCAAATGCACTCTGTTTTGATTAAATACTCTGGACTTTTAGTTTATAAAAACATATATCACAACTTTATTCCAATTCCATACAGTTTTTTTGTGGAAATATTCCGAAATTAACTTGGTAATATTTAGCTTCTTTTTATTTTTTATCTGGAATTGTTCTATATGTAAAATTTCAATCTTTGACTTTGATTAGTTACTCAACATACTCAAGTACTGTAATTAGGTATTTTCCTTTACTATACACCACTGCACATGAACACACATGGTCACACTAGGTCAAAGTCCCATGACCATCACCACTCTGCTGTAAATATTGTTATGTTTGACAATAAGCCTTTTAACAGTATCACAATATTACAGTGAAAACGTTTCCTGGTGTATCTCCAAACAGCTTGACGACTGGTTCATAACCCACTCTGTCTCGTCCTGTCTGTAGATGATGATCGCAGGAGGTCTCCGCTCCAATATCCGCATCCGCACACGTCCCTGGACCTCCACTCCGAGCACTGACTGGTGGGAGCGAGTGGTAATGACAGAATTTCAACCTTCCGATTGGCTGGATAAGTTCCGCATGAGTCGGGAGACATTTTTCTACCTCTGTGACAAGCTGCGACCCCGGCTAACTCGCCAGGACACCTGCTTCCGTTTGGCACTGCCAGTGGAGAAACGTGTCGCTGTGGCACTGTGGCGCCTTGCGTCTAATGTAGAATACCGCACCATCAGCAACCTGTTTGGTGTTGGCAAATCCACTGTATGCAGGTGCGTTAGAGACATGTGCCATGCCATTGTGGCACTTCTCAGGCCAATCTACCTGCGTCACCCCAATGAGCAGGAGCTGGAAGATTCAGCTGAAATTTTCCTCTCTCACTGGGGTTTTCCTCACTGCGTTGCTGCTGTGGCAACACTCCACACAGCCATCATCACCCCGTCGACCAATGCATTTGATTACGCCAACCCTGCTGGCTGGCTCTCAGTGATGTCTCAGGTGCAAATACAATTCTACATCAGAGTTTGGGTTTGCATGCAGTTTGCACTCACCTGTTCAGGTAGCTCACTTGTGTCTTTGTTGATGTGGTGATTTCAGGTGGCGGTCAATGGCCGAGGGAATTTTTGGGACGTATGTGCCAGTTTTCCAGGTGGAACAGACCCAGCTGAAATCTTACAGAACTCAACACTGTGGGCCACAGCAGCAGAAGGTGGACTGTCACCTGCTCCACCCCCTTTCTTCATGGGCAAACCACTTAGGTATTATTTAAAACATTTACATTTGTTTACTATTTTTTTAACCCAATTTCTAATGAGCAGGTCCCACTTAGACTTTCTGCGTGGGGAGGGGCTTATAATCTTCAGAACTAACACATTTGTTTATTCAGCAATATTATGATCCCTATATTCTTGTGAGTGAGAGAAGGCTTTGGAACTTCATCCTATAAGTCCTATTAGTCATACAGCGTGCATATGTACCTGACTGAGAGCTATCTGTGATATCCAGCTATGTGCTGCTGGGAGAGGCCTGCTATCCCCTCCAGAGCTGGTTGATGAAGGTCTACCCTGAGGAAAAGGGCCGGAGGGCGAGTGGAGCAGCTCTGACTGAGCCACAGCGGCTCTTTAATCAGCAGCTCAACAGAGCGCTGGGTGTGTCAGAGGACGCACTGCTGAGGCTGAGGGGGCGGTGGCAGTGCCTCAGCAAGAGGAATGACTGTGGACTGGATGTGGTTCCCACCATGATCCTGGCTTGTTGCATTTTGCACAACATCTGTGAGGCCCATGGGGACTCCTTCAAGCCAGAATGGCAGATGGAAGTGGCTGAGGCAGAGAGCCCTCAACCCGGCCACAAACAGCTCCCGTCCACTAGCAGCGACCAAAGCCAGGCCGAGGAGGTCCGACGCCTCCTCTGTGATTATTTTCAACAGCAGGAGTAGTTGAGATATTTTGGCTGTGTTCTAATAGACTGTTGTATTTTAAATATGTGTTTCTATTTATCTTGACCCTGTGCTCTTTTATTGTGTGTTAATGCATACATTTTTATGCAGTGTGCCATTGCATAAATATTTAAGTATCGTATATTTTTATCTCGTATTTGGTCATGCTTTCTTGATTGTCTTGAATGTCTAACCAAAATGTCTTATTCCAAACAGTTACACAGTGCACTAACTTTCTTTTTTCTGGATGTCAAGGACAAAGAATGATAAGTATATCTGTCAATTCCAGAAAAAGGAAAATCAAGCCCCTCCTTTAAAATGGCCAGTTAATGTCTGAATCTATAAAACTACATGGATAAAAATAATAATGATAATATACAAAAATTATTCTTGCTGTGTTTTTGACAGCCGTCTGTTGGGAGGAAATTCTAACTGGTTACCAAAGCAACCAAACCAGAATGAATCCTTTGCCAGGAAACAGCAGCAACGAACAGGCTAGAAAGCCTATGGATAATTTAAAATAATCAGTAAAAGATGTGGTGTGTTTATAAAATGATGATCTAGCCTCAACAGCTTGCTTACAAAACAGCAGAGGTGAGTTGAAACAAAAGCACTTTCATTTGGCTTCATTCACATCTTAAATGAATCTCTTGAAAAAGGGTCACATGCAATTGCACTCCATGGCCACAAGATGTCATCGGCGTCACAGCACACATGTAGTCCCAGAGCTCGCTAATACCTCGTCCTGTGTCCGATGCTTAGACTCCAATGCGGGGAACCTTCTCTTAACATCACCTTTCTGTGGGAATTGATGACCGTCGTAACCAATAAATCATCAATACTGAACCCGCACCTCATGGACCCTAACTTGAGTCAGATCCCACCCCGAGGATCTGCCTCGTTCTGATCCAGTTGGCCCGACCCAAACCTGTTCCTGCATCCCCTCCTGTCACTCATCACTATCTCCTCCTAGCTTGGCATTACAGCTGTGTGTGAGTGCGCGCCTGTGTGTGTGTGTGTGTGTGTGTGTGCGTGCGTGCGTGCGTGCGTGTGTGTGTGTGTGTGTGTGTGTGTGTGTGTGTCTGCTTGCCTGCCTGCCTGCCTGCCTTGCCTGCCTTGCCTGCCATGCCTGCCCACCTTGCGACGCGCTAACAGGGGAACCAGCTGTTTTTGCTGAGAATTTATTTTGGCCAGACGGTCGCCTGTCCGCATTTTCGTGTAGCAGCAAGCTAATCTTTTAGCATCAGAATAGTTCGGGGGGCGGGGGGGATGTGATGGGGGCGCCGTGTTGCTTTTAGCTAAACGGACAGAATTCCTCCGAAGCAGCCCGCTGTTGGAATCACTGCCAGCGGCTTGACACACTAGCTGAAAGCGCCGTGAAAGGAGCTATAGAGCATCTTCATACACCTCGTCTAAACTCAACCATCGTTCGCTTAATCAGAAAACGGGACGCTTACCTCCCGCGAATGGTGCAATAAGTCGTATTACTATGTTGTACGACACTGCACATATGTCAGCTGTTACGGGTTTGGATGTCGCGACACTGCGGCGTTGAGCCACTTTTGACGGATTGTGAGAGAAGATAGAATCGGACCGCAGTAACAGATCAGGGCATTAACGATTTAAACCAGGCTATTAAGCTGGTAATCTCTGGCATTTGCGGTAATTTCCCCCCCTCACATTAGCTGTTAAAAACGGGCGGGCAGAGCATCTCGGGAGAGGCCCCACCGTCTCCTGCCTCCCTCCCATATCCGATTTTCCCCGTGATTTGCTCGATAACACCCGGCTCAAAGTCGTAGTTCTCGGCTGGGGGGACAACTTGACAGCGAGGCCCCTTAAGCGAATCTCCCCTCCCCCAGTCCCGGCGTCCATATATCCACCCAGACAGCCCCCGAGAACCACCACCTCCTCCTCCTCCTCCACCTCCTCCTCCTCCTCCTCCACCACCACCACCACCACCACCACCTCCTCGGCGGCTTGACATCGAAGCGTAGGAACCGGGATTTTGGGGGGAAGAAGCTGAAACCGTGGGCAAGTCTCGTCGGGTCCCGCCTGAACCGGGCTGCCAAAAGCGGAGGGGATGACTCTGGAGTCCATGATGGCTTGCTGCCTGAGCGAAGAGGCGAAGGAGTCGAAACGAATCAATGCAGAAATTGACAAGCAACTCCGCCGAGACAAACGAGACTCCAGGAGAGAGCTGAAATTACTCCTTCTCGGTATATGACTTAATAATTCTCACACACTTCCATTTTAATGTCTTGCCGTTTGATTGAAATGTCATATTCCTCAGGCCTTCTTCACCACGCTAGCAAGTATGCTGCTAGTTAATGTTAGCTAGCTGTAAGACTGGATTCCCAACGAGTAGCGTTTTAGTTTTTATTTCCTATGTGCGTGGCTTTGCCTTAGAACTAGTTTGGTAAGAATGTGTTTAATGTTCGGTTACATACGCTGGATAACTATTGAGCGCTACTGCCTCTTTATTCAAACGCATGTGTGCATTGTTTGTGTAGATATCGGCTCATTTTGGCATCGAAGTTACTAAAGTGTCACCCGCTTTACCAGCTACCACACGCTAGCCAGCGGGCTAGTTTGACGAACCGCGGAGCTAATCAGGTGGCCAAGCTTGTTGTCTTGACATTGTGCTTTATTAAAAATGTGAAAATGGTCAGACTCATGGAGGCAGCAGCAGCTTTTCGGGTGTTTAACATGGTTGAATCGCTGGGTTGCATAACATTTATACGCGTTGCTCAGGTGCTTCAGCTGGATCTCGCTTGTTGCTTGTTCCCTGGTTTATTAGTAGCACCCCAATATGAAAAATGTACCCCCAGTCAACTGCGAGAGTGCTGGAGGATTTTGCCCCCCTCATCCTGCACTCTTAACGGAGTAGGTCAGCTATTTATACAGCTGGTGTGTGGGCAGGTAGGTGCTGCTGGATGAAGTTTCCCTGCACTGCATTGATTTCCAGTTCTGTGGACACAAAGAGTTTAATCTCCGATAAATGAATCTTGCTTTTTTTCAATTAGGTGAACATGATGTGACCCATCAGCGCAGGAGAGTTTTGGTTTTTTAAACACCTTGGCAAAGGCAGGTATCCATTTTTAGGACAATTAAAATTATCTAGGTTGCATCCTCTGTTTCAAAAACGTTTGCTCCCATTTCCACGCCGACCAAATGCAGCACTGCTTATTTGACATGTATGTCTCCTTTCATTTCCCTGCTGAATACCTCGGCTCAGAGAAGTAGGCCACACCAGAACTATACTGTGGAAGGATGGGACATTAATCTATTCTGTGTCACACACTTTAATGGCTATTAATGCTCTGTTGGCTGTCAAGGTAAGCAGGTGAAAAGAGCTTTTGATTGTTCCAAGATGGTCATCGTTCCTCTCTTGCTTGTGTGTTGCAATCTCATTTTCTCTTTTGTGATAATGAACAAAAGGTTAGTTTAATTTGTGTATTCAGGTGATCATTTATATTCTGTGCCAGTTTTAGATTTTAGCACTGCTTTGTTACTGGGTCACTGCCCGATAGCAAGCATTTTAAGTTGTACATCACTGACTTTAACAGTACACATAAGGAAAGCAGTTGAGCAGAACGAGGGAACTACACCCAGTCATGCTGTAAGTGGCCCATCCTGTGTGTGTCAAGGCTTCCAGTGGATACTCGGATAAGGACGTGTAAGGCAGGATTAGTCCAGGTCTTAATAGGCTTGGTTAAACACATCCGCTACTCAGACTTTGAGATGTCACCGACTCCGATTATCCCTTGTTGTTACTCTGAGGCTCATAGCTCTCAGTGAGCCGTCTCTCTCCACACATATCACCGGTGGAATTAGACATTGCCTCCTTTCGACCAATTAAGCATAGTTTTAGATGAACATAATCCATTATTGCTTCACGATTAAGTAATACAAGTGCCTGTTCAGCAGCATAGACCGCACAGTTTTTGTGTCCTTTTTAATTTATGTCAGTTCTTTATCAAATCTAGTCATGCCACATACAGGGTATTTTAGTTGTTGCCGTCCAGCCTATATTACACCCACTTTTCGTGTTGATTTGTGGTGCAGTATCTAAAAGAGGGAATGAATTGGGTTGTAATCTCTACAGTAAGTAAATGATAGAGTTGGAGTCAGTCGTTTTGGTTAAAAACAATGTTAAGCTCTGTCAGAAAATGACTGCCAATTTTGCAACAATGCCCACAGTCTGGCTGCTGTCACTGAGCGCCATATCTGGCCATACCAAAAGCGTCCTGATCCACAGACCATTGGTTTGTCTCTACTTGGTCAAAACCCTGTGGTCCAGGAGCTGTGGCCGTCGCTGCACTGGGTAAATAGCTGCTCTGGCAAGTGAATTGACAGTGAAGTGAGAATGAGGAGCAAATGCTTCGGGGTTTCCAAAGTCCTGGTCAAAGTCAACAATAAGCAACCAGATAAGTAGTCAGTGTACCAATTGGTCGCTTTTGGCATTGGCTTTCCTGAAATTGTCAGGTACAAACGTAGTACTAACAGAACCTCCAGTCATCAGTAAAACATACTTGGCTGCAGATCATTTTTGGCCACCAGAGAATCTGTTTGAATGTGTCACAGACAGTATTTTGAAATGGTCTAATGGCGTGGCTTTGAACCTGTTGTTGCTTACCTCCCAAAGGCTGAGTTCAAAGTACAGCCATTGTCATAACTGATCAGAATGTTCTTGTCAATCCCCCTTGTCCTAGCGGTATGACTTTGACCAGCTTCAGACAACCTTGAGAGAACCAGTCTGACTGAACCAGGAAGAGGATCAGGGCTTAAGCTGAGATGTTTATTGCTGACCTCTCCTCTTTTGCTAAGCTGTCTTTCTTATTTTGATCATATATGGCAATTGGGATCTTCTAGCGCTTCTGGGCGCTTCTTCGTGCGTGCGTGTGTCTGCTGTACTTCTAAGTCAGTCTGGTAATAATATCCAACTATTTACTTATTAGGCTTAACATTGTTAGAACTAGTGTTAATTGTTCTGTTCTCTATAACTGACTATTTCCTACATTGTGAAAAAAGGTTTGCAGCCATGTATGTCAGTCAGTATGTGCCATGCCTGACAAAAATGACATTTTGGCCACAAATGCATTGATGTGTTTTGTAGCACAATCTATTGAGTATTACAGAAATCAATCAGTGTTACTGGATACTGCCAGGAAAGTGTTTTCTTTGGTTGCAGTTAATTTCTTGGCTTGCGGCTGTAGCCCTCGCTGCTTTGCCTCAGTATGCACAAGCCAGTTAGATTTTCAACGTTTTGAACTGTTCAAGTATCACATTTTATGCCTCTCTCTCGATTTCCTTCTAAGCCACTCTAAGGTCAGAGGGCCAGTTCTTTTGTTTTATTAATCTTGAAATTGCTGTGAAGTCATCATACACGCACACCCACCTCAGTCAACCTTTCACACACTCTTTGTCTCTCTCTGACTCGGTGTCTTTTACACAGTTGCTCATTTTGCTCACTAGTGCACACATGAACACACGCCCTCCTAAATGGGGTCGTGGTTGGCTCTCTGGAGATGTGGGGTTGAAGGAGGCTACGTGGTCACTGTCCCTTATACTGCGGCTGTCCTAGTCCCCCGACAGAACAAGGATGTAGACTAGCTTTCTGTTCTCCGTGGCATTTTCAGCACTGTTGACATTGTGGCATGGTCATTCCTACTGCCAGTGACTGTGGATAGTATTCTTAGTCTTTTGGCTTCTCTTACTGAATTGTTATTTGGTCTCTTAGGATTGGGTTTTTCTTTTTAAATGCATCTCTCATTATGATTTTCTTCACCGGGATGCACTTTACCTTCATTTCTGGCATGTTGCAGGTCAGTGGAGGAAGGCTATTGGGCCTGCAATACTATTGTGAATTCTACAGTCTGGAAATGAGCCAGGCAACATGGAGTGCACGAGCGAGTGTATCATGAGAAAAAAGTGTAAAAAAACAAAGTGGATCCATTAAACTTAGTGTACCACTCACTAGTGATGCATAATGGGCCTTTTCAGCATGCATAATTTGTGTCATGGCTTGGTAAAATTAACAATTGTCAATGTCTGGGACTCAGCTTCTGTGATTGGGTAGATGCAGCCTTGCACAGTGAAATGTACTGCAGATTAAGATGCTGCTGTATAATGCGAGTAATTTATTGTTTTCCTCACCCACACCCACTCAACCAGAGGAACACTCGACACTCGCATACTGGCAAACATAAAAAGCTGTCCTGAGGTGGTCAAACTAAGGTGTGCGAGTATGAATGGAGGATGGCATTCATATTCATTTTTACACCAAAATCTACTGGCGTTGAGCGCTCGGATGCAAAGACCTAGAGCTAAGCAACACTGTTTTGACTACGTCGCGACAGTAGAAAAACCTGAGCATAAAATGGAACTGGTCCTCTCTCTGTTGTGTGTCTGCTGACTTGTCCTTGGTGTTTTTAATACGGTTTTAAATGTCCCAGGTTGTTGCAAGAAAAAAAGAGAACTGGGCCATCACACTGGAGGTAACATTCATGCCTTGAGGTTGACCACAGGATCCGTGTGTGCCCACAGTTGGCTAGGCAGCTGGTGTGTGTGTGTATGTGTGTGTTTTGTGTAGCCCTAGGCTGCTTGGGCTCACTTCCTCTCTTTTGTAGATGCTTGTTCTCAAGATAAATTTTGTGAAAAATTGAGACCCACGCTTCATTTTGTTTAGCCTTGTGACTGGCTGATTCATGTATTTTTTTTCTCAATATTGAAGAAATTCTGAATACTAATGGCCAGATTTGTTAAGGGTTACAGGCGGTAACGAGACGAATACAGTTGGTCAACATTTGCTAACTTGACACACCGGGGCTTTGCGCTGGTAAAATGAGAGCCGCAACCATAAAGGTTTCGTGTTTGGGTTAAGGCAACAACTTTCAGATGGTAAGCTGCCAAAAAAGGAGGAGAGAATGGAAATGTATGCATATGGCTAGCTACGGCTGATTTATCATGGCTTGTCCCTGTTGCGGCAAAGTTTATTACGTTTATGGTTTACCATCTTTGAAAAGCTTCATCTTTAACTTCTTTGCGGCCCTAGATTGTAGACCTAGCTGTTGTCATTCTCACAAAGAGGTAGTTTATGTGGATAGAATATTGATCATTATGCTGCTGCGTATTTGTAATCTTTTTCAGTTTTGCATTTTATTTAATTAGTCATTTGTTAATGTGAATGCTCAATAGTTCCGGGGAGGTTAATCAGAAACAAGTCATGTTTTACGATAAGTTTTGACTGTCACCTACTTGAAAAAAACATGATGGAATGGCACTCGACGTCAGAGTCCAAGTTTCTTTGGCATCAGTCAAAATGGCAGCACAGGTGGAATCAATAGAAGAAGAAAAAGTAAACGTGAAAGGAGGATTTTACTTAAGTTATTGAATGATGTGCTCGTTTGGAGCAGCTGCAGTGTTTCCCCCTCTAGAGCAGCTCGTTTGGGCTTCAGGGGCACTGCAATCGCACTGGGGAGCCTTCATCAATACCCCGCTCCCTGAAAACATCTGGTGACGCAGATATTTGTGCGACGGTGATTTGCGTCATGCTTCTGGCCTTATCCTGCTTTCAAATGAACTCACTGGGGCTGTGCTCATTTACAGTACATAGTCAATCTTAGTTAATACCCTGCTAAATTGAAAACGTGCCTCATTGCAGACATGTGTGTCCTGGACGGTAATTTGCGTCATGCTTAAATTTGATGCAAATTTTGGGGTTTGGCTTGAAAACCGCTGTGCTCGTGTGGTCACTACTGAGATTTTATTTCCAATCTTTGGTCATAAACCCAGATAAGCAAACATTGTTTGTTTTGTAGTGTTTTGTATTCAAAGTCTGCAATTTTGCCCTCATGCTGATGATCTTCATCAGCTGGTTTAACTGAGATGGCACTTGGATGAATGTGTAGCGGGATGGAGAAATTGAATGAAACAGAATGGAGTTAAGACAGTTGTGTCTGTACCTATAGGTTGAATTGATATCGCCTATGTTGCAGGAACACTGAAGACATTGTTTTTTAATTTGACGATTCAGACCAAGATTTATTTTCCATTGTTGTTGGGTTACCCTTGTTTTTTCTTTGCTCTTTTCAGAGGAACAACTGGCTCCATATAAGACCAGCGTTAGTGTGTGGGCTGTGTAGTGCACCATGCACTTTTGCATAGTGTAAGCTCTCTGTCTTTCTCTCTAGCTCTTGTAGCTACATAGAACATGATGCATTAACAAGCCAAAGTAGTGTGTGAGTTATTAAAAGGTGACCTGCCTTTTCTAGGTCATCACCATGAAATAATAGATAGATTCTAGTTGTGAATATCCAAAAATTTTGACCGAGAGGGATGAGAATGGGTACACATATTTCTAGCCTTAAGGAGGTTAGGAGGGGTTCTGATGAAGGGGTGGGCTTTGGGAGTAGGAGGAGGGATGACAAGGGCATGGAAATGGTTGTGGCTTGGGCCTGTGAATCAGGGGAGGACAGAGAGACAGAGACTCGTAGTGTGTTGTCTGGTGAGAGAAGGACACGACAGTCAAGAGCACAGAGTGGAGGGAGATCTTGTGATGGGGTCACGAGAAATAAATCAGATACTTAACTGGAGAGAGATCCTCCTGCTTCCTCAGTAGTGCAGTCTGCAGTCACCACCAGGACACTGCTGCCACAGCGCAAGACAAAGAATAGCTCCGCACTCTGCTCTCCTCTGGGCTTGACTCCTTTTGTTAATGAGACAATCGTTTATTTTTTGATTGAATTTGTTCGTAAGCACCAGTCGTCTTTCACCGCAGTGTATTGTTTAATCTGCTCTGATCTGATTTTGGTTTTATTTAGCAGACGACCACTTGTTTATGTTAATCCAAAAGATAAACCCTGCCTTTCATTGCTTCAGAGTTTGTTATGTCTCCATTTTACAAAATTGGACATTTTGTGGAAAGGGAGAATGAACTGAAACCCACGTGTTGTGCACCATCTCAGGCGGGGGTATTTCTCCTTCGATGGAGAAGCGGCTGCCTCGCTCCCCATTTCTTTACAGTCCTCGGTGTTAGGAACCTCCCCCCTGCCTTCCCTGAAGTCTCTCTGTTGTCTGAAGAGCTGTGTGGAGAAAATGCCCTTCTTCTCTGCTAGAAATGAAGAGCACAGAGGCAGCCTGGGGGGCTCACATTTATATTTACTGTCTGCAAGGAAAGAGGAGAGAAGGGGTGGAAGGGAGGGGTTAAAAAAAAGAAGAAAAAATGGGAATGAAAAAAGAGGAAGACAGAGGAGGAGTTGCTATGGTAACGGAAACATGGCTGCTCTTCAAAAACCTTGAATGTAGGTGGTAGTGGTGGTGAGATGAGTGTGTGTGTTTTCCCATCGTCTTTGCCTTTCCGTTTGCAGGATGTGTTGGATCCCTTTTTGATTTGGCGAGCAATGGAGATTGAAATGCCACCGGCTTTCTGTGGCCAGAGGCTGGCGTTTGTGGCTCAGGCGGGACTATGTGAAATGTGGGTTAGGCCCACTAGCCCTTGTGGAAAGTTGGGGTTTATTTGACAGGAAATGCAAACCTGAAATGGCTTTAAAACAGGATTCTTTTTTATTATTGTTATTACTCATTGTAGGAATTGTCTATTGAATTGTCTATGGAATTGTCTACTGAAATCAAGGGTGTTTGTGGTCTAGCCGGACTTAAAACAGCTAATTGTGAACAACTAATGGATGCAGTAGTTCAATTTCCTTGAGATCCTTTTCCGTGTGTCGCTCTGGAAATGTGATCTCACTTTTCAAAAAATTGGGACCATTTTAGAGCCTTATACCAGCCCAGGAGGTCAGGGGAGGATTACTGATGGCATGTCACCTTTTGACAACGACCTCTGCCGTTACCTTTGGAGAAACGCATGTTGGTGCCAGAGCCTGAATTTAGGGCAAAATGTCTAATCGTTCTCGTTGAATTACCCCCATGCATTTCCCCGTTTCTTCCTGGAAATATCCTTACACCAACATCGTGCATCGTACCACAAACGCATCGACATAACTCACATATAACTAGCTTAGTTGAATTACTTAGTAAGAAGAAGGGTTTCATAATGCCTGAAACAAACCTGGGTGGTTTTCTAGCAGACATTCTCCTTCTATCGTTTGTGTTCTTTATGAAGGCATTATATTCATTTCTCTTACAGATGCAGAGACGGAACTGGTATTTCTTTGCCCTCTGTATGGTTGAGGAGGAAATATGTTCTAATTGGGTACCACTCTCGACTCAGTGTAGCTTTAATTTCTTCATTTTTTCCTCCGTCTCAGACATATGATATCAATCCAGGCCATTGTTGGCTTAGCAACAGTGTCCCGCCCGGACACAGACTTCCTCCTCTTTGTCTCTCACTCCTCGCCTCCCGTGTCTTGTCGTGTCCCGTCTAGGCACGGGGGAAAGTGGCAAGAGCACCTTCATCAAACAGATGAGGATCATCCATGGAGCCGGCTACTCAGACGAGGATAAGCGGGGATTCATTCGGCTCGTTTACCAGAACATCTTCACCTCCATGCAGGCCATGATCCGCGCCACAGAGACACTCAAGATCCCCTACAAATATGACCAGAATCGGGTAAGGAAACAAGCTAGGCCGCCTCGCAAAGCTGCTTTTCGTTTGTTTAAGGTGTTACATGTTAACCGTTGACACCTATTGTCAGTACACAGAAGTCCACCTCTGTGTACTCGGAAGGACATTGTGTAAATAGTCATGCTACAGCGCCATAAAGTCTACTATGTATTTGTTCTCATCCATTCTTCGCCATCTTGATTTATTTTTTTTGCTCCCTCTCTCTATCTCTCTCTCGCACCCTCTCCTCCCGATTGTCTCTCTGCAGTCTAATGCCATGATAGTGAAGGAGGTGGACATTGAGAAGATCGCCGGCTTTGACCCGCCTTACATCGTTGCTATCAAAAGCCTGTGGGCCGACCCAGGCATACAGGAGGCCTACGACAGGCGCAGGGAGTACCAGCTCTCCGACTCCACTAAATAGTACGTCTTTGTGTCCGGCTCTGTGTGTTTGTCTCTCCTTGTAGACACTGCATGACACCTGTCTAGGATTTAAGGAAAGGATTTGTGTGCATCATGGCGTCTGCGCGCGCGTGTGTGTTTTAAGAATTAAGACGTACGCATGTTCATTCAGATAGTTTACTTTTTCACGACAAGGGGACGAGTTTTGTCAAGCAGATCCTTTTCCATAATAAATAGAAGGCATTGGACTGCTGTGTTGTAACATGTATGTGTAACATTGCGACAGTGTAATTACTTTCTGTATTTTGTAATGCATGTTGGGCAGGGCCACACGCCAGCTTTGTTTTGCGATCCTGTGTTCCATTGTCAGTTGCCGCAAACTGTCCACCAGTTAAATTTCTACACCGTAACGCGTCTTGGTATGGTAGTTATTAATGTATATTGTCACTGAGGTTCCTGGGAAGTGAAGGGTGACAGAAATGGAGAGAAGCTGAGAGTGGGAGGCCTGACAGGAGTTTGTGCTGTCTCGCCCATCCAGCACTAACAACTAAGTGAGAGCGGAACAGTAACTTCTGAAGCCACCATCTCCCCTGTCCTGTCACTACTGGATATAAACGGCAAACTGTCATTTAGAGGCACATTCCACTAAAAAATATGTCCGCGTACATATTCACGGATCCCTTACACCTTTTGGAAGCATAAAGCCATAGCAGTGTTTGCCACATGATTGTCAGTCCACATGAGATGTCATTGTTACTCTATAGACACAGGACGGCACAGTAGCTCCCATTCTGTATGCATGGGTAACGGAAGAACCTGCCGCATGCTTAAGATCTAAAGGTCAGTACTATACAAACATAGACTTGACATAGGTCAGACACACACACACCACAGATTTGGAGGATGTAAACGTGTACACCTTAGAATATATTCTAGTTGCTTTCCATGTGAAATCTGTCACCCTCCCGTTGTGTTTGCTATCACCTCCCCAATAACATTGGACTTAATGTGACCCCAAATAATCTTGACTTTAGACTCACTTTATACTGCCCCCTGGTTGTGGAGTTACTGTACTACAGGCCCTGACGTCTGCATGCAAATGGGCCGTGTGTGAAATGTCTCTGTGGTGTACAGTGATGTGCATGAATGATGGATGAGGAGAAGAGGAAAGAGCTTCCATTCCAGTGTTTTCAACGCTGTTCATGTGTATCTCCAGTTACCTTAGCGATATAGACCGTGTGACTGCGGAGGGGTACGTTCCCACCCAGCAGGATGTGCTGAGGGTCCGTGTTCCCACCACGGGCATAATAGAGTACCCATTTGACCTGGAGAGCGTCATCTTCAGGTACCCCCATGGTAAAGGGACCGCAGCATCAGCATGGCTAGAGGACATAAACCACTGATGACCATCAGATATTAACACCCTAATTGAAATGAGACTGTAATGTCAGTCAGTAAATTGCAAATTGAGGTCGTAATATTGATTAAAGATCAGTGGTTTTGTGTTCTGAGCTGTGTTGGGGTTCTGGCCCAGTTGTGCTGAGGTTCCCACTGAAGCATAAAGGGCACAGCCTTCAAAGACCAGATGAAGAAGGAATGGACAACAGTGGCAAAGGTTCTCCAGGAAGCAGCTGTAAATTCAACATTTGAACTTACTACATTTCAAGCTGAAAACAGCTTATTTATTAGAAACTGTGTGAAAAGTATCAAATGTGCTTCCTGTTATCTTTGATGTCATGCTTGTCTGAACCTTCCTCATCTATAACCGAGTTGTTGCTGTTTTCTGTGGCCGAGGTCACTGTTGCTGCTGTCACTCATGCCACCTCACCGTCTCCAAAAATCCACATAACTCTTTATGACGCTACCAGTTATTGAGATTTCTAACTCGCTATCATGGTGTCGGAGTGAATAGAGATTCCAAGTAAATCTGTAGCTACAGTTTCAAGCAATCGGCCGATATCTCAAGTTTTATGGGTTTTTGGACCGAGTTGTGGCGGAGCAGTGACACAGGCCAACACCCTCGTGGCCTTCTTCTACGAAGTCCTCTCAGCAGGCCTCATCCTCACTTCCTGGAATGGCAGGGGGGTTGCAGTGATTAGCTGTCACGCTTTACATAACTGTTTTTCTCCCCTTTTCTCTTTTGTCTCCTTTTCTCGACTGGCCTGCCTTTAGTTATCTTTCCGATTTGGATCGATTAGCAGATCCCGGCTATCTTCCCACTCAGCAGGATGTGCTCAGGGTGCGCATCCCCACGACAGGAATCATAGAGTATCCCTTCGACTTGCAAAGCATCATTTTCAGGTAGAAAGACGCCTCTTCTGGCTTGGTCCCTCCAATGTTACTTCCTGGCGTCTTTAACCTGAAGATCATCCGATATTCATTTATCATGAGCCCCGAATCATGTTTTTGTGTCCACCCCATTAATGCATAGAAATTATATTGTGTCTTATTGACGTTTTTGTCAAACATTTGTCCAAAGTATCCATACCCTACCCTTCTAACTCTTCTGTCCAATCATAGACATTAAATGACACCAAGATTTACCCCTCTCCACTTGCATATTAGTACCCTCGAAACCAACACAAAGTCCTACATTCTCGTGCCCGTCTCTGTAAATGGGTCACCTCCTCTCTTCCTCCTCCGCTCCTCCTTTCCTCTCTGGCTGGCAGAAGAAACGAGGGCGTCCTCTACGCGCTGGAGGAATGTTATTTTGGGCAGCAGGTCCTGCAGGGCCTATATTGGCCCAGGGTCTCTGCGGACCACAGTGGACTGGGCCACCACCAGGGGGCACCACTGTTTGGAATTACAGTATTGTGCAGTTTGTGCCAGGGCGCAGATGCAACAGCACCGGTCCAGAGGCTTCCACCCGTGCTTCAAGCAACGAGCTAAAAAAAATGCAAGGTGGCCGTGTTCATTATACACTTTTTCTAGACAGCAAAAGTTCTTAGTGCTGGAGACGTTATTGAATCAGTTGTCACAAATGAAGGCTTAATGAAACTGGGACCTAAACTCCCCGACGAGTGAAGGGTGACCTTGTCAAGGAGAAGCTCAGGAAAGCTGAAGCCTTGTGAGGATTCACACGTGCTTCACTCTAATGATTGCCAGCCGGCAGGAATTTGTGAGAATTTCTGTCCTTTTCCGATATGCTGGAGAAGTTCATTGTGATTGTGCATTTCTTATGAATCGTGCACACTTCTTCAGATATATATTTCCGAGTGCGTAGGTGTCAGGTGATGAAGGCTTCTACAAAGAAAAGAATCCCACCATCAGAGGTGCCCTCTGTATCTAACATCTGTCTTCCCTCACCCTGCTCCTTTCTGCCATTGAATTTCTTGCTCAGTTTCTTCTTGTCCTTTGTGCTTGTTCCCCTCCATACATTTTGTTTTCCTTTTTTTTTCACTTTATACCTCCTCTGTTTCCCTACTTGTCTTCACATGAGTTTCACAACTTCTGGTGTGGGGCTTTATCACACACAGGATGGGAAAGTGAAATAGATGCTCCACTCTGTGACCTTGACACTTTGTCCAACCACAAGTGGGTTAAAGATGAATGCCACTCAGTTGTAGAATTCAAATCCTTTAAAATATCTTTTTCGAAAAATCATATTTTCAAATCAGCACAGTAAGAATTGTTATAATACAGTTTTACTTCATATGTAGTTTACAAATCGTTGCATTCAGGCATCAAATTCAGTTTGAGGAAAAGAGAGAGGAAGAAGGGGGGCTTGGCCGGAGTTCACTGGACATGGAGAGAAACATGCAGTAAATCAAATTAGCAACTAGAAATGGTGCTGGATACACGTGCCATATCAGACCACTGCAACAGGAAGAACTCTGGAACATAATTCTCACCAGAGGGTTGTGTCACTTTATCCAGATCTCTTAATGAACAGTTATTTTTAGGTCTCGAGTAACCAGGGAACCAAAAGATGGTCTCTGATTCCTTGAAGAGCTACTGTCGTGTGTTCCGCGTACACTTTTGAACCGAGCACAAAGAGCTCAGCTTGCATGCTCCTTACCTCAAGAGAAGCCAAGCATGACTGCAGCTATAGTGCGGCGCCACTGGAGCTGGCAGGGCTGCAGTGTTCTGTTCAAAGACACTTAAGCTTCACTTCAAGGACAGGTGTGTTCTTATAGGTATTTCCTCAACCCAAGACTTGAAAGTTTAGAGCTGCGTTATGACCCGGCAGTCATAGAGGAAGTTAGTTTCTGTTTTGGAACAACACAGAAGCTTGTTCAACCAAACAATGATGGCACCTGAAAAGACTTGTTTTTCTTAAGTGAGTGGCATTCTTATTCAAATCAATCCATCTTGTGTTGGGACCTTAAATCAATGCGGTCACATGAGGAAGCCTATTGGTTGATTTGGAAAGACACGGTTCTGTTGGCCAAGTGTGCTGACGTCATTGTGGTGATTCTGTTTCTTCCTCTTTGTAAGGTGTTGAATCCATCCGCTGCTAATTGGGCCAAACCGTCATCTTCAAATTAAGTTAGAATTAATGCAATACTGCTCCCCCTCTGTAATGCGTGTGTGTGTGTTTGTGCTTGTGATATGAGGGGGTGCAAATTAAATTTCAATTGCATGCGATATGCTGTGAATTGCATGCAACATGATGATGAATAAAGTATCTTATCTTATCTTATATCCTATGTCAATCTCACTTAAAACTTTTTTTTGGTCAGGACCTAGAAAGAATGATAGTCCTACTTATGGTGAGACCTTACATGATAGTATATGCTTTCATGTATCCCAGAATGAGAGGCTATACTTTTTCATTTGGGTCATGTACTGAAACCCCTACACAAAAAATTAAGTCTTCTGGGCTAGAAACAAATCTGCACTTAAATATGTTAATTATACGTAAATAAGTTCTTCAGGAAAAAACGGTAGAATCTTTTATAACAAATAACTTGAATGTCATCAAAAACAATTGTAATGTGGTGAAGTGTAAATGTGTTTTTTTGAGGAGAACAAAAGTCTTAACATCGGCCAGACTGGATTCAACCCCTCTCTTAAACTTTAGCCCTGTCCTTCGTACGCTTCAGGACATTGAGAATAATCAGAAATGTCCCTCTGTCCTGTTTATCACTAAGAACAAGTGTCTTGGAATAGATGATCTAGTTTGCAGAAGAAATGTTCATGAACTAACATCTTTTGCTTCTTAATTCTTCACTTGTTTGCCCCCTTTTCGCCTTCATCCCATCATCAGGATGGTGGATGTAGGAGGTCAGAGGTCAGAGAGGAGGAAGTGGATTCATTGCTTTGAGAACGTCACCTCCATTATGTTCCTCGTGGCACTGAGCGAGTACGACCAGGTCCTGGTGGAGTCGGACAACGAGGTAGGCGGACATTTATGCAAGCTGCATTAACATTCTGTATGCCCCTGACCCCATACACACGCACACTCAAGACACCGACAACGTTACCTCTCTGTGTGGTGGAATGCATACGTCTGACTCACTTCTATGTCCCCATCCCCCACCTGCTCTCCACACCAGAACCGCATGGAGGAGAGTAAGGCACTGTTCAGGACGATCATCACCTACCCCTGGTTTCAGAACTCCTCCGTCATTCTCTTCCTCAACAAGAAGGACCTGCTGGAGGAGAAGATCTCCTACTCGCACTTGGTGGACTATTTCCCTGAGTTTGATGGTGAGCACAACTGAGAACACTCTAACAGTTACCGTGCAAAGCATGAAATAGGCACCACAAGGAATCAAGGAAGGTGATATCAACTGCAAGACATACTGTACTTGTGTAGCAAAGTGCACAGTGTACACACAAGTCATCAATCAAGTATAAAACAGCCAAACCCTGTTACAGGCTCAGTTGCCATAGACTCTGTAGAATCTGTGTTAAAGGGAGGGTACACATTTTTATTGCTGTATGGATTTTTTGGCGCAGCTGTCACATCATCACCCGCACTCATATGAATCTCCAGCAGGGGGCAGTAACAGCTCTTCAGCCTGCACTCCTCACATCACTCTGACCCCCCGCTGAAAGTGTTCACGCGTACTAACCTGTCTGTCGTGTCCATCTCCAAGGTCCCCAGCGAGACGCTCAGGCAGCGCGGGAGTTCATCCTGAAGATGTTTGTGGACTTGAACCCAGACAGCGACAAGATCATCTACTCTCATTTCACCTGTGCCACGGACACTGAGAACATCCGCTTTGTGTTTGCAGCTGTCAAAGACACCATCCTACAGCTCAATCTCAAGGAGTACAACCTGGTGTGAGGGCTCACGCTCACGACGCACATCTCCTCCCATTGCACAAACGCACACCTCTTTGGGAGTGTGCGCTCAACTCCACATGCATGCCACATGCACACCATGCACACACACACACACACACACACACACCAAAAGAACTCTTCCTTCTTCTTTTTTTGGTCTTTTTCTTTTCTTTGTTTTTTATTAGTACATCACATTCACAGACCCTCCCACCTGCAGACGCCACCCTTTCACCAAAGCTCGCCCTCTTCCTCCTTCGCTCGGCAGCTTGTCGTGTGTTCTCGCTCCTCCCAAAGTTAAGAAAAAAAAAACAACCTCACCTCGGCTGTACAGTGACTGTGGAGGGGACTTTGGTGTTTGTGCGTGTGGTATGTATGTGTATGACTAGCAAGAGGTGCTGTGTTTTGGCAAATGGTGGTGTCAGCCCTCTGGCCCTGTGGACTTTTAAGGGGTTTGAGATCAGGTCCTC
This sequence comes from Genypterus blacodes, assembly GCF_046128005.1. Lineage (NCBI taxonomy): Eukaryota > Metazoa > Chordata > Actinopteri > Ophidiiformes > Ophidiidae > Genypterus > Genypterus blacodes. Next base: position 3,763,437 of record NW_027466883.1, on the reverse strand, counting down.
AGTCGCCTTCTTTCAGAGCTCCCGTCGATTGTTGAAGGACGTGAACGCTGTGTCTTTCTAAAAAAAAATCCACCAAAGGACACAAAATAACCTGCTGCTGTTTCACAGTGGCGGGGGACAGCGTGGGGTCGGACATAACGTTGCACACAGGAAGCGAGAGGACTGGGCAGAGGGCTCCGTCTCCACCGCCCATCTTTGAATGTACCCACCTGTGAGCATCGGAGTCACAAAACAATAACATATATATTCTGAAGTAGATGCATACATAAATACTTAAAGCACGAGAGGGCGAGGAAAAACTCATCCGAATCTGTTAACTGCTAAGATTTTCAATGATGGTTATCCCTTTGCTCCGTCTACTTCTATTTAACAGATGTTGCGAAATGGAACGGTGATAAGAAACTTTAAAATTTAGCAAAACAAAAAACTAACAAAAAGAAGAAATCAGAAATTTACTTGACTTAAGTACTTTCATAGTTTTCTGTGGGTTTTTAAAGTATAATCACATTGCTTCCCTCCTACCAGATGTTTTCAGTATGAATCCAGAGACAATCCTCCATGTGACCATCACATCTGCCCCCCCCCCCCCCCCCCCCTTTACACACACACACACACGCCACAGTTACGGTAAAAAAAAACAAAAAAAACACCAACTACAGGCGAGAAACCTTAATGTTTGTTTTTTTTAATTATTATGATGTTGGGGATTTTATCTTGGACACTGGCTCTGCTCTGATTGGTGCAGGCTGATGAGGAGGGGAGCGTGATGTCATCGGCATTTTATCAACCCAGCCGTAGTGTTCGGTCGGTCTGCGAGTCGCTTAGTCCACGTAACCCAAGCTCATTCCCAAGCCACTCCGCAGAGCCACGCAGTAACACGCATGACGTCACGCCTGCATCACTCAGCCCCGTCCAATGAGACACTTCCTGATGGTGACACGTTCATCCATTATATTAACACAGGTTGTGCTTCTGTTTACTTTTTTTTTTTTTTTTTTACTGTATAGTCACTTTGTTTATACATTTAAAAAAATGTGCGATTGCTTGCTGTTGAGTGGTGAGAGGAAGGCGACGTTATGAACCTTCCGTCATAGAAAACACTCTGAAGTCCGCAAACGTTAGTTGTGTATATTTGTTTGTAAATACATATACACAAAAGAAATGCTCCTGTATGTACAAAAAGGCTCTGTGGTACATCATCTTTGGCAAAAAAACAAAAACCCCAAAAAACAACTTTCGTTAGCATACATTTGTTTTTGCTATGAATTAATGGTAGTATTGATACTGTGATTCTGGATTCTGTTGACTTCATTAGTAGGCCCACACAGAGCTGTGCTGAGAGGTGCTGAGGTAACCACCAGACGAGGAGCAATAGTCCTAGATCAGAGCCTCTTATACCCTCACAAACTTCACACTACTGCAGCTCCGGAGTCATTCAAACTAGGGCTGGTAAGAAACACACAAACAAATCACAGTATGATGATGAGATTATAAAGAGTAATTAATTTTTCTTTTTTATTTATCTAATTTATGGACCAGGTTTGAAGGTGTTGATAATTTGACTGCTTTTGATTCTGTCATGTTGAAGCGCTCCTTTTTTCTCACGGAGGAGCCTACTTGAGTCTGAACTGCTGTAAAGAAAAACAAACACACGAATGTCTGGTATAATATGGACTTAATCTCTGCTTTCTACTTCTATTTAGACATTTCCAGTTGTACTTGCCATCGCATCTCCATCCATCATAATACTGTATGGTTTCTTTAGGGGCCCTCACAAGTGTTTTTGTTTGATTTAAAAAAAAAAAAAAACACAAAAAAAAAAACACAAAAAAAGAAACTTGTATTTCCTCTCGGTTTAATGATGCAGCGCTGTAATGCATATATAGAAATTGTACAGTACGAACGTAGGTGGAATTTCTTTTTCCTTTTTTAAAAATCGGTGATTGAAGACCTACGCGGTCCATGCTTGCTACGTGTAATTTAACACAGAAAATTTTGTCGTTGGGTTTGCGTTGTTCATTTCCAGTTATTTGCGGCTTGCTTTGATAGTGCCAGTGACGTGCAGATATACTTTTTGGGGTCTTGGACCTTTTCTACAGGTGACTTATCCTTCATCCTCATTAAGGGCTATCAGTGCATCAGGCAGACAGTGGGGAAGTGGCGTTATGGACCATAGGGAACCAATACATCCACTACCGACCTGTGTTTAGATATGAAGAGTATTTAAGTGCTGGAAGAACCATAGGCAGAGTGTTCATGCACACTTAATAGGGTTTGTGTAGAGGGAGTGAGAGAGAGAGAGAGAGAGAGAGACGACCAACACTAAACTGTTTCGTTTATGCTCATGTTTTTTTAATTGATCAAAGTACGTCTCTAATCTTCATCAGTACTTGATTGATTGCATTGGTATCAGTGTTACCTTATTAAGTATAGAAACGCATAAATCAAAGACACTATTACCAAGTCGCCACAAAGTTTTGCACGTTTCCCCATAGTGTGTAAGTGTTAACTGATGGCCTGCGAATCTTAGACCATTCGGGTGATTTCTTTTTCTTTCTTATTTTTGCACATTTCTTCCCCATTGACTAGAAATGTAAAGTGTTTGAAGTTGGTGTTGGAGCTTTTCCAAAGTATATCAGAGTTTGGTTTCATTCTTGTCAGTGAAAAAGTAATTTGCAGTGGCAGAACTTTGATTGTGAGAGGTAGTTCTTCACAGTGGAAATTTGGTAACCTTTTGTGTTTTTTTTGTTCAGTTTTAAGATGGGACCATTTTTTAAAAACTGACTGACTGACGCGTTCCAAGGTCTGATTTAGGAGATTTAATGATCATCTGCCCCAAAATGTTCACTGTATCGAAAGCCACTTTAAAGCCTGCCCAAGCTGATTTTCTGTAACATACAGAAGGCAAATGGCAGAGAAAAGGTAAAATTTTAAGCAATTGTTTAGCAGTGAAGTGTGTGTGTGTTTGCATATTTAGCTGAATTCATTTTAAAATGTGCAAAACCACAGCGATGGTCCTAAACTGCCATTTTGTCTGGAAATAACACTAACCTTGGTCAATTAGTCTGAAGGTAGCCGTTGCAGAGATGGTCTGAACTGGTCAGTATTATAGGTGATGGTGTGAAACCAGTACGGATAGTAAAGTGTTAACAGTAGGATTTACCATGTGTGGAGTATTTTCCCTCACCTTCAGACTCTACAACTGACCCATGGTTAAGGGCTGACAGTGTTTTTACACCATGCATGAGCTAGAAAAATAGGCAAGGCAGATGTTGTGACCAGTGAGAGAGACACACACACACACACTCTCTCTTTTTAATGCCTTGTATTATGACGACTAGTTGGACTGCACTCAGCATTTTTCAGTGACCTTTAGGTGACCAGGGGGCTGTGTCATGTACCGTCCTGTTGACTTTAAGAATTAAATCAAACTGATCTTTTGGAGATGAATGTGGAGTTGGTGCATATTCAGAATTTATAGAGCCTGTTCCCCCGTTTTGTTTATGTTTTCCATTTTCTCTGTGTATGCTAAGACAACATTACCAGAACACTATTTTATTCAGGACTACTTGATTTGCCCACCCCACTCCAGTGAAATCTGATGGTCAATTGTGGTGTAGAAAATGCTGTTTTGTGGGTGTTTTCTTTTTTTGTATGTAAACCAGATGTAAATGATGTAATATATTGAGTGTGCCAACCCCACTCTCTCTAGAGCCAGGCTCGCTTTAAGTGCCAATGCTGTGGTCATCATGGACAGGCTGCCACCTGATACGCCCGCTCCCCGCCCGCCCCCAAATCAAACACCCACAATCTAGAATCTAAAAAGGATAGGTGATTCAGTCCAGTACACGCAAAGACATTATTCTGTATTTAAGATTGAAGATTTAAAAGATAATCTGCTGTTTTATAAGAAACTGTAATTATAATTGCATGTGCTGTTTATTTTGTGTTGGCAGTGAGGGCTTGGATGTTTTCATTGATGCAGAGCCCTTGAGGAAAGGGTGGAATCAGTTGGTGATTATCGATTATTGATTTACACTACTCTTGCCATATTTGTTTTTTATGTACTTCATGTATTTGTTTGAACCACTGTTGCCTGATCCTCATTCAAACATGAACATGACTTATGATCATTGCCGCCTTCTAAGAGAGAAACATAATGGCAAGGTATCTGTTTTAAATTGAAATAAATTTGTTCCTATACTTGCTCATAGTGTGCTTGTGGTCAATGAATTTTAAGATTCTTCAATTTATGTTCAGCACATTCAAAATAGGAGCCTATAAAACTGTAAATGCAATATTTATGCGATAACTATCGCATAAAAGAGACAAGATATCCAAGATAAGGCATTGGACATATATAATCCAGCACCTTAAAAGTAAACGCCGCCAAAAAAGTTCAAATGCATTTGTCCTGGATTTGAACTTCTAAATGTCTTATTATTATTATTATTATTAAATGGCTTATTCTCAATTAAATGACTTGTTACTGATGCCCTGTAATTGATCAGATATACTTCAGGTTTGGCTCACCCTGCAGTGCTTAATTCTATGAACGATATACATATGCTTATACCCAGATTATTCAGCTCAAAAATATCTAAATATTGTTGGAGTGGAAATATAATTATGTAAATGTTAAGAGAGAATAACTTAAAGTCATAGAAATAAATAACAAAAAGCTCTCTAATTACAAAAAACTAATTTCCCAACCTCTCTGTCAGATATCTGAGATTTCACAGCCTCAAGTAAACCTTATATGTTTTTAATATTAACACATTTTCGAGGGTGAACCTGGTTTTAGTCAGGAAATGAACCCAGAAGAATCCGTAAAGAACTTGTTAAGGAAAAGGGAGCTGGACAGTGGCTACAATTCGGATGTACGTCAGAGGGGGGCGCACTCTCCCCCACAGCTCGCTTTGTTTTCCGGTGATGCTGCTCTTCTTCAACGGTGAAAGTCAGCAGCTCATGTGTCAACATCCAGGTTTGTCCAGGGAGGCGTAACGTTGTCCAAAAAAATCTGGTGGTCCTCACAAGAGCCTTTATTTTTTATTTATCCTGATCATTTTCACAGACAGCCGCTACAGAGACCCGCACAGGATCTCAGGCTCATTTTACTTGAACCTTATTTAAAGGATGGCAAAGCACAGAGCGGGACTAACGTTTCAAATCGTTTAAAAAAGAAAGCTCTGAGGACCTGTTAGCTTAGCCGGCTAGCCTGGTGATTCGGTTAGTTAGTCCAGGGAAACGCGGAGAAACTCGCTGCTGACATGATGTTTCCTCAATCAAGACACTCGGTGAGTTTAGCAAGTTAGCAAGTTAGCCGGTGCTCGTTAGATACTTGGTAACGTCGCGACTTTAGACTTTAGAAAGCTAAACGTGCAGCTTGAAACTTGGGACGTGAAATGTGTTAGCTAGCTGGCGGCTAAAGCTAACGCTGTTTGTTTGTATTTTGCTACAAACGAAGCCTTGGCTAGCTTAGCAGAATGGCTCAGTTTAGTTTGACTCGGTTTAGCATTTCTTGGTTAACAATGTCTGTAAAATCGATCACGCTAAATAGTCGGACATTCTGTATTTATTATAAATGAATAAAAATCGTCTATCTTTCTAAATGTGTGTCTCTATATGTTTCTCACCATTTGGCACAGTACCACCTGTCGTGACGTCATCATACCAGTTTCACCTGGGGTTTTTTTCAAGTCTAAATGTCCATTGTCTGGCTAATTGTCTACAAATGGATTCATTTGTGAGGACCCTGGTCTTATGCGTGCTTGTTATCTTTGGATGCTATTGATCCCGTACTGATGCTATGGGTGAAACCTGGACTTTCTTTTGCCCTTTGATCCCTGTTTTATTATTTCATTTGTTGTTGTTGTTGTTGTCGTCACTTAATTTCAGTTAATATTCAGTCTGTGCTCTTTGCTCCTGGATGCAGAGCTTTGACCTCATCCACTCTTTAGTCCTGTAATCCCGCTGGATTTCCACTTATTTAGAGAGTAATGCGGTTTAACCCTGGATTAAGTCCATGGGCTAAGGGTTTAAGTGTAGTCCATCTATACATAACCGGGCTGTTAGTACAGCCTCTAAATTCTGCTCGCATATGGACGCCGATTTAATCAAGCCTGATTTTGCCTTCTGATTGGTTTTATTACTGTAGGACAGGTTTGAAGTGTGTGTATTTAAACTTTGGTCTGAAACTGAACACAGGTCACATACATGTGCTGTGGAAGGAAAGGAAACATACATGTTCAGCCTCCCTGTGAGTTTATGAAAATAATCATATTGTTTGTTTGTTATTGTTTTTCCTTTCCAGACATCCTCTCAGTCCGGTCAGCCTCTCAAGTTCACCACGTCTGATTCATGTGACCGTATCAAGGATGAGTTCCAGTTCCTCCAAGCACAGTACCACAGGTGCACAGCTTTACTCACTCACTCTCTCTTTCTCACTCTCTGTTTCACTCACTCACTCACTCACTCACTCATCCACTCTCACTCTCACAGTCACTCACTCACACCCTCTCACTCTCTCTCCCTCACACTTGCTTTCTCTCTCTCTCTCTCACTCACGCTCTTTATCTCTCACTCGCTCGTTCACTCACTCACATTCTCTCTCACTCACTCACTCACTCTTTCTCTCTCTCACTCACCCTCTCACTCTCTCTTTCCCTCACTCGCACTCTTTATCTCTCACTCACTCACTCACTCACTCACTCACTCACTCACTCACTCACTCACTCACTCACTCACTCTCTTTCTTTCTTTCTTTCTTTCTTTCTTTCACTCACTCACTCACTCATCGGGAGGCTCAGATACAATTCAGCTTTATCTTATTTGGCATTAAGAGAGAGGATAGACATCAAATATCCTCCTTGTTTGAATGTTAAGAATGTCTGGGAGCTTTGTGGTTCTTTATGCAGAGTTTCTGTGTGGTCAGGCAGCATCATACCTGGAACCAATAAAGGAAAGAATTGGAAAAATCTCTGCTTCTCGTGATGTTTATTTGTAATTCAACAGATTACATTTTGAAAGCTGAATAAGACAAATATGTTATAGAAGCTCAGCTCAATATAAGTGATTTAAGTGTTCAGTAAGTCAATGTTGCTTGTCTCTAATTTGAACTCTCGCGTCACTCGTTTTGTGTGGTGGCACCGGCCTTCGTCATCCCCTTGTGGCTAACTGTGTGTGCGTGTGCGTGTGTGTGTGTGTGTTCTCCCTCTGAGCAGCTTGAAGTTGGAGTGTGATAAACTGGCCTCTGAGAAATCAGAGATGCAGCGTCACTACGTCATGGTAAGTATGGAGATATCTCCTGTCATAGAAAACCCTGCTTTTGTCATCTTTAGTGTCCCATACAACTGCTTACACTTACACTGCCATTACATAGCCATTTTTGATTTTCAATCAGTGCACTGGGGCCGTAGATGAGAGCCTGGGAGATTTCAGAATCATAGCGGATTTATTTCCACACCCACTGACTATTTACGTGTATCAAATCTGCATGATGACAAAGTCCAGTGTCTTGTCACTCCCTGGCACTGAGGGTGTAGGCACCAAGTAAGCATTGTCCTGTGTGCTTAAAAAACTGTATCGTCTGTAAATCAAGGATGGTAAATTAGTGTCAATGTCTTGCTGTGGTAGTCACACAAGTGTTAGCACATATATCAGAAACATTTGTCATTTGTGTGAATCTGGAGTAAAGGGAGAGCTTCAGTGTGTATCCTAACTTTTTCCTGTGTCCCTCTGTGCCTCGCAGTACTATGAAATGTCCTACGGGCTGAACATCGAAATGCACAAACAGGTGACTTTCTGTTTCCTATGATTTTCCCGCGATCAGGATAGTTTTTGTCGTCTGTTTGGGTTGTTTATTTTTGACTTTTTCTTCTTTTTGCAGGCCGAAATTGTGAAGAGATTGAACGGCATTTGTGCCCAGGTGCTGCCTTACCTGTCCCAGGAGGTAAAGACACAGACTGCATCTTATTCCTCTGCGATGTCAATCCCCTCACATACCCTGTGACAGCTATATTAAGCCTTTAAAGGAGTAAAGCGATGACTTGTGTGTGATGATGTCACATCTTCTGTTTGTCTGTTTGTTGTCCAGCATCAGCAGCAAGTCATGGGCGCCATAGAGAGGGCCAAACAAGTCACGCCCCCTGAGATGAACTCCATCATACGGGTGAGCTCGTGGGTGCGTCGCTACAGTCTAGGAGCAGGATGAAAGCGAGCGTGTTGTCTTAGATGTTAGCCTATGTATGTGCGCTCACTGTGTGGTCATGGTTTGGTGTTTTCAGCAACAGCTCCAGGTGCACCAGCTGTCCCAGCTCCAGGGTCTGGCCCTGCCCGTGACCCCGCTGCCCCTGGGCCTCACCCCGCCCACACTGCCCGCCGTCTCCTCCAACTCCGGCCTGCTCTCGCTCTCCTCTATCCTGGCCAACTACTCCCAAGGCAGCCAGGCCCAGGTGGCCAAAGACGACAAGGCGGCGGAGAGAGCGGCCAGAGGAGAGGACGGCGACAAGTCAGACTAGCATCGACACGAGCGAGAAGGTTTGGAGGTGGGGGGACGTAGGAGGTGTGAAGAACGGTGAATTTTATAGTCTAACTGTAAAAGGAGATTGATGTTAGTCTGGCTGAGTGTTGTGTGTAGAGTAATCACAGGGTTGACACCAGGCTGCACAGTGAGTGGATGGAGCCCAATAAGGGCTCTGTGGACGTCTGCGCTGAATCTTTTAAATAAATTGAGTGTGCAGAGAGCGAAAACTGCTGATCGGGTAAAAGTGGGAGTTCATTGTTGATATTATTTAGTGGTAATAGACTCAGTTCAGAACTTAATTAGAAGCATTTTAGTGTAATCCACTGTTGTCAGGCTTAGCCGAGAGACAGTTTTTTTGTTTTTGTTTTTTTTAACAGCAGGCTTCTCTACATGGACCTCACAGGGTTAATGTTTCCCACTTCTGTCCATTGCTTTTAATTTTTTAAATTGCTAATATCGAATTTCTTGGCTGTTTTCATTTTTTCTGTTCACCCCCTCGCTTACAGACCTCTGTCCTGCCAGTCAAAGTAATCAGAATGATCCCCTGAACCTTATCTTTCACCCCACCCCACCGCCTAACTCCTTCCCTCTACTTTGACTGGCTGTTTTACCCAAACATTGACCCAAGCTGTTTGAATATCAATGCCTTTGCTTTTATGCACTTGGAGCCAAATAAATTATAAAAGTCTCAAATATTTCCGGGGGGAACTATCTTTTTTTTTTTACAGGGTCAAACCCTTCAGCGATTTGTAGTATTTCAGCTATAACACGCAAAAAAGGAAAAAGGAAATCTCTACTCTGGTCCTCTCAAGCTCTAGAAAAAATGAATTTGACTTTATCCATAATATTTTGTCTCAAGTTAAAGATGGGCTAATTAGACATTCAGAATGTGTGTGTGTGTGTGATCGGATATAATGTAAAGACAATACTTTTTTTTTCTTCGAGTGGGACCTTAACTTCAGAAAATCAATGCGATCTTTTCTTTTTTCCCAAAAGGTGTGTGTGTGTGTGTGTGTGTGTGTGTGTGTGTGTGTGTGTGTGTGTGTGTGTGTGTGTGTGTGTGTGTGTGTGTGTGTGTGTGTGTGTGTGTGTGTGTGTGTGTGTGTGTGTGTGTGTGTGTGTGTGTGTGTGTGTGTGTGTGTGTGTGTGTGTGCGTGTGCGTGTGCGTGTGCGTGCGCGTTCCAGCCAACTGAGGGCAGCAGAGTTCTAGTTCTTTTTCTTTCTGAGTGTATCCATGAATGGATTTTGGACCTTTTCTCTTACTTTGAAAAGCACTTAGCTTGACTTTTTTTTTCTGGGCTTCAAACACAGCGAGTGAAGCGAACAGGCGAGATGACTGAGACGTGCCGTTTATTCTGAAGCCACACTGTAGAAAACCTCCTCTGCGAAACTCATGAAATGAATGCAGCGTGTTTTTGTTTTTTCTTTTGCTGTGAAGGGCCAATTTGTAGACGTGACTATATCAATATACATATACAAAGCATTTTTTGTATGTTTCAAAGCTGCTTTTTAAGGTGTGTATGAGCAAGTGGTATTGTATGTGTGCATTACAAGCCTACAGTAAGAGAGGCACTGTGTTATTATATACCAATGCCATTTTCCTGTTTGTTTCCCCCCCTCCCCATTCTTTCAGTAGGCAGTAACCCTTAACATTAGGTTTGTACATGTTATCATTTTTAGCGTCTTTCTTTTTTTCTTTTTTTTTAATTTGTTTAATGTGTTAATGAACACACCGCCTCGTTTAAAAAAATTCCTGGGGCAAAAAAAAGATGTAAAACAAGAAACTGTGTACTCTAATGAGAACAAATCAACCTTTTAGCAGTAAGGAAGCTACTCTGGTGCCTTACAAATAAAAGACCTGATTGAGAGTGTTCATTTGTCTGTGGTTGGTGATTGTGTTGGATGAGTCCACGTCATGAAAAGAGAACGGCGGCGTTTAAATGGGGCAGAAAGAAAACCTTTAAAACTACCGATTCATTTGGGCACTTGGTTTGAAGTCACAAAATGTTGTTTTGTGTTCAAACCTGATAAACTCTGAAGCCGAACATCCGTCCCCCCTCTGGGGTGTTGACAGAATGATTTGTGGTTTGGCGTTTGTTGCTTGCAGCTGACAGACACACATTAGTCTTTTGAAGCATTACTGTGATTACAGCAACACGCAGGGTCACACAAATCATCACCAAATTCCTTTTTTTGAACTGGCAACACAACGGCATGAGTCAGTCGTCACACAACTGACTGTGCTAGATTAAAACAGGACTAGACACAAATATTTAAACTCGACACAGATCTTGGAATGGTTTTGATGGTTAAGAACAATTCCCGCTCTAATATCGGTTGTACTTCTACGCTGACTATGTTTCACTCTGACAAGGTTTTAACAACCTCGTTTCTCTGACACTGAGGAATCCCACAGCAGGTCTGGACATGAACCCTGCGTCAGTGTACAAGCAGCAGAGAATAGTTCAGTGGAAAGAAAAAAAAATCGTTGCCTGCTCTTTACACTCTGTGGAATGCAAGCTGTTTGTCGTGTACAAGTAAGCAGCAAGGCGGACAATACTTGTGGTCAAAACACAAAACAACCCATAGCATGAAGAAAAGTGACGGAATATGGGTCACACAAGTAGGTTGCAGTAGTTTGAGAAAGACGGCGAGGAGGAAATCTCCACATGTATGAGGTCTAAAAGTCTGAAAAAGGCCTGGCTGAGCAGAAATTGCCCCAAAGTGTAAACAGAACTGATCTATGGTGTATCTACAGAGGAAACAACACCAAATAGCATTCGAGATGATTCCAATCCTGAAAGAGAAACAACTAGAACTGGACTCGGTTTCTATACCCACATCACAGGTTTCACATCAAGTTGACAGAATTTTCGCTGTTATAGCGCCAGCAACAGGTCAACTGATGCTTTTGTTGCGCATGTCATCTTGGTTCCAATAGACTAATTCATGAGATGCCGCACTTTTTGTAGAAGTCAACATTGGCAGAGGATTGGAGCAACATGTAGCAAACAAGTGTAGTGTTGAGATGAGGAAAAATGCCTGAAGCTGCCTGCACTGATGTACAATGTCATCCTCTAAGAACTGTACCTACGAGATCAAACTATCAACATTACATTACGGTCATTCAGCAGACGCTTTTATCCAAAGCGACTTCCAATAAGTGCGTTTAACATAGGTAGATAAAAGAACTTCAGGTCACAAGAAATCGTAAGTGCATCAACACTGATTGTCGTCTAATACCTGCATGTACATTGTTGTGCTATTTCAATGTAACCTTTGCTAAAGGTAGCCAAGACAAGGTTAATCGTCTCAATTAACATGAACATTACACAGCCTTCTCTCTTTGCTGCTTTCCCTCGAATATGGACCCAACTAACAGAACCGTGACAATGTGGCGTTTCCTCCCCTCTCACCCCATCTCAGAAACGTCTCACAACTGTTTGCTCATTGTCACGTCAAAAGCTTTCTTCAGTAACAATAGAAAGACAGACAGAGAAATGTTACCAGTACAAAAAGCTGCACAACAATGTCTTAGTAAAACTTAAAAACTAAACATTTTTATTTGATAGTTGTTACAAACAAAACAAACATTGTTAGCGTTTAAAGTAATCATGATTGTGTTACGCAGTCCATTACACATGCATAGCTTTGATAATGCACAGAGACATCTGTATAAAAAAGGGACAGACAGATCAAATCCAGTGTAAGTAAAATAGCAACAATTGAATCTGTCGCCAAACACTCGACAAGCTAAGTGGAAAAAAGTCATCAGTCCTCCATTACTTCTTGTTTTAACAACTCCACTAGGTACTGAATACATCGACTCCGAAAATGGGTTTTCTTCAAACGCAGCATCGGACTAAGAAATCTAAAAAAACATGATAATGCATATATATATATATATATATATAAAATTACACACCGTCACATTGAACATTTTATAAAACATGTTTCTGCACACATACAGGTGGTTATACTTGATCGCTTTTGATAATTGTGACATTGAAATGAGCTCCACGTGGATGAGTGTAGTGGTTACTGTTCTGTGTCTCCAGGTGACTTTACTTTGCGAGCTCTAGATCCTTCGGTAACGAGGGCCGCAGGTTGCTGGCAGTAGCTGAAGCCGCCGCTGTACGTACGTACTGTGCTCATACTGGTCCCGAGTAGTTGTAGTGGTTTCCGTGTTGTGCTGAGTCGGGAGGCTGCGGGTTCGGTTTGCGATCCAGTTGTTCGCTCTCGGCCGGTTCCGCTTGCACACAGAGGGGAGGACGCTCCTTGAAGAAATCGGAGACATACAGGACCTAAACGGAGACGAGGGCTGTCAAAGGGCCAAACTGTACGTTCAATCATGTTTACTTCGCTTGCACTGCTCAGTTATACACACGTTGAGTATGGCGATGAGTGCTCCTTGCAGCAGGCCCACCAGCACGTCGCTCCAGTGATGTTTGAAGTCGGACACACGCGTGTAGGCCACGTACAGGGAGAAGGCCACCAAGAAGAACTGGATGGTCGGTTTCACCAGGCGCGTCCACTTCCCCTTCATCCGGGCGTGAACGTAGAGCTACACACACACACACACACACACACACACACACACACACACACACACACACACACACACACACACACACACACACACACACACACACACACACACACACACACACACACACACACACACACACACACAAATCATCTTCCAGCCTTCTGTTGTCGTCTAGTGTTTCGACGCTGATGTGTTTTACGTCATTTGTCAGTCATCCACCTCCCTCTCTTTTGAGTCGCAGGTGTGTTTCTGGTGAACACACACCTTCAGAAAGTCACACATAACCGTCACACTCACAGCCAGAAACAGCATGCAGTACATTCCGAAGGACGAGTGGCCGGAGTAGAAGGACAACCTGGGGAACACATAGAAACAAGGGGCGAGATACAGATTATTTCAACAAATGATGCATTGACGTGACATGTCTCGTGTCGTTGCAGAATTTATACATACATCAATAAAAGCAGGGAGAGTTCACTTTCACATGCCCTCACCTGGATTCGGTCACATTTACAGGGTTGCCGGTGCAGTTGATCTGTGGCATGTATCCGTTACAGACGACAGGAGCGCACACGGACAGGAAATTTGGACGAGGGCGGCCGATGGTGAACTTGGCCATGTCGGTCAGCGACTGGCTGACAGCTCCTCCGAACAGGAAGGTGCCCACCACCTTATAGAGAGCTGACAGGTACTGGTTGAACTGGGAGTTTGAGTGGAGACGCTTGGTGTACACCAGGTAGGCCTCGCCTGAAGTGATCTGTGATGGGACGCAACACACACACACACACACACACACACACACACACACACACACACACACACACACACACACACACACACACACACACACACACACACACACACACACACACACACACACACACACACACACACACACACACACACCTTGTGCTCAATTGCCGGTTGTGCCGATTTCATTAAACTGAGACGAAAAGTTTTGTACTCACGATGACGATGGAGCAGATGATGGTGACGGCGGCGATGCCTCCGTGGGAGATGGTGTCTCTCCTGTACGGGTAGCTGATGCTCTTGTCGTCGCAGTAGATCCCCCTCTGATAGGGTTTGAACATCACCGTGAGGATGATTGTAGGCAGAGCCGCTACACGCAAACACAACATCTGGATCATTATCAACGCTGCCAGGATATGAAAGCCAGCGGCGCTACTTTAGATATCGAATGAGAATATTACAACGATCTGGCTAAGAAATGAACCTCTCTTTTACATTACAGACATAATGAATGAAGAGAAAAGTGTTCCAGCAGAGTTTCATCCTATTTAGAGTTTAATTAAACTGAATCTAGCAGCATTGATAGGCCACACACAAAAAAAAAAATTGAAGGCATCAGTGCGACTGTAACACACACACACACACACACACACACACACACACACACACACACACACACACACACACACACACTTGCAAGGTCCAATTGTACCCCAGTGCATGAATGTGTCATCAGTTGAACTTTGCAGCTTTATCTCCACACACAGCTTTCTTTCTGTCCCTGTGGAGGAACATCCTGTCACTATGGATACAACGGTCCCGACCTTTGATCTTGGGGCTAACTTTTACACAGTTCAGGGGCCTGGGAGCTACACAAGGGCACGCACACACACACAAACATGCAGACGTACAAAACATGAAAACAAACCCCTGACTGCCAACACACACACCCACACACAGATTTACTCAGAAGAGTTTAGACAAAAGTGTCGGGAGTTCAAGTGGCACCAGAAGAACATAAAAGTGTCTCCTAAATCTGAGCGGGACAATGGCTCCATGTGATTGCCATGACAACCTCTAAATAGTTTTTCCTGTTTTCAAAGAGTTTCCACTCATAAGAGAGAGAGGGACAGTGTGTTTTCACAATGAGGAGCCGTATATGTGTTCAATCAATGCCATCCAGCGGCTCTCGGTAACAGATTGTTTCCTTCTTTAAGAGTGTGTGACGACACACACACACACACACACACGATATTGGTAGAAAGGTAGATGTGGGAAAGATTGTTCCGACATGATGTCATTGAGGTGGCGTGTGTGTTGTTTTGTCACGTTGTCCCTATCAGATTTTGTGTACAATAGTCTGAAAACCTCTTTTTGTACATTTGGGAGCCATGGCAACAGGCCACGTTCAAAAACATGGATGCTAGAACTTTTTAGGGAAAACTGGTGAACTCATTAAAAGTACATCTACTGGAGTATCTGTGAGTGTACTTCTACTGAACCACATTTATCAGCTGCTGTTACCGTTCCTTCATCTCCTTCTTCCTTTCCTCGCTCCGTGCTACCTTCAGTCCATCCTTCTTTTGCCCTTTCCCTCATCTTTCCTCCTTTCCTCTTTGCCAAACTCCAAACCCTCTCCCTCTCCTCTTTCTGAGTCCCCTCCGCTCAATCGTTATTCCTGCAGGCCCCTCTCGCTGTTTATTCTGCACCCGGAAAAGATCACAGTTGCATTAGGGAGAAGTCTCAAGTAGATACACATGGGCAAGTGGTGTGAGGGGACAACACACGTACATACACAAACACACAGGACCAGTGAGGAACTGGCTTCGCCTTCATATCAAACACACTCGCAACAGTTTGTGGGTGGCGAGCGGCTGATCACACACACACACGCACACACACACACACACACACACACACATACAAGTAAACATTTTATTAGCCAGATGCTCTCTCTCTCTCTCTCTTTCTCTCACACACACACACCAAACTTTCTGCTGACTCTTCATCCTGACTGACACAAAGCGGCCACAGGAGACATAAAGGAAGAAGGGAAAGTATTGTTTTACACGCTCACAATCTCTCCTAGCGAGCGGGAAAATAAACATGATGGAATTTGGGATCAGACGCATGGTGCAACTTCCCCTTGACCTCTGACCCCACGGGAAGTGGAAGTGTTCCTGTTATTCAGCTCTTAAGATGAGAGCTGAATTTTATGGGACTTTGACTTTCTTCCTTATATTGATAAATCAGCCGTTTTAGGACAAACGCATAATATTTCATATATTATAAATATTATACAGACACAATATTATCAAAGAAGACATGTTGGTAATACACAATTTGGAAGGTAATGCCAACACACACACACACACACACACAACAGTATAAAGAATGAGATTTATCTCTGATCTTTGCAGGTTTCAAATATTATTTAGGAAAAATTAGCTATTTTAAAATGTAAACTTGAAATAATTCATCCAATTTTTAAGAAAAGAATATAATCCTTGGTTTCAGCCCTTCAAAAACGTCTTCCACAAACCATAGCTGACATCACACACACACAGGTTTCTGCCAAGTACATGTCAGTGGGAAACGTTGACTTCTGCTCCCTGACATTCCTGTGTGAAAATGAGAGAGAGATGCTGAAGTGAAAGCTTGTGTGTGTGTGTGTGTGTGTGTGTGTGTGTGTGTGTGTGTGTGTGTGTGTGTGTGTGTGTGTGTGTGTGTGTGTGTGTGTGTGTGTGTGTGTGTGTGTGTGAGAGAGAGAGAGAGAGAGAGAATACAGTTGGAGGGGAGCGTTCATTTCCAACATGTCAGCTAAATGTCAAAAAGTCACATAAATAAAAGTCCTCTGGTGCAAACAACAACAACATCTGCCGTCCGTCACTCATTGTCTACACATTTCTGTCCTGCTACAATCTTGTACAATACAACATTTAGCCGGTACAATGTTTCGCAATTAGGACAACCGGCATCATTTCTACAGATAAACACACAGTCACACACACTATGGTTCTATCAATTCGGTGTTATTGTCTTGCAGCTTAGTCGTTTACGTTTGGAGTCACAGTGACCTTTAGGGGGCGCTGGCCTGCACCTTCCCACTCTTCATAATTTCTTGGTTTTAACAGATCTTTTTCTTTGCCATAAATGGAAAAGCGCAACTTCTTGTACGTTGCTACGGAACGACAATTAAACCAAGTTTGGAGTATCGCAAACAGACCCAGAAGTGGGAGTTACCCCGAACGTGAAGCGTAATGGAATCATTAGACACTTCCCGACCCCCCTGTGACCCCTGCAGGCTCCCAAAGAGCGACTACAGCTGGAAACCGTCTCTTCTTTGGCTTATGACGCGCAAACAACTTCAAAGACAACAGGAGTCAAAGCCAAAGAGAGCCAGGCCAGAAGTTTGCTTCATTTCGTGGCAAAAAAAAATGGTGAAACAGAAACACCAGGCCGATCAAACCAGGGCCAGACACACACGGCGAGGTTTGATTTTGCTCTTCGCGTTTCAGACACTCGCATGTCCAAAAGAGGAGATGGACACTGATGACGAGTGACACTCAGATTAATGCCTGAAATCAGGACTGACTGTGGTCTGTCCAGTGCACAACAGTGTGTGTGTGTGTAACTTCAGTTTATTCTCCAGTGCAGTTCTAACAAATAAAAGCAGTGGGAGATAACAAAAACTACAAACAAACCAGAGAGCGGGTGTGGTTTCATGTCACACAAGAGGAAAAGTGCAGATGAACAAATTGATAGGGAACTAAAGAGAAGCGTTCAAGAGCTCAAATGTTTATCAAAATAAAAACAGTGAGAAGTTTATGGCAATCAAAACAACACCTAGTTACAAAATCACACACAAACGCACATAATCTCACTTTCACACAATTGATCCCTCCACTTTTAAATTACAGGCTCTCAGAGTCCAAGTCCACACATTTAAGTTGCTTATTTTCTTTGACAACAGATGGAAACCAGAAAGAAACTGAATTCATTAACAGTGAAACTTTTTTTATGTTTATTATATTTCCTATTGATTGGTCGTTTGAATTTACTATTTGAAAAAAAAACGTGACATGAAAGACACTGAAATTGGACACACACACACACACACACACACAGACAGAGACAGGGTGCAGGAGGGGTTAAATAGCAGGATGGTCATTATCATTCCTCCTTGTCAGTCACCAGATGGATCCACAACGAGATGTACACACACACACACACACACACACACACACACACACAAATTCCAGTATATTAACCTTCAACCAGAGGATCGTTCATTTCAGTTTGGAGGCCTGCTGAACGATGTGTTCATCCCATTTCCACCGCTTAAAACCTGCAGACAACACACACACTCTCTCTCTCTCTCTCTCTCTCTTTTGTCTCACGGGCTCAGTGTCACAAAGAGATAGAAAAAGACCGAGGGAACTTCTCCAGAGCCCATAGGCAAGTTCAAGCAGGTTGTGTGCACTTTTCTGACAGCAGACACCAAACATGCCTCCATCAACACATGCACACACACCTGGTGCTACGGTTTAAACTGACAGAGAGAGAGAGAGAGAGAGAGAGAGAGAGAGAGAGATAGAGAGAGAGAGAGAGAGAGAGAGAGAGAGAGAGAGAGAGAGAGAGAGAGAGACAAACACAACAAACTAACCCAACAGTCACAGGAATGATATATGTGTATGTGTGTTTGTCTGTGAGAGAGAGTGTGATGTTTCTTCTCTGGGATCAGTGAGCCAACAAGCACTGTTGGGAAAGACTGTGACCTGTTTGAACAAGACTAACAGCGTATTTACCTGTAGAAACTGAAAGCACCTTCACTTAACAAACGACATGATCATTCAATCGTGTGTGTGTGTGTGTGTGTGTGTGTGTTCGGCAGCTTCACACGTCACCGATATGACTGAATCATTCTGGACGCAGATCTCTATAAATCAGGGCTGAATCGTGATGTAACGCGCGTCGCACCAAATGAATCCTTGTTTTCAGCCATGTTGGGAAGTTAAAAACAGGACGTTTTCTTACCTGCAATGACGCAAAGAACATCCACCGTAATCAGAATCAACTTCTTGCTTTGTTCCATCATGTTTCCTCTTTAGTTTTCATAAATACACAAACTTAAAGGGAAGTTGGGAGACAGATCGACCGCGACCGGTCTGATGGATCTGCGGAGCTACACTGGTGTTTGTTCGGGCAGCTCGCTCTTCCGGATCCGCTCCCTCTGTGGAACCTGTCTGCCTCTCTGCAGTCCGTCCGTCTGTCTCTCTCTGTCTCTCTGTCCGTACACCGCACCGTTTCAGGTGAGGACGCGCCGCTCTGGGGGCTGCGGCCGGTGCGCGGTCATGCGTTTTTACGCGCGGTGACGTGCGGAGGACGCGCGCACGTTCTTCTGACATGTGGTTAGTCGAGAGTGAAACAGGGAAAAAAAGAGGCTCAACAAGAACAACATCTAAGTGAAAGATGTAGGTTTATGACGCCAGAGGTCTCTCTACATGTATTGACACCACGAGAATCTAAGCATTTACTTTTATTAAAGCCAAAAACATGAAGGCTCAAAACGACCACGGATGTGTTGGTTGGTTGCTTAAATTCCTTGAAAGTTCTCTGATCTTAACCCAAGTCAAAATCAGCAAATGATCACAATCCTTTAAAAGGCATCAGTGGAGTTCTGTTGAAATGAATCATTTTGTTATTTGGAGTAGATTGATTTCAATGGGGTTGTCATAGTGACCTCTGCACCCATTAGGGACCCGGGCAAAGGCGAGATGGGTGTCTGATCTGTTTGTGTTTATTTAAAATATTCACTGTGTGTATTGGATTACAGCTTGGGTCATTTTTGTCTTTGAAATCACAGTGATGCCAAATCTACCGCCACTAAAATGTTGACCTACATTTGAATCTTTTCTGATGCAGTTTAAGCTTAATCACACTGGTAATGTTTGCAGAGAAGTAAGACATTTGTTTAATGCTGCATGATCAAGCAGGAATGTGTGAACTCATTAAGATTCACTGAAAATAATGAGGAAATGTATTAAAAACACATCCAGCACACGCAAAAAGAAATCACAGGTGTTCACAATATGCTTATGGAACAGCCAAAATATATCAAAATAAAACTAAAAATATCATTTCCTTTCCTTTTTTTGCTGTGTTCTAATAGGAGCAACATTTACAGTACACTACACAGCAGCGGGGAGGTATGGATCACAGAGCACAGAGTATTTACAGTAGGAGAAATCCACTGTAATATTGTGGTGAAATGGTGATTTAGACTGACTCGGGAGGAAAGAGGGAGAGGGCGAGTGAGAGAGGACAGAGGGATGAGAGACGTTGGAGAAGGAGAAAGGGGAGTGAGAGAGAGAGTGAAGAGGAGGAATGATGGGATTGTGCCCGTCTTTCCTCTCCGCCACGGAAGGATGACGGCTTTCCTGTTCTTTCATTGACGACGGCGGTGAATCCAGATCCTTTAGAGGCGCGGCCAGCCCCCTCTCTCCCTCAAACTGGAATATTACGCTGTGGATGCCGGACGTGGAAGATGAAGGAAGTGTTTGTAGGGGCTGAGATAACAGGATGGTGGAGTAGATGCTCGGGCAGAGGGAGAGAGCTTCAATCTGGTGGTTGTACTCAGGTTTGAAGGTGATCTCCATGCTTGGGCTCGTCACCTGCTCCTTCTCACGCGTTTGGGTATTAAAAGGTGTGTGGGTCACAGAGGAATTTGCATGGAGATGAAAGACTTTCTGATAGATGAAGTTCTCCGCCGACTCCAGGCTCTGTGGCTCGCTTTCACTGGGCAGAACTATTTCTGCATGACTGATGTCAGGTTTCTGCTCTGTTGCACACTGCTTCATATTCACCTGTGAAAGACAAAAGCAAATATAGGATGACATTATTAAGACGGTGATAAGAGAGCAACTTGATTTTTGCTGCCACCTAGCGGTTAAAATCGTAACACACAGTTTTGTCTGAGGCAAACCCCTAAACACGCAGAAGATGATGGGGTCTCTGAATAGATTAGCTCGTTTCAAATGCTGCTTTAAATGGAAGTCCGTGCCTGGCAATGTGTGTGGGAATACCCTCTACATTCTAATACCTTCAATACACTACAACAATACAAATTCTAAATTGTAATTTGTCCTTCATACTCAATTTGTCCAGATGTGATAGGTTTAATTGTTTCAAATTCTAACATGAATGTGGAATCCAGCCTCTTGTCTGTTATCTCACACTCAGGTGAGCCTATTCTGTTGGTGTGTAACACAGGTTGGTACTTCCTGTTGTCATGTGGCCATAACGGACAGACTTGTTACTTTTTGTTCAAGGAAATCTACAAGCTCACATGAAGTCATATTTGAATCAAAGCTGATCTACTGTAGCATCGCAGTCAGAGAGAGCCGACTGAAAGGGGTCAAGGGTTAAACATTACCTCCAAAGGGGCTTTAGGAGTCCAGTGGGACAGACTGCTGTGAGACGGGTCAGGGACACTGTGACACAGCTTCTGTTTCACCCTGCAGAGAGTTACACAGTGCATAGGATCAAATCGCCATGTATGTATGTATGTATGTATGTATGTATGTATGTATGTATGCTGTGTGTGTGTGTGAGTGTGTGTGTCATCATACATCTTATGCTGTGACAGACAGACCATCAGCAACAGGGCAAGTGAAGTCACGATGACTGGAGCCACAACCACCGCCACTACAGAAATCTCCTGAGAGCCTTCACACACAGCACAAACACACACAAATATCCAAAGTTCACATGAGGGTCAAGCTGAGTATGTTTTCATTGTGGTAGTACAGTGAATCTGTGTGTGTGTGTGTGTGTGTTTGGGGGGGGTATCATACCAATGATATTCACGTTGGAGACGGGTCCTGCTTCTCCGGCGCCAGCATCAGTGCTGGCCTGAATGTAGATGTCATAGTTACCAGGCGACAGATTCTTCAAAGAGTAATGGTGAGTTTGAGCAGGCACAAACACTCCTGAGTGAACAAGAGAAGACACCTAAGACTCCCTACATCCAATGAGGTGATAGAGCAGAGGAACCTATTATTTTTACCTCGTAAAGTTACAAATGTGAGGAAAAATAAATAAATAAATATTCAGCCATGTGTGCATGTGTGTGTGTGTGTGTCACTCACTCCTGGCTGGCTGGTTGGCGTTTGTGTAGTGCAGTGTGTAGTTGCGGAGGAAACCATGAAGCAGCTCCACAGGCACAGGACGCCACCTGAGCTCCATTCCGTTGCTGGATATCTCGTGCACCTCCAATCTAGGACCAGCAGAGGGTGCTGTACACAGACAGACAGACAGACAGACAGACAGACAGACAGACAGACAGAAACAGGGACAGACAATGGTTTCTGCAGTATAGACAAATGCATAAAAGTAAATAACATATATATATATACATAAGAACAAGGTATCGTACTGCCTTGGCGTGTGTACACATAGAGCGTCCTGCTCTGTCCACTCCCTCTGTCACCATACAACACTTGGAAGGTGACAGCGTAACGCACCAATGGCTCCACACCCTCTAAGATAACACAGAGAGGCACATACAGTCAGTGACTCATCGTGCTGAAGAAACAGGAGCAGGCGCAAGATTGTGTCGCAATTTCCCTGGTTGATGAAAGCATTTGCGATTGCAAAGTGTATGTTGAACACACACACACACACACACACACACACACACACACACACACACACACACACACCTGTGATGAGCAGAGATGTGCAGGATCTGTTGGCTGTGTCCCAGTGTAGGCTGCTGCTGCTGCTCGCTCTCTCCATGACAGCAAACCACTCCACTGCAAAGCCGCTCAGGGACGGATCAGCCGGGGACGTCCAGAGCACGTCCAGGCTGTTGTCGTCCCGTGGGACAGCGTGGATTTGGCTCCGGGATGGAGGATCTGCAAATAAGGGAGACAGAAACAGAGAGACAGAGAGAGTTATTGAGACGTCTTGTCCTTTATGCCGGTTCGAGTCCCCGTATGGACCAAGCGTGGACTGGCAGCTGGAGAGTTGCCAATTTGCCTCCCAGGGCACTGCCCAGGTGCCCTTGAGCAAGGCACCGAAACACCCAAAAACAGCTTCAGGGGCGCCACATCATGGCTGCGCTGTCATGTGTGTGTGTGTGTGTGTGTGTGTGTGTGTGTGTGTGTGTGTGTGAGTGGCGCAAGGTAAATTATATATTTCTAATTACGAGTGACTGTATGTGACTACATGTGATCTGACAAAATAAAGTATCTTATCAGTAGAACTCAGTAGAGCGTGTAAATTCATCACTAGGAACAGTCCTCTTGTCAGTTTTTGAGTTTCAGATTCATTACCCGTGTTTAGTTTCCTTACCTGAGTATACTGGGATGCTGAGGAGCCAGATTTGGGCTTCTGGGGAGGTTCCTGCCGAGTTGGAGGCGGTCAGGGAGCAGAAGCAGCTTTCAGTGGGGAGAAGCAAACTACAGGAAGTCCTGGTGTGGTCCAGAACCTCGCATGAACTGCCACGATTCTCCAAGACAACGCCGCTCTCCTTCTGACAAGTCACATTGTAGGAGAGAACTTTGCCATTGGCCAGAAAGTGAGGCAACGGCTGAAATGGGGGGAAAAACAAACACAAGTGGAGCTGCAGTGAGATGAGAGAAGTTCATTCAGTCGCTCCTGCTGCAGGAGCACTGAGATATAAATGTGTTTTCTCTCTGTAAGCAGCAATCTGTCTCCATTTCAGTCTCTGCCGAAATGAAACCATAGAGTGCAATAACAAAGTAATATCCTGGAGAAAGAAAAATCATGGACAAATTAGGCACAACTAGTGAGTGAATGGTGATTAGAAACCAAATCAAATCCAAAGGTTATTAAACAGTAAAACTGCATAATAGCTCACGGAGGTAGGAAGTGTTACAGGATATTATTTGGATGCTCGTGACTAAGTCATGCACAAAACATACCCCCCCCAAAAGACGTTGCTTCCCTCCATAAGTTCTATTTCGTTTAAAGCTGACTGGGGCCTCTGAACAGATTAGGATGTGTGATTAGCAATGTGTGTGAGAAGACCCTCTACATTTTAATATCCTCAATACACTACAACAATAGAATATTTGTCCTAGACATGTCCAGATGAATAACATAAATGTGAAATCCAGCCTCTTGTCTGTTATCTCCATTAAACACACTCAGGTGAGCCAATTGTGTGTGTAACACAGGTAAAACACACACACACACACACACACACACACACCTTCCACAGGAGCAAAATGCGTGTCCAGCCTTCTTCTTCCTTCTCTTGCACCTGCCTCCAGAATGCGGGAGCTGCAGACGGAGCTGTGGCACAATGTGACAAGGAGGAAGAGAAGGAATGAATATGAGGGGACATTAAATACATGAATGTGGCTTTATGTCCCAGCCCACACTGTCCACGCTGTCTCCTGTCCACTGGCACAGTCCCCTTCCTTCCTCTCATCCTGAGGTCCACACCGCTCACCACCTCCTTATTTGGACCTAATTTGTTGCCGTCATCCACTGCTGGCAATTAAACATAACAAAAACGAAGATGACAGGAATATTGTAAATTGTGTGTATGAAACCACGGCCCAATCTGCTTCTGTTTGTGCTTCAGAATGGAATTATAGTTGTGCTGTAATTGAGATAATATATCCCTGTGTGTTCAGGTCTCATGCAAGTTGAAGTGACTTATAGTTCTTATATTAAGTAAAAATAATCCTATTTAGAACATCATGCTTATTTGATTGTGTTGTCATGCTGCTCTCCCTTTTCCACAGAGAGTTGACAACATGCGGGCGGCGGGTAATGATTCAGCGTCTTGCTCAAAGGCACTCCAGCAGCGTGAGTGTCTACCACAGTTACTGGTGGGGGTGTCCCCCCCACCCCTCTCCTTATTATTGTTACGAGACAGTATTATTAAAATACCGTGACTGATTGAAACGCAACGCACGCCCGCAAGCAACACGTCCTCTCACCGTCCTCTTCCGTCTGTCCTGAGCAGCCGTTGCTCCACTGGCTCCAGGGGCTGGCGGCGCTGAGGAAGCGGTGGCGGAGCCTCACCGTGTACAAGGTGCCGGGACTGAAGAGACAAACCCTCAGGCTTCTGTCTCTCACCGTCAAGTCTCTGATATGGACGTGGGGCTGAGGAGGAAAGAAGGATGATGGTAGGAAAATACATTTTTAACGTGAGTGATATGATATTTTGAACACTTTTAGTGGTACTTTGTGTAGCTCAGCACCTCTGTCTCCCTGACACACAGTATTGTACAGAGCAGACCTGTTCCTGTGCTGTGAACTCAATTTGGGAAGCCAGTTTTCCGTCTTTGATCTCACTTGGAGACACGGCGTATGACAGAGAGCGCGTCCAGGTTAACATCAGACACCGCGGCCGCCCACTGACAGGCGTCACCGTGCGCAGTGTCACCGGGGACAACTTCACTGATGGAGAGAGAGAGAGAGAGAGAGAGAGAGAGAGAGAGAGAGAGAGAGAGAGAGAGACAGAGAGAGAGAGAGAGACTGAGAAAGAATTAAGGGGGAAGAATGATGGTGCGAGCGTGAGAAACACATAGTCTCACCTTCCTTCCTGCCAGACTGACACCGAGGCGTTGACGCTATGACGCTGTCAGCAGAGCGCGCAGTCACACTGACGCAGAAGTTGAAAGCCACGCTGGAGTCACCGATCCCCGCCGTGCAGTTGGTGTGAGATGTGCTGCAGTTGAACGACTCGATGACCCAAGGCCCAGCGCTAGAAAATCCCACGCACCCAGAAACACACAAGCCTCATTAGTATACACACAGCTGACACACAAACACATTGTAGTTATTTAGTGAAAGACACGAGTTGATATGAGTGTTAACGCCGCTGATCTCTTCAGGTCGATGATCAGCAAAGGCAACAAACCAAGGCCCCTTTAAATATGAGACACGAGTCCACTACAGTCATTTCATAGTATTCAGAAACACATAAACAGACAGGTAAAACCATGTCATGCAAAGCTGATGAGGATGGTTGTACATGTGCAAAGACAG
This sequence comes from Genypterus blacodes, assembly GCF_046128005.1. Classification (NCBI taxonomy): domain Eukaryota; kingdom Metazoa; phylum Chordata; class Actinopteri; order Ophidiiformes; family Ophidiidae; genus Genypterus; species Genypterus blacodes. The sequence goes on along the minus strand of NW_027466883.1, from coordinate 3,737,581 downwards.
AGAAAGCTGTGTGGTCATTATCATCTCAGTGCATCAACGTGTACCATCCAAGCTTCACGTGAATGACAGATTCAACGTCAATAACAAGCCCAAGCGTTTGGATATGGCATAAAGAATTATTGTCAGGAGACAAAAGCACCCACAACAACTGACAATGGGCAGTCCTGTCCCTGATGTAATGTGTTTCTCTGTGTATTCAAACTATACTTTTTATCTGATTACATTGTTTTAAACTATATTCCTTTGGTAAACCGTCTAATCAGACTAATCAGTAGCATCGCTTTCAAGACAGTGGGTTTCCTGTTCACCAGAAGAAAGAGCTATGTCGCAATGTGACACACACGATTGGTAAAAGTAAATCTTCTAATTGAGATGTCACTTGCAGACCTTTGTGACCCACCTGCCCATCTTGTCAATAAGCAGCGTGTAGCGAGTCGTCCTGGCAGCTTGGGGGTCTCCAGGCTCCCAGTGACAGGTGACATCTTGTCGCTGCCGGAAAACACAGTCGAGGAGCCGCGGAGGCCGGCAAGAGACGGCTGGGAGGACTGAGGATGGAGAGATGGCAGGGTTCAGACTCCAGAGAGTTGACGAGGATTCAGGTGCAATGAAACCTTTGACCATTTATTTATTTACATTTATTACGAGGTGGTGCCAGTCAAAGACAGATGCACAGATTAGCAGTAAACATGTGTTGCAACTTGGAGATAAATTTCACTTTAGAAGGAGGAAGGTGCAACCAAAACGCAAAATATATGCAGAAATTGATGCACAAGTAGTGGATTGATGAACTATTAGTACGTGTGGTTTAGACCCGATAAAGATATTGATCTGGTTCACAGATATGGAGTTCCTGTGCATTGAAACAATAAGCTGAAAAACTGTCAAAGTTTTCTGGTTCATTCTAATGTCATTTTTGGGCTCAGGGATTAGTCAGGCATTCAAATAAGTAATAGTTTCCAACATTTTTACATCCATTTCCTCTTCCGTCCTCATTACGATGGCCGAGATCAGATTTGCTGCAGCAACAACAGCTCAGTAAAGATGTGTTGTTATTTACTACTAATTACAAACCAGATCTGCCTAATCACAGTTTCATATTTCAGTGATATAATTTGAATGCACACCAAAAATACTGGATTTTCATTAAAAAGTATATTTCTCTTGCTGCTGCAGATTTCGGTTGAGCTTACACAGATGTATTGTACCTCTATCAAACATTACACGTTTGATCGTCACAGTGGGCCTTTTATTGCCTCATACCTAAAAGGACACCGGTCCACAGCAGGCGGGTCAACATCACAGCAGGGGTCCACTCCTCCATGAGCACCGAGCGGTCTGTGCTGAGTCCCATCGGCCTCGCTCACGCTGTCTGGCCCATCACTGTGCACGTACACAGCAACTCCCCGGCGCCCTGCAGAGAGAATAGCTGGAAGCTACAAAACATCTGTAGAGTGACCGGGATCCAGTCTGACCCGCACTGCACTTTATGTAACGACATACTATAGACAAGTGCTACATGCTTGAAGCTGAGCAGGAGGAGCTCAGATGCGTCAGATCTGCGGTTTTGCATCGTTTATTATCATAGCTCCATAATGAATTTGATCAAAGCTGACAGCTGTACATGGTGAGAAGCCTTCCAAGTTTCACTCAAATGCTCTTGTGGTTTTCAGCTTAAACATGCTGTATGAGCAACAGGACGACACAACGGAGGACATGGGTGTTCTGGGTATGACTGTGCCAAATAATGCGCTCCATTGGTGATTGTTTCCAGAAAAATATAGATTGAATTTAAGGTTTTACCAAATGGTATTGGAAGAGATTAAAACCACACAGGGGTGCTTATTTTAAACTATATAGAATGAACTGTGGAAAATAAGTCGCTGTTGAATGCCAAACCTCCACTTAGACAAGAAAACAGTCCAGTCGGTTGATCAAAAGTGCTTCATTTCGTTATGCACATTTCCAAAGTTAGCGCGAAAATGTCGTTAAACCAGTAAAATACACGCATTAAACCTTTGCAGAAATCCATGCCAGACAACCTGTTAACGGTGAATGAAACACACACGTATGCCATACACACAATATAAACTTACCAGAATGAGTGTCTGGGCAACATGTGCGTCTCTGTGTACAACTTCTGGCGCTTCGGTGTATGTATGTGTGTGTGTGTGTGTGTGAGTTGCTGCACCCATCTGATCCGCCCCCAGATGCGTCAACGTGACTGTGCCGTGGTTCCCAAACTGCGGGTCGCAGCCCTTTGAATGCAACGCAGATAATGAGCCCATATTGATGTTTCATCAGTGGAAATTTTCCCTTGAAGATTTATTGAAACATATTCTCCAATGTGGTATAACATCTAAAGAAGGCGTCCCTACAGGCTAAAGTCAGTACTGCAGTTTTATTTTGCTAGATTTTTAAGGGTGTTGAATTCCACACCAAATTTTTAAAGCACACATTGAAGAAATATACATTCTGGAGTTAAAGTTACTTTTCTGGATTTATTTCATTTTTTAACTTAGCATTAAGAATCAACTTTTCAAGAATCAAGTGTGATTTCAGGAGCAGCTGTGACTTTGAATGGTCTTCATTTAAAAACTTGCGGAAACTACAGAATTCATTTTAAAAAGACATTTAGAGCTCATTCATGATTGAAGTTTCTATTTCAGTTCTCTTGGTTGTATTTGACTTTCTCCCTGTAGAATACACCACTAATTGTTTCTACACCACATTTTTACAGTACAGATTAAACAATTACAGAATGAATGCAGGATGTCTCAAAGCAATTTCAGCAAAGCTTCAGAACTTCTCCCAGGACGTTCATTTATTGGACTAGCAATCATTTTGTATAATTCGGAAAATGTCTTGTTTATCATAAGTAATGGCAAAGATCCAGAGCACAACAGAAGGTATTCATTTTAATCTCATAAACGCACACTCACACACCTGTTGATCCGAGCCACACTCAACTCTGAGCAAATGAAACCTGGTCTGAATCTTAATATCTTAATTCTGACCTGAATATGTCCTCACATTTCTGTTTTATGTTAAATGGTGCATGACGTGCAAGTTAAAGATGCTGTTGATATTATTTTCTGCAGTGTCACATGTAACCAGATCCCCTCTGGTGTGATCCCCTCTATTTCATGCTACATTTGCGTGGCAGCGGCAAACAGAGCTGCTGTACCCGAGGTGAGGCGCTGGCAGAGCACGCTGCCCGGCTAACGGCGTACGGGTTGTACCCCGCAAACAGAGCCTCCCTCTCTTTGGGACTGGACAACTCCAGGAGCCTCCAGCTAGCCACGGCGCTTCTTGCTGCTCTGGAAACAGGCCAGCACACAGAGCGCTCACCTACGAAGTTTGGGTGTTCACGCTTAGGGCCTGGAAAGATTGATCAAATGGAAAGTTTAGAAATGAAGGATATGTAAGTGTGTCAGAGTCAAAGCCACCAATGAGGAAGAATGAGGGTTTCATCAAATGTAAGGGAAGATTGTGAAAAAGCGTGGTTACCAATACAGTTTTAAATTTCATGAGAATCTGATCAGTTGCACAGACAGACTTACTGGCCAGGAGCTCAACGTGTGCGGATGCTCTGCGGGGCTTATGGGATAGAGGTGCAGTTTTAGATTTGAGGATGGACCCGTCCAGGATCTGCCTTTTCTTGGGCTTGGCAAGCTGACAAATGTGTGGCGTAGCGATTGCCGTTGTAACTGCTTTGCTCAGCTACAATCAGATTTCAGATCATCAGCGACATTGTCAATCAAAGAAAATAAAGAATCTTAATTCAAAAAATCTAAATGTAAGTAGGATGAACCCTATTCATTACAGTACACAACAAACAAAGAAAAGAGGGTGTGAAATTGCTGTAATAACACATCTATAACTTGTTATTCTCAGAGAAAAAACAAAACCATTCCCCAAGGCTGACCACTATTGTTCAGCAATATAGATGACAACAAATCAACACCCCACCCTCCACCCTCCAAATTATGCTCTCAGCAAAAGCAAGGCCAGAACATTCAATTAGAAAAATAACAAATACTCAGCACAGGTAATGCTGTAGTCAATCATAAGATGCTCCAGACGCTTTCTAGCGAGGTAATCCGCAATAGATAATAGACTTTAAAAGATGTTTGTCCCTTGAAACTGTTGGCAAACAAAAAGCAATATTTTAGGCATATTGAAGACGGTCGGGCCTTGCTGTTGAGCAACACTGCTGCTGTTGTGTTGGCACACATAGAAAGCTGCCAGGAACCATTGGTTTCAAATAAAACGGAATTCGTGAGGACATACGATGTGATGTCACTCACAGGGGCCAGCAGGCTGTTGTCAGGCTGCCAGCCAGCTGCAGGGGGTCGAGGTCGTGCCAAACAACACAGCCGCTCCGATGGAATGGCCCCAAGAGCCCATTTACTCACCTCCCATATGGGCGAACCCCTGGGAGGAAGAGGAGATGGAAGGATAGATGTAAAGATGAGGGAAGACAGGGAGGGAGATAGGATGATACAGAGAAAGCAGAGGATAAGAGAATGTAGATTCTACATTCTCTTATCCTTTGCTTTCTCTACATTGTAGAAACATTAGGAGCTGGAAAAGATGAGTGTGAAAAAGTTTCACTCTGTCAAATTTAGAGAAGCACACATAGACAACAAAATCTATTTACGTGATCTGAGAGTAGGACTTCTTAGTTCCACAAAGCTCCAACCAGCGAGGTGTTACCTCTGAGAAGAAAAAATGTATATCATCAAATTGCGAAAATGGTTGTCTGCAAATAGAGTAAAGACATAGAGATAAACAGACACTTGAGTTGCGTACCAATTTTAGTTGTGGATCCAGTCATCTCTGGTGGCAACGTATCCAGCCAGTATACTGAACGACTGGAAAAAAGAAAAGAGGCCGTAGAGGGGACGAAGAGAGAGACAGAGAGACCAGGGGCGGCAGGGGGGGTAAGTTCAGGTTCAGTCGTGCCTACCGGTCTGGATATCTGAGCGGGCTGGATTTGGGCCGAGAGAGGTGCTCTGTCCGAGTTGCCATGGATACATAAAGAGCTGATGATGGGGGGGAAAGAAGAGCACTCCATCGCTGAGGTAATCCAACGATTCAGTGCTCAACAGTCACCAAGTACAATTTAATCGCATTTAAGACACCAAGAATAACTTTTTTGTAGTTTTAACACAACTACGTTTACTAGTGTTGTTGACGGATAGTTTAAAAAATAGGAGTGAATGTCAAACCAGAAACAATGTCCCTGGACTGGATTATCACCGCCTCACCATGCCGTCCACACACTCGTATCCCAATGTCTTGCACAGGGACTCATCTGTCCACTACTGCTAGACAGCCAGTGGAAATAGACAAACTAAACAAACCCAGAGCTGGAATTGACTTCTTTACTACTGGCTGCATTGCGACTAAGACATACCTGAATCAAAATTACCATTATAGTTTTATCTTCAGTAGATATATCTAGTAGTTGCATACACATATCACATCTCAGAACATGACATATGCATAATAAACACAGATGGTTGATGTGTTTGTTTCTGTTGAATGCCTCTTGGCTTACCTGTTCTGCAGTTTCTCCCTCCCTCACCGACACTTGGTTGGTTGCTAAGGGATCAAGTAACGCTCCTGTGATATAGAGAACCAAAGATCGTCTATTTGTTTCACCAGTACCACACAGCAGTGAAGATAGAAGTTCTAGCTCACTTTTCGGATATTGAATTGTTGATACTACTTATTAATACTTCAGACAAAGCCTGTTGCCCCGTAAAACAAATCATCGAATAAAATCCTGTAGGAGCTGTGGAGTAGATTTCAATTCCTAACCTGTGGCATTGTAATATGAAACGTATACCAAAACAACTTAATAGGAATCGTGATTTCCCACCAAATATATATATCTTTAGATAAAACAATGGACAAAAATACATGTGGAATCTGTTCTCATGCGCATTTCATTACTATCTTATATGCAAACACAAGACAATTTCAAAACAAAGACAACTTTATTGTCTATGGACATTTAAAATCTTATAAAAAGAGCACAGTAAACAATCTACCAAGGCGTCTTTAATAATAATCATGAACATAAAGCAACAAGCATTCGGTATAATACTGTAGTTATTCCTTAAAACTAGTATTGCTCACACACACACACACACACACACACACACACACACACACACACACACACACACACACACACACACACACACACACACACACACACACACACACACACACACACACACACACACACACACACACACACACACACACACACACACACACACACACACACACACACACACACACACACCAGCATCATATAACATTCACGGGCCTCTGCAAATGTAGCGTCTGGCTGGTATCAGTAACTAACACTTAAAGGATCACGTGACAGCATCATGTGTGCTGTCCACATGTAGTTCCTTTATAAAGCATGCCATGAGGCATGCTGTATTTTAAACCAAAGCCTGTGTGGAAAAAGGAGCTTGTCTCCAGTGCCGAAAGTCTCCACCTGCACGACTGTCTCCCAGGAAAACTCCACTATGATCCTATTTCAGAGACAATACCAGTTCCCAGGCTTAGGTTCATGGGGCACAGAGCTCTCCTACTAAGCTGCCAGTGTGATCATCAGGTTAATGGTAAAAAAAAAGAAAAGAAGATTGGATGGCACTAAACGTTCTGCTCTATTGTGACAGGTGCAGGCATGAATGAGGTGAAAAGGCAAGTGGAAGAGGGGCAGGACATGGTCAATATTGAATATATATTCAGTAGCACCAGGAGAGAGAGATGACATGCGTGTGTCAGTGTCAGAGGGTCTGCACTATAACAGGATACAGCAGGGACATGTGCTCAGCTCCTCTGATTGGCAGCCTGTGAGTTGTGTAGTAGTGGATGACTTCAGGTATCGTGGAGAACGGCGGGCTGTTCTCCCCGAGAATGTAACGTCCGTCCTCACACTGAGTGAACTTCATGTGCATGAAGCCCTTACAGCTCCTGGGAGAAAAGAAGGAGAAACAAACCCTTTGATTGAAGCAACACAGACACAACTGGACTGTGAGTTTATCTGCTTGGCTCTTGAAGCCTGTTCGCATCAAAGATACACAAGAAACCATCTCAGGTTGCTACAGATAATCTGCATCACTGTGAATAAGCCCACGTAGAGCTTTTGCACACTTTGTGTTGGTGTTTTGAAAGCCCAAACATGTCGTATATAGAAGATTGGAAAAAGGGTTTCCTGTTCTGATGGGTCTCCATTTCTGCTGCGACATTTGGACGGTGGGGTCAGAATTTGGCGTAAACAACATGAAAGCATGAATCCATCCTGCCTTGTAACAACGGTTCAGGCTGGTGGTGTTAAGGTGTGGGGGATATTTTCTTGGCACACTTGGGCCCCTTAGTACCTACTGAGCATCATCAACGCCACAGCCTACCCAAGTGTTGTTGCTGACCATGTCCAACCCTTAATGACCACGGTGTTCCCATCTTCTGATGGCTACTTCTGGCAGGATAACACCATGTCACAGAGCTCAAATCATCTCAAATTGGTTTCAATGTGTTCACTACTCAAATGGCCTCCACAGCCACCAGATCTCAATCCAATAGAGCACCTTTGGGATGTGGTGGAATGGGAGATTAGCATAGTAGATGTGCAGCCAAGAATTCTGCAGCAACTGTGTGATGCCACCATGTCAATTAGGACCAAAATCCCTGAATGTTTCCAGCACCTTGTTGAATCTATGCCACAAAGAATTAAGGCAGTCCTGAAGGCAAAAGGGGGTTCTAACACAGTACTAGTAAGGTGTACCTAATCAAGCGTCCTTTGAGTGTATAATGAAATGTCTTTTTTTGTAGTATTAAGTGCCTTTGTGACACTTTCATGACAGCATTTAAAGAAGAGGATTTGAAATTTGAACAGAGACATTGAAACCATCTCGCCTCTGTGTTGGTGTTCTTTCGCTCGCTTCTTCACAGCAACATTCATTCAAATTCCTTTCATTGTAGTCCCACTCCACCACGGTTGATTTATGCATTAAATTATAGCTACAAGTGAAACTAGTACCTATAATAAATTGCACTTGGGAACTAGTGTGAGGCTGAAAGCAACTCCCAACACGCAGACGATCACTTCCAATAAGCAAACCAAATGCATGCTGAGTATTCATAAACCTAATTTGATATGAATGACTTCAAAATGCAGCTGGAGTGTGAGCAGGCAGGCGACTACCTGAGGGAGAGGGAGTAGTCGCTCCGGCAGGTCTGGCTGTTTCTCACCAGGTAGGAGCTCTCTTTGCACAGAGTGAGCAGAGTCTCTGCCTCTGAGCGACTCAGGGCTCCATGGTACCACCTGCAGGTCAACAGGGAAAAGACATGGACAAGAGAGAATTCCTTCCAATGAATGCAGGTCCAACCGACATCTGCTTTCAGAACAGTGTTGACTCATCAATCAAGCTAACTTTAGCTACGTTTTAGGATTTCTAAATACATTCATTTGCACGTACACTTGTCTCTCCAGTGGTAGGGATGGGTCCACTCTCTCACCCAGGAGAGGGGGGGTGTCACCCACCAAGCGAAGTGTAGTTGAGCCTCCTGTGGTCGATGTAGGGCTCATCCTGACAAACCTTGTCTGTTCTGTTTGGGCTCGAGAACGCTCCCTTTCTGCCCCCTCAAATTGCACTGTGGTCAAACACAAAAGGGAGAAGTAGAAGGGAAGTGGGTTATTTTGTGTAAGCACAAGTCACATTAGTTGTACACCAGGTATCCAGGTATGTGCCAATTTACCTGCTAAAGCTTTGGAGATGTTGTCCTTCTTCCACTCCCACGGCTGATCGTATTCATCAGCCGGCCTTTCGTCATCCTGAGGCAGTTTGCTCTCCCTGCTGTCGACGTGGGCGAGTCCACTCTCAACCCTTTGGGGTTGCTGTAGCTGTGATGGTGGAGCAGCTCGGTGGTGCTGAGGTGTCCTCTCCTCGTATGGGTTATCATACAACTGGTCCCCTTCTCTGTTAGTCGTCATGCTGTGCTGAAGTTCTACAATGTGAACAGACGTGTCGGTAAGACTTAATGCTACAAGCAAGCAAGTAAAAACGTGGATATTCCGACATAAGTGTGTGACTGAAATTTTGCTGCCAAATTGCTTTTGGGAGAGTTAATGTACGCACATGCACGAGGCAAGATGGCTTTTCAGTGAATGTTATTTGGGGCATTGATGTTGAAATATCTAGCTAAAGAATACCTCCGGCCCTGAGGACAAATGAGAGATGAAGACCTAAAAACAAAAACAAAAAGGAAAACCTGAGATGATCCGCTGGGCCTCGAATGGCTCCATGTAGCTGCAGCAGTCTGGCGGTGCAGATTCAGGCTCCCAGTTTGGTTCGACTCTCTGGCTTGATCGTGCATCAAATGGGTCCGAATAGTCTGTATCCACGTCCGCCACTGCTGGGGCAGAAGGAACCACCTTGGGTAGAGCGATATAAACAAGAGGCATTTAATAAGGTAAATGACACAATTGACTCATCTGTACAAAGTCATAGAGCTGGAACAACTGTTTGTGTGGGTGAGAGATGTTTAAAAACAGAGCTTACAGGTTCCTCTTGAACAGTCACGGGACTCAGGGGGATTTTACAACGGCCAAACTCCTGAGAGTCCACTTTGATAAGTCTGTGTTTGGGAGAAACCACTTTTACCTGGAACATAACACGTGCAATTAAAAGCTTTTTACCACCGATTAGTACATAATTTCAATACTACTTAATACTCGTTTTCTAATCCAAGTATGCATTATCAGGCGACGATGGGGGGCGCTATGACATGATGAGCCTATATTATCTTAAGCTACTGTACATATAGCTACATTTTCCTACCTCCACACCATTTGGCAGCACCGAACCAAATGGAGGGAAAGACGGAAGGCTCACTGTGGAGCTACAGGAACTGAAACCGCCATTCTGGAGCCCTTTGTCAGCAGTCTGGTACGGATCCTCAAAATCCAGCTCCTTTTGAGCTCTGTATGCCCTCAAAATTTCACTCTCAGTGTAATCTGGCCTTGGGGGCTGTGGAGGGTCGCGCCTGCTGCCAAAGTTCAGGTAGTCCTTCAGCCACTTTGCCATGGATCTGGGAAAACAATAGCACAGTTCAGTACGACATGTTTACTATGATTTAGTGCTCCTAAGATTTGTCAGATATAAAATTAACATTGTCCAAATTTTATCATGTTTTTCAACTTATTTAAAAAAAAAATTCTTAGTTCCTCCTTTTATTTGGTCTTGGAAAGTTAAAAATTTAATTTGCTGGAACCAAAACAGGTTTGGCCTTTTGACTGCTGCCAATACATTTTAAAAGACGGGTTATAGACTCGTTTGTTTTATTTTTTTCAATAGTAGTTTTTCCTATCTTTGCAGTCAAAGTGTAAAATGTTTTCTGGATTCTGGGTCTCAAATGTAAACAAACAAAAAAACTGGCGCCGTTTCATATAATTCTTGACTGAATATTTACTCGGGACTGTGTCAAAGTATTATTGGAGTGACTTATTGAATGATGTATCTTGAGGGAAATGTAACGAAATTCCAGTCAAATCCTGACACTGTAATGTAGGATTTGGAGCATGTGCACGAAGAAAGCTTTAACATGGAATATAATCAACAGGTCAAATGTCAGTTCAGTGTAATTACCTTATTTAGACGGCAAAGACACTTAAACCCGAATAGAACGAGAGTACGCTTTAACAACGCTACGTTGCGCTAGCTAAGTTATGAACCACTGGCCATTCCGGCTAGTGATGAATTGGACTTGGTGTTAGCACTTTAAAATATTCATATTCCATAGATAAGTTAATTTCACGCAAAACAACTACATACTAAGCTAACATTGTAACTACTTGCTTATTCACTTAATTGACTACTTGTTCACGTAGTCTTCACGACAACATTAGAACCGCATAATTGAAGACAAGCACTGTGAGTAAGCCAAAGCTAAGTTAGCTAAGTTAGCTGGTTATCCGCAGCTAACATCGTAGCGCCTCCCGTCGGGTGACAATGTGACATGTTTCCGCCCTCACCCGCTCTTCTTTGCATTGACGGTCTCCCGTTCTTATTGTATTTTCTGGTTACCATCCAGCGTGTTACGTTTACTCATAAAAAAGTAAAACGATATAATGTAGGAGTTCTCTCCTCCTGCTCAAAGCCAGGCGTATCGGTGGGCTAATGTTAGCCGAGCCTGAGCTGCACGGTGGGCTGCTTTAAAGGGGAGGACGGGAATGATTTAGTGGGTCGACATTAAAGCTTCAACGTCTCCTTTAACCAATCAACTATTTACAACTAAGAGACGGCAGAGTTACATTCTCAGTCATAAAATATAAAATGCGAACTGTGTGCACAAGTGTGCCATACTATAATTTTCTATTATATCCTACTAATAAATCGATTTCTTTGCCACAAAAATCATGAACACTCAATATTAAATGGTCTTAATCTTCCCAAAGAGTTATTTACTTGCTAAATGACATCTCACTTCATTGTGAGTCTTGTCTTGTACTCTGAAAACTATAACACAGGGTATATTCAAATGTTTTTTCCGAACATAAACATCTACAAAAACTTTATACCCAAGAATTGTGATGGAATTCTGGACGACAACCAGAGACTGTTAAATACACCATGTATTAACTTACTAATACTATAAGACCGTGAGCAGAGGTGCAGTGCTGATTGTGCTTGTGTAGTCAATGTCTTACAGATCCTGCAGATTGTTAAGTAAACTTCTGCTACACACTAAGTGGCCTTATTTCACAAGTTAGATATTTGAAACAATGGCCACTATACAGGGCCATAAATGTCTAAAAAAAACAGGAGTCAAAGCAAAGTGTTTTCTCATAAGCAAATCGACGTGAGTCGCGAGTGAGTCATCATATCAGTGGATGAACATTTATACACAGCACTTTCAATAATGTTAGTCTTACAGAGTGTTAACTATCTCCACTCCGTATCCGTTAGTATACAAAGCAAACCACATTAAAGGATAATTGCATTACGCTGGCAAGTGTCATCTTGCATTGGTGGTAGTCTGATATTCATGGCCTTTACGGTGCCATTAGCGCAAAAGTAATTTTGAGTATTTTGTTTTTCCTACAGGCACTCGAGAAAAGAAGCCGGAATGCTGTTCTTTATTGTCGTCTTCTCCAGTCAGCAATAAAACAATCTTAAGGTTTAACAAAAACAGTTCATAGTTTGTAGGAAGATAGCAGCATTAATTTACGATTATTACACTAATTACCTGAAACTCACACATTAGGGAGAACTTAGGGGAAACTTTCAAAGCACTGAAAAGTCCAAAAACCTTAGTAAGAACTCAACAGATAGCCTTGGTCCCTGTACATACTTCCATAATCAGTTATCATATCCATGTGTTTGTTTAAATGGCTTCTGTATGCATGTATTACAGGAGATATTTGGCTGGCTTCAAGTTTACCGTTCTTCAAATCTAAACAAATGAGCAGCACTAAGGCACCTGAGAGCTTATCTGCTTCCTCACCAGCATTGTGTGGCTTGTTGAGGAGGTCATTCACTCCACTCACTAGGACACCTATTAATGTTTTCCCCAATCCCCCATCGAGAGCTATTCAAGCTAAAAGGGACGCTCTGTCAACAGCCCCGTCCTCCTCAGCACCTTGTCCACATTGGGGATCAGTTTTCCAGTGAAGTTCCACAGTTTGGTGTCCACATGGAGCTCCTCCAGCTTCAGCTCGCTCCTCCAAGCCCCGCGGGTGTGAATCATCCAACACAAGTCTGGTGGGACTTTGAACTGGCCTCCAAAAATCTCTAGTGGCTCATGCACTGAAATCTGCTGCACCATTCTGTGATGCACACACACAAACACAAACACAAAGCAATGTGTCATCACACGGCTGCATTCCATTTATCACACCTAAATGTCCCCGTGAATTTCCCTGTTGTGGGACGAATAATGGATTATCTTATCATATCTTACCTTAATGATGGTGTTTAAAGAGGTGCCAGAGGTTGAAATGCCTTTCCAGCCCATATGCCTATAAATATGTGACAATCTGACTTTCTCCTGATAATGAAACGATTCATTCGCTCTTGAAATTTTAAAAATTTGTGCTGAATCTTTTATAATCTACAGTAAAATATAAAAGGTAATAAGGTGAATCATCCCTTGTGGAGCCCCAATATTCTTGAAGCAAATGCAGAATATCCACGGGCTTCAACCACACAGAGGGCTAAATGTGGATTCTCTGAGACTATATGAAAACGTTCTTGGAGTGTTCTGGGGGTTCTATCTCTTTTCAGATACCAAGATACTGTAGATCTAAAATCTGTCTGTGTACTTGACCTAAATGTATCATATTAATTCACAAATGATGTGTGTAACTCTTTTACCCTCCTATGGTGATAAAGTCCCCATACCTTGGCTGAACTATCATCTTGTGAGCGTGATACACGTTTCTGCCCGGCTCCTCCCTGTAGATGTGCTCCAGAATATTAACACCCGGCACTCCATTCCACTGAGGCAGGTGAAACTTGCCACTTGGCTCAAAGTGGTTCTTGAGAAAGATACGGTTCTCAATGAGGAACACCCCCGTCTTCAGGATGGGAGGAACCGTATGTCAATGGACACAAGTTGGAGAAAAAAGTAGAAACATTTGAATATTCATCATGTTTAAGGTATTACATTTATCTTTGTCAAATTCAAACAGAAAGAGAGTTGGCTACCTTTGGGTGCTGCAGCTGAAGCTCGTTCATGAGAGACATTAGGTTGTTGTGCTTGTACGGCATTATGATCTCATCAATGTCGTTCAACAGGACGTAGCGTGAGCGCTCCATGTTCCTGTAAATACACTCATTTAGCGTTGTTAGCTGGCCAAAGTAGTGCAGTTCCCCACCGTGTTTAGAGAACATCCAGCCATGAGATGGCTTGAGATGGTGGTCAATGGGCCAAGGAACTATCTCCACAAAGCCCTCCTGACTGTAGCCCCGAAGCAGACAGTCAAGCTCTGGACCACAGCTGGTGTTGTAGATCACCACCCTGTTAACTCCCAGCAGCCTAGAGCAAAGTGAGGAACAAAGATCAAACCTACAATCACATATACAGCTCTACTCCTACAGCCCTGACAGTAACACAATTTGGTATGCCTGTTTTATTTATGTTTTTATTTATGTCTATATTTATTAATTTACTAATTTATTTATATGCACTATATATGTGTGTATTTTTTAGTTATGTTATTTCTATATTAACTCTATGTATTTATTTATTACTTAACATACACATTTATTCTGTTATTTATTTACACCATTAATTGTCATGATTTTATATTTTTTCTGTCCCTTACTGTTGTTTTGAACCTGGGTTCTCACTAGGAAGGGAGGAGTACTTTTAGTGAGTCCAGCTCTATTTTATTGGGCCACCGTGTCCAAGTGCTAAACAAATGTCATGTTACACACAATAGCAAACACCTATATAATACAGTATATTACTCCAGACTACTCTAGCCTTGCAATAAATCACACGTATTTGTGAGTCTTATAATGTTTAGACTTTGCCAAGACAAGGTCATTCCACTCTCTTTGTGTGTTGCTGTGAATGTGTTCACCCCTTGTGTATTTGCTCAGTAATGTAACTGACCTGTACATCTCCAGGGTCTGTGCGAACTGAAGCACGTTGTTGTAATCTCCAAACAGGGTGGAAATGCAGACGGTGAAGTTAAAGTCAAAATGCTGCGGTTCATCCCCGTTGGTCTTCTGGTTTCTTATGGGGAGGAAAGTGTGTTTCCCTGCCTCTTTGTTAGGCACTAGTGTGACATGGGTGGCTCGGCACTTTTTCGGGATCTCACACAAGACATCAGTGGTGGTGTATGGAAAGCCAAAGTTGTCAGAGTGTTGTAAAATGTTTGCCTGCGTTAGATTGCTGGATAAATGGTCTTCACAGTAAAAAAGACAGTGTAGAGGCTGTATGGAGTCTCTCCTGAATATTCCAATGATGCGCACGTCCCAACTCTTCCTCCTCTGGTCCATGTAGGCTGACACCAGCGTGTGCTTGGTTTGGTGGAGGGGTGTGATGGAATCCTCAGAGATTTGCACGAGGTGTCTGCTTGTGTCCCTGTGCGGGTATGGGATGATATTGTGCGTGCTGAGGCGTTCCAGCAACATCACGTAGAAAAGGGTGAAGAGGAAGGTAGCTACAGAGAAGAGGAAGATAAACTTCACCCTGAGTTCTCTCCACTTGTCCATGCTGTAGTGCGGATAGAGTCCCAACCTGCGGCACAAGAAGGAATTATTGTCACAGTGATTAGACTTCCAAAACTTCACGAACAAAGGGAACACTGATGGAAGTAGAAGACACATGTAATAGATGCTTGAATCTGCATTGTAACCTAAGCCACACTTCTTTTTTTTCCCGATTTTCTTTCCACAACCTAGGTTCTTTGAAGGGGCAGAGAAAAGATTCCATTTCCCAACCTCAAAGACAAAATAAAGAAATAAAAAAACAAAGGGAAAAGTAAGGGAAAAGTACTTAATGTTATTATATAAATTATGTATCTTAAAGGTATAGTACAACATTTCGACTGTTACAACAGAGCAAGTAAAGTGAACAGCAAGTATTGCCAAAAATGCACCAACTTACAAAAAACACTGTCAGCTACTGGAGGTAGTTTGGACATAACTTCCGCGAAAATCTTCATATTCTGTAAAATTACATCAGTAACACTTCAAGTACCAACTGTGGTAAACATATCAGGTTGAGAACCACCATTATGTCAATACTATATATATCTGTCAGGTCTGAAACCTCGTTTCAGCGGACAAATGTAAACAGGAGTCAGCAATCACAGGTCTTGCTTCAAAAGTTTTACTTGCAAGAAGTGAGCAGCTTACAGCAAAGGCAGCTTCCTCTCACTGAGGAGCACTCAGTGAGCACACATCTTATATTGTCACACAACAGAGTGACAGTTGGGATGGGTTAACTGTGTCCCCCTGATACTCAGAAAAGCAGTTCTAACTAGTACATGTCTGATTCCACTTCCTCTTATCAGATACAATGTCTGGTATCAGATACAATGTCTGGTGACACTTAAACTTTGATAACATGTATATACAAATTCTCTTACAATATCACAGGGTGGCATCAGGGCGACTGAATTAGTTAAGGATTTTATTTATCTTCTTGTATTCATTTACCTCAAACAAAGAAAGGGAAAAAATGAATAAGTAATAAATATCATAATATAATATTGTTACATAATAAAATATAAAAACTACAGAAAAATCGAACAGTGAGCCTTTAAATCCTATAAAGTAGTGATGTGTCCTTTCGTGTCGAGACTTCGAAGCGTGTGTCGAGTAATCCAGGAAGATTTTGGCGAAGCGCGTATCGAGGTGTTTGTTGGTGACGTATGTGGTGACGTATATGGTGACGTTTGAAGCCCGGCGAACCTGCCGTACCACGTGACTGATTCAAGAGCTGGTTCGCCAGTTTGGCGTGCAATTCGAGATATGAGGGGCTGCGAAACGCAATCGATCCCCCGGCTGACGTGTCGAGTGCTCACTGATTTTTCTCTGGTGTACAAGATTTTCATATTCTAAAATAAACATCTAAAATGCATAGGTCTATATTTGTCAATACAGACAAAAAGCGGTCCGATTCCAATGTAATATTTCTTCACATATAATTTGTCATCACGCGATCTTGACGGATGTCTCAAAGTAACGTTAATGTTAAAAAATACTAATGCAATCAAATCAATTTTATTACTAATCTTTGACACATCCAACACTAATCACACCAAAGCCCCATCCCCCTACTATTTAGTTTATGGAAAATAATGACCCTTTTGTGTTTTTTCAAAAACAGGATTTCTTTATGACAAAAAACCTTTTTGTCATAAATAACGAAATCCTTGAAGTTGTTTAACAGGCATTTAAGACGCCTTTTTATTGAATTACACAGCACGATTTCCAATTACCAAGAATAAAGACACACTATTGCACTATGCATTGAGAGTTGGTACAGCTCGTACAACACAAAAATTTAAAAAGAGGTGTCACACAAAGGGATTTTAGATTTTAAATAACTTGTCATCACGCGATCTTGACGGATGTCTCTAAGTAACGTTAATGTTAAAAAATACTAATGCAATCAAATCAAATCAATAAAATTAGATTTTAGATTGTATCGCATGGAGAAAATTTGACCTATTTGAAGTACACATGAACAATTACCAACAAAAAAGAGAATAGCCTGTACAAAGTGACTCAAAAGTTTTAGTTTAACTCAGCATTTCAAAACAAGTTGTTTTAGATTAACTTAAACAGGTCTCTTACAACATCAAGAGGAGGCTGATGCTCTCAGAACTGACTGCAGGTCTTTTTCATTCAAGACTAAACAAATAAAATTCTTTAAGACAAAAAAAGAAAAGAAAATGACCGTGAATCTATGCAGCGCATAAAATAAAATTTAGCATAAACAGTAAATGAATTAGACCAATAACCTTTTTTTCCTGTACCATTTTGCAATGTAACTCAGTGAGTGACAGGTGTCCAGCCAATGATATGATACGGTTCACTTACGCTACGCGACGATCGCGGACATTTGATATAAGTAATAACATTAATATTTGTGTTACCATTCCTCCTGTTGAGACATGCTCAGCCCATGGCTCAATAGAGTTGCATAGAAAAACAAATGTGGAATTCCCAAAATAAGAAAAAAATCGTTTATAAATTTGTTTATATTGATTTTTAATAGTTTAACAAAAAATAAGAAATCATAAGAAATAAAACACATTTACGATTTGCAATTTGTTTTTATTGAAGCAGACATTGTACATGACATTGTGCATACAGGTGTAGGGTATTTTGGAGATCGTTTTTTTATAGAGAAAGAGGGGAAAGAGGAGAGAGAGAGATAGAGGGAGAAGGAAGGAAGGTTGTGATATCCCTACTATTGTTGTTGAACTTTATACATAGAGTAAAAGTGGACTGGAGTTGCAATGATGTCATAGGGTACATACAGAACTTACAGGATGATGTCAAACAGCAATGTAGGCTAGTACATATCGCATCATAGGTTGTGATAGAGAGAGAGAGATAGGGGAGAAACAAACAGGAGAGAAAAGATCCAGAGAGAGGACGTCCCACCCCGAAACCCCACCCAACCCCACAGTCACACAACCCCGCATTCACACAACCCCGTCCTGGACTGCCTGAAATGCAAAATAAAATGATAAAATAAAATTAGAAGGAACTGGTCTGTGTAGGGAGGCAGTAGCTCAGTGGGTAGAGCTTCCACTTGTCTTTTCTTTCAAAAGCCTTTATCGCACAGGTTCTGTTGCTGAAACATCCACCTGCAACATCTGCCTGCCACCAACTGAGAAGGAGCTGTGCAACTACACAGACCTCCACACGGGGGATCCATGGTTCTGTGTCAAGCCAAGCCGCCTCAGCTGCGATGACAGGGTCGACCATGCCATGGGAGAATTTAAGAGAAACATTACAGCACAGGAGGAGAAGCTTTTTCGCAGGTAAGAAGAAACCCAAATCAAAGCCCTGCCCTATTTCCAGATTTAAATTGGTTCCACTAAACTTCTGCTCTCTGTGGAGTTGACTCCTGCGTTTCCTGCCTAAAATTAATTCACCATTTTGACATTTAGTCAAAAACTTAGAACTACAGTTGTTGATTCCTTTGATATGACAGGTAGAAATTTATTGAACAGACAAACCTTTTGCGTCATTTTTTTTGATTGACCACTAAGATCACCCATCCAAGAGAAACAACATTGTCTTTCCTCAGGCCAGTGGAGCAGAAGCATGTTTCATATGTTTTAATGAGGTTAGCATTGCAGTTCCCGGTTCTCTAGCTTGTCTGTACGTCGTGCCTGCTTGACACACCGTATGATCTTGCGGTTAGGATTCCTGGTTTTCACCCAGGCCGTCCTGGTTTGCCTCCCGGTATGGGGAATTACCCTTTAAGGGCCTGGATGGCTCAGTCGATAGAGCATCAGACTTTTAATCCAGGGTTCAAGTCCCTGTTAAGACGAGGCTCTGCTTTGAGTACTTACCACTACAATATGGGCAATTTAGACATTCTTCTGGGGCGGCAGTAACTCAGTCCATAGGGAGACTGGGGATCGGAAGGTTCGAGTCCCCTTGTGGACCAAGAAAGTGGACTGGTAGCTGAAGTGTTGCCAGTTTGCCTCCAGGGCAGAAGGAAGGACATAGGGTAACCGGGATTTCCCACAAATCTACAAATGCTGTCTCGCTCAGATTCACAAATGTAAAGTATATGCTAGAGGTCCACTGATTTTGATTTAGTTCGGGTAAGACTATAAATTCAGATTGTGGAGGGATCTGCCAAACCCTGTAGCTGGACACACCGTGGCGTCCCTCTGGTCTATCATCCAGAAAAAAAGCTGCCTTATGGACCCTGCACTCAAGGGTGTGGAGCCCATAGGCCAAGTGGTCAGTCCAGTCAAGGGAAGTGACTAAGTCACTACACTCGCTATCACTGAGCAAGAGTGGACAGAGTCTTTCTAAGGAAGTACACCTGGAGTGGCTGATCACTCAAAAAAGAGAGTGTACTTCCTGTTCATTGGTGAGTTAGCAATTATCAAAGTAAACTGAAAAGAGGTGCGTCATTAGGTGGGATTTTAAAACATTTCTACGGAGCCTGCCTCTTTAACGATAATGTGTTTCAATCTACTGGTTTTAGTTAAGACTCTTGCTGCCGTGTTTTGAACAAGCTGCAGTTTTTTCAGAGCAGAGGAGCTCAAGTCAGAGAAGAGGACATTACACTAGTCCTTTCCAGGAGTAACAAATGCATGAATTTGAGTTTTGAATGCATCTCCCATCCATCTCCCATCCCATCATCTCCGACCTTAACCTTATTTATACTTTTTAACAATTGTCCTTTTACCACTTCTTTTAAATTATTCAGATTTTCTGCCCCTCTTCCTGGAATTTGAGATATTTCTGTATTCACTTTTCTTTAGTGGTGTCAACATGAAAGTTTCCATAGGTGCTTCTGGATCTAACAACGTCACCGTGCTGTCAAAAGAGAACGGTAAAGCAAAAGACATTTTAATCTAACTTCAGCAAACTTCAGTAACTGAAAAATTATTATTGATTATTATGAAAATACATTGAAAAAGTATTGATCATTTTCAGTATGCTTGTCACCCAGACATTTGACAATGTGCTGTTTTATCCTTAATACACATAATGTGTATATGAGCAATAACCAAAAACGACTAGAGATTAGAGAGGGCAGTGCAGTTTTCAGCACTGACACAAACTACACATACTATGTTGATCTGTTCTTTCAATGGAACAATCTCCAGTCTACAGGCTCCACTCTTGCCTGTGATGGGTTCCAGGCAGCAGTCTGTTGGGAGAAATTTGAGGAAGTTGGTAATGGTTGCCATTTCAACATCTTAAGAGAATTTTACCTTTGCTGTTGCTGATCTCGGCCAGCATTGTGTTTGTTAGTCTGTCATGACAACCAGTAAGTCAGGTTTGTGACAGATTTGTATGTTGTTCAGGGTTATATCAGGAAATATATTAACATTACAGTAATAAAGTAAATCTATTAATGCATAATCGTAAACAACTGTTTACAACGATTTATCTGTTACATTTCCTAGTTAATATTGGTAATGTTGTTTTTTATTGAAATAAATAAAAGAAAATACTTGTATGCCTCTCTCTATCTGTAACCTTAGTCAATATTCAAAGGGAACCTTTTTTTCACAGAACAACAAAACAACCAAAATAAAATAATAATTTCCTTCAATGAAAATCCGACACACAGTCCATGCCTTGGAGTAGTCGACATGTCGACATATCGACATGTGCTGCCGAACATAGAGAGCATTTGGGCAGCTTGGGGACGGAGTTGGGGAATTGTGTCAGGGACATACTTTGACTTTGAGCGTCACTGGAGTTCAATCAGCTCCATTTGGTGGATTCCACGTCAACTGCAAATTGATTACTAAGCAGTCCAAACTTACATTTCTGGGATTCAAAGTCGGCAAATCGGGCGGCAGTAGCTCAGTTGCTTTCGCTTGGGAACCAGAGGGTCGCCGGTTCGAGTCCCTGCCGAGGTGGCACCGAACCCGCAACTGCTCCCCCCTCTGTAATGGGTGGTAATGTAATGTAAGTCGCTATGGATAAAAGCGTCTGCTAAATGATCGTAATGTAATGTAATTAAACTCGGCGCTGAGTACATAGAGCATCCGAGTCTCCCACGCACACAACTGGGTGTGAAAAGCCCTCACCGCAGCGTACATGTCTGTGATGACACGGCCTCGCCCCTGAAGCTGCAGGTTGAGCACATCGAGATGTCTCGTGATGTCACACAGAACGCACTCGCAGAGCATTCTGGGATGTGTAGTAAGATTAAGATTATATTAAGATAGTTTATTTATCATGTTGCATGCAATTTATGCGCAAATTACATGCAATTGAAATTTTTCTTGCACCCCCTCTTACATATCACACCCACAAACACATGCCTAACAGAGGGGGTGCAGGGCAGCCATTTTTCGGCGCCCATGGAGCAGTTGGGGATTCATTGCCTTGCTCATGTGCACCTCGGCAGTGCTCTGGAGGCAAACTGGCAACTGCTTTAGTTGGTCCACACAGGGGACTTGAACCGGCGACCCTCCGGTTCCGAGCTGTCAACCCAGCGGACTGAGCTACTGCCGCCTCCTGAGATACTGCCGCCCCCAGTATTAGCAGTGCATGCGCTATTTATTATTTATTTGATGTCATCTCGCGGGCCAAATATAATTACACGGCGGACCAGATTGGGCCTGCGGTTTGACATCCCTGTGTTAGATGTTCTTTTCTAAGTGAGGTCAATTTAGCAGTATGTATACTGGCATCCTCCCGAGGCAGTAGCTCAGTGGGTAGAGCTTCCGCTTGGGAACCGGAGGGTCGCCAGTTGGGGTCCCTGCCGACGTGCCCCTGAGCAAGGCACCGAACCCTCAATTGCTCCCCCCTCTGTAATGGGTGGTAATGTAATTTAAGTCGCTTTGGATAAAAGCGTCTGCTAAATGCTCGTAATGTAATCCTCAATATTTGCAAAAAAAAAATATTTGGCTATGGTGGGAACCCTGTAGCAATCTGATACGTTCACAGCAGTGCTTGAACACACACTGAAAGATCAGGAAAGTATTTGTGTATACAGCATACAATCTTGCCACAGAAGCTATATTGTTTATTCTTTTTGATAAAATTACAACTTTATCAACTAAAAACATTATGACCATGAGCAATGAGCTATATTTTGGGGCAGAGTCCACTTAAAGTTTATTCCATTTAATGAAATTTGTGAACAATCGTTTTATTTGAAACACATGACTTGATAAGAGCCTATGATAATGAGCATATTCATTACTGGAGCGCCTGCATTGGCAATGAATAGGAGACAAACAATGAATGGGAACTGACTTTGTTAAGTGTCCTGAAAAGAGTTTCTGGATCAAGAAAATTCAAGTTTAAGACATAGGACATAAGCTTACTGCACAGCTCTTATCAGATTGGCAGGTTACCTGACATATTGAGTTAATATTACTGTGGCGTGCTTTGCATTGGACCCAGCTTTGTAATGCAACTTGTTTGCTGCAATCTGAAAGACATTCATGTGAATGTTGATGTCCCAGATTCGCTTTGATTTGACTTTTGGTTCTGCAGGATGAATGTTTATGTTCACACAGCTCACTCAATCACCGCATCCGTGATATTTTTCAAGAAGTATGGATTCAAAGACATCCCTCATGATCAGGTACTCCACAGCATTGTTAAAGTGCAAATGCTGAAGTTGTCTATAGCATCTACGTCTTCACAGTAGACACCACAAAGGTGGTAATGAAGCCTGAAGTCTGTCCTCTTTCCTTGCAGGGTATAAAGTATGTCATGATTCCTGAAGGTTTGAGAGATTTCAATTGGCTTCAGGGTCTTCTAAGTAAACAAAGGGTCACTCAGGGCCAATACAAAAACCTATGGTGAATATCAACTCCCCATATTTGGTCCAACAATGTCCTTCAATGTCCCACAATGAGCCAATGTGTGTCTCAAATTTGAAGAATCAACTATTGACTCTGTGTCTTTACCTTCCAGGCCCTGGACGTATTATCCTGGGCAGTTTTATGAGAACCGTATTTATGTTCTCCACCCAGATTTTCTGAGATATGTGCGGAACAGGTCAATTCCTTTTATAAGCCTATGCAAACATCTAAGACAGGGGTCTTCAACACAGGGTCCGCGAAGGTACTGCAGGGGGGTCGTCAAAGTTGTGGTTGATAAGACAATTTTTTTTTTTTAAACCAATTTTTCCCCCCACAAATTTAAATGTCTTTACATACACATTAACATGAATCCAACATGGGGCAAATTGGGGAATATTGACAAAATTCTGAAAAAATTGACCCCGCAGTCATCGTTTTGTAAAACTAGAGAAAACCTGAAAAGCCCATATCTTGGACTTGGAAGGAGTGAGAGAGCTAAAAATCAGACACAGCCCCCAGGCTGCAATGGCAACAATTTTTGTGAATGTGGGGCACATTGGCCATATTTTGGCAATGGAAAGCACCTGAGCGCTATGACTGAAACAGAAATAGCGGAAATAGCTCAGTTGGGAGGGCGTTAGACTGAAGAGCTAAATGTCCCAGGTTTTAGCAGAAATCACCCTTGTCACAAAAATGTCAGTGTAACCATGGACCAATTGGGTCATTTCTGTGAAAGGCCCATATCTTGGACAAGGTAAGAGCTAGAGCTCCAGAAATTCAAACACATCATCTATGTGGCCCTAAGATCATTTGGGGCAACTTCACCGACATCATCTAGATGATGTAGATCAAAGATCATCCACATCATCTAGATGTGGATGAATTTGTCGCATTTGAGAGAGCGCATTTCTCTTTGTTGAATTCATATATTTGTAAATCTGACTTTGAAAGAGTCAGTGCCTCCCCAGCGACGAACCTCACTGCACGTCACTGAATAGCTTAGAATTGAATGCACAATAACAGGGTAGCTATGTCTATACATGGCACTAGGCCCAGTTTGATAAAATATTTATACAATAGGGGGTCCCCGCTCCTTCTCTCCATCAGTTTGGGGGTCCTTGGCCTGAAAAACGTTGAAGGGCCCTGGTTTAAAAGACAAGAGTCATTTCTGTTCACACTTCCCTCTGAGAGCACTAAACCAGTGTGTCTCATATGTTCAGAAACGGTAGCAGGTTTTAAAAGTGCCAATGTGAAACGGCATTATGAGACAAAGCATAAAGGTTTTGAACAAACATAGCCACTAAAATCTAAAGTGAGATCACAGAAACTAAGTGTTCTCAGAGCCCAATATGAGCAGAGTCCACCCGGATCCTGAGCCACACATTCACTGCCCAACAACCTGCCAATCACGAGTGTTCCCTCAGAGCTGCTGGGATTTTTCTCCTCTTTTTGTGTTGAGATTTATTATCGGCGAAATTAGTTGAGACTGTGAGTCAAGATGCGAAACAGAAAATGGGAAATTCAAACTTTTGCTTCCTATATTGTATTTAAATTTAAGTCAAGCATTTTATTTGAACATGCACAATTTTCACATTTTATTTATTTTATATTTATACTTATTTTGAAATGCAGCCCTACTTTTTCTTGATACATTAATGTTCTATGTTACATTACAATATTGTCCAATCGTTTTTTAATTCATTTGATTTGACAGTCAGGTATCCATTATATGCAGATGTTGATGGACTAGGTTACTTAAATATGTATCACACTAAATAGGACATTATGATCTTCCGGACCTTTGCTTCAAGAAATGTTCTCTTAACTGGACCACTTTAAATTTGAGTTGAATACCCCTGCTCTATGCCCACTAATGCTAAGAATTTCACAATTACAACAGTTTGTAAATCAAATGTGTACAAATGTTTCTGCTTCAGATTATTTTATTTAAATGAGTTTACTTTGGTGCAATACAAAACATAACTGTGGCAAAACTCAAAGGGTTTCCAAGCTTTTTACACACTGCATCATTAAACAGAGGGATTATGGTCAGAACTCTTTACTTTTTCGTCAATTGAAATGGATTAAATGCTTTTTTCTGTTACATTGTGTAGAGCAGAAACCCACTGAAGGAGTTGAAGGGCAGATGATCAACATACACCTTCTTGCCAGCCACGAGGTCAACGAACACTTTGTCCCCAACCTCCAGGGGAACGACTGCACCATTGCTGCCCTGGTCGTGGGTTTCGGCCCAGTAAATGTCCCACACACCAACTAGCCTCTCCGCGTTCTTCACGATGAAAGCAGCGGTATCGGCCCAGCCCCGGTTGTTGGTACGCACCGTGAATCGGAGGTAGTACATCCCTTTGACCGGGGCCGTGAAGACTCCTGCCAAAATAAAAACTGCAGTCAGCATTGAAGGAATTCTCGTCTATATCTCTGTTCCTCTGGCAAATGCAGACAAACACAAACACCTGTGTAGGACTACCTGTTGCAGGATTGTAGCAATTGCCATCGTTGGAGTAGAGCCAATTAAACCTCAGTGGCGAGGGAGCCTCGTAAGCCCGTTGTCGCGGACAAATTTGAGTTGCAGAAAATGCCACCCGTGGAGGACCTGTAACGTCACATTTCAAACAGTTGATAAAGGGAACTTAGGCCTTCGAAAAATACATTTTGCAATGTTTTACCTGAAATCAACTTCTGCCGTTCCTTCTCAGCCTTAAGCATCTTCGTCTCCAGCAGCGTAATTCTTGCTGCCATGGTCACCTTCTCTTGCGTCACTTTCTCTACCGCTTCTGACAGAGAGTGTCGTCACATTAAAAAAAAGTTGATAAAGGGAACTTAGGCCTTCGAAAAATAAATTTTGACATGTTTTACCTGAAATCAACTTCTGCCGTTCCTTCTCAGCATTAAGCATCTTCGTCTCCAGCAGCGTAATTCTTGCTGCCATGATCACCTTCTCTTGCGTCACTTTCTCTACCGCTTCTGACAGCGAGTGTGTCAGATCGGAGAAGGAGACAACGGTGGTTGATGCCGGAGACGGAGTCACTGCGTCCTGGTTTTGATGGACTGTATCACATCGGACGCAGCAAAACGCAAGCAGCAAGAATGCGAGTAGCTTCATGCTTATGCGTTTGAATCTCTTTGTGGTCATTCTCGTCTCAGTCGCTCCTTTAAATATCAAACGTCAAAATATGCAACCTTTTTAACACGTCACTCCTCGAATACACTTATAATAGTGGTCCAGGCAAAGAATTGGGTAAAAAAGTCACGGATTCAGGCAGGTTTCACAGAGATTTGCTCATCTCGAAAAAAAAAGTATTTATATATATATATATATATATAATATATAATAACAAATATCACTCGATTAGTTCATATAGATACACATCATACTATCTGGAGATCCCTTGTGGCTCTTCCCAATTCATCTGTCATTAATTAAGATGGATTTCGTGTTTGCCTGAGGTGCCAAGAGTCCGTCCTTACTGTCTTGATCTGGATCTGGATCAGAGCCCAGCAGTAAAGTCATTCCTTTTATACACAAATGTGACGCCAGCGCAACAACATAATATGTGAAATTAACAAAGGGACGTCCAAACAAATAACACAAGTATTACGTCAATGATATGATTTTAGATGGATGACATCACTTAGCCTAAGACTATGCAACACTTTTGACCTGAATTTTCTGTTTTCGAATGAAACGTTAGAAAGAAAGTTACAGAGTTACAAAGTCATGCCGAAACTAACATTAACACGAAAATGAAATTAAAAATCATTTGTAACTCTAATTAGTTTTATGTTACTTTATCAGAGAATGATATTTATGGAGCCCCTTAATTGGACAGAAAATGATATCTGTGTTCTATTTGGTGAGCACCAGATAATCTGATACATGTGTTCTCCACCGTCCAAAAGAACCAAGCTGTTGTTCTTTACATGATCTTGCGTCTTTGAAACTACAACAAAGAAAACCTCTAATCTATTATTGTTATTTTTAAAACTGTTCTTATTTTTGTTGGGTGATTGCAATTACTAACAAAACTGAACAATTATAAAGTGGAGATGTTCTGATCCGTTTGTCCCGTCAGAGCATATATATACCGTCCTCACAGGTAACTTGAGTATACTGGAGCTGAACTGATGTCCTTGATTTAGGCAGAGACATGTCTTCCATTTTCTGAACTATCTCTTTTGTTTTTGTCGGAGAACAGATGCACTGAACAGTTTGTGTATTCGCCGTCTGTTTTTATTGCCAATCGAACTTTTTTAACTTTACAGAATTATCTGTAAAACATGTTATCTGTTAAATGTAATAATGCACCATGAAAACGTCACGTGAGGAATTGGTTATGGCCCTACGCAGACTGTTGTAACAAAGGATTAACAACATTTGACCAGCTGAGTGAGGGAATGAATGAATCATACAGTAAAGTCTAACACTGGAGGCGCGCAGTTAACGTTTTCTGCATCTTAACACCCATTCATCATCCATTCTCTGTACCCACTAATCCTAAGAAATTCACAATTACAACAGTTTGTTAATAAGATATGAACAAATATATACCGTCTCTTTAGGGGCTCTGTGAATAACAAATGTGATCAAATTAAACAAAACAAATTCTAACCTGTTTCTGCTATCATTGTGTTTTACGCCTTATGTCAGTACTCACTTCCACCTTTAGGGGGCAGCAGCGTTTTGTCGAAGCACGGAAGCAACAGAGCACACATCCGGACATCTACGCTACGTCCTCGCTGTGCTAAAGAGGACTACTCTGCAAAATTCCATCTTTTATTTTTATTATTCGAGGCTCCAGCAAAAGCAGCAATGTCAGAAAGAAAAGTCTTGAATGTAAGTATTAGGGTACACGTCTCCGAATTGTTTACAATGTTTAACCAACGCATATAAGCTGTTTTCAGTCACCGTATTACCGATCCGTATTAGCCCTGGAAGTTAACATGAACCATTTGGAGAATAGTTGTAATATTTCTTATGTGGTAGTGACACATCAAACTGTTGCTGGTTTCAAGTTCAGCATCCTCATTAACTCATACTTTTGTTCTTCACAGAAATACTACCCTCCAGATTTCGACCCATCCAAAATCCCAAAGCTTAAGCTCCCTAAAGATCGACAGTATGTGGTCAGACTGATGGCCCCGTTCAATATGAGGTAAGCAGTAGTGTGTATTTGCTGACTGCTATTGGTGATTGTGACACAAGTGTGAACTACAGTAGATCAGCACCCACATTCGACTGCCCCCCCTCAGACTTTCGCTTTTTCGCAAACATGGAAAAAGGTTTTAAATGAGACCCATTTGTCCTGACGTGATGATATATCAGCCAAATATCAGCATCATTGGCAGAAGTATATCAAGTTGAAAGGATATTATTAAAATACAGAGTTTTCAATGATAGGCTCAGGAGTTATCAATCAGTTCTTGTATGCTGTGTGGCTGACTGGAATGAGAATTGTCTTCTGCCAGTGAGTCAAATAATTCTGTTTTAGGACATAGACTCTACAGTATAACTTCATGGTAGAGACGCCATGTCCCTGAAAATCAGTCCTATGGCTAAAGTGTCATCACCGCTGGCTGTTTGCAGGTGTAAAACATGTGGCGAGTACATCTACAAGGGGAAGAAGTTCAATGCACGTAAAGAGACAGTCCAGAATGAACTGTACATGGGTCTGCCAATCTTCCGTTTTTACATCAAATGCACCCGATGTCTTGCTGAGATTACCTTTAAGGTAAGACTTTGTCATACTGTGATTAGAACAATAGCCTTCAAATAAGACAAAGTATCAAAGTTGAAAGGTAATACAGCGCTGTGCCAGTGTGATAGTTTCTGTCCTCGCCGTAGACTGACCCCGAGAACACAGACTACGCCATGGAACATGGTGCCACACGAAACTTCCAGGCTGAGAAACTAATTGAGGAAGAGGAGAAAAGAGTCCAGAAAGAGAGAGAAGATGAAGAACTAAATAATCCCATGAAGGTAAGTGTGTAGATCATTTCTGTTGTTGAGTGTTGTGGAAGCATTGGGAATGAGGAGTTTATGAGGATTGTTCTCTCGCCCTGTTCTAGGTGTTGGAGAACCGCACAAAGGATTCTAAAATGGAGATGGAGGTTCTGGAGAACCTCCAGGAGCTGAAAGAGCTGAACCAGAGGCAGGCTCAGGTGGACTTTGAGGGAATGATTGACCAGTACAGGGAGATGGAGAGAAGAGAGAGAGAAAGGGAAAAAGACGAGGACGAGCAGGAGACAAAGTGAGCGAGGAAGATTTCAAGCTAACCTTTGCTATTGTAAAACTCCTACACATATCTTGATGCTTAATGAATTTCTACAAAGTCACATAACTGATGCTTTGCAGAGTGATTTACAGGTACACACTGACCTTTTCTAAGCCTGAATTCTAAACTGTCTATGTCCTGTTGGATTGCTACTATTTACTTCACAGAGAGATGTTAGATCGTGCGTTAGTGAAAAGACTCAGAGACTCTGACTCTGATGAAGAAAGTGACGGGGAGAACAACAGCAGCAGCAGCAGCATGCAGCCAGAGACGTCCAGCACAGACAAACCAACAGACATTCTTACCACTGTCAAACTTGTAGACACACAGGTATGTATAGCCCCTCACATTTGCCATAAATGAAATGACATGGATCAAATACACAAACTTAAATCGGTACGAAGGAAACGCTCAAATGAAATTGAACATTAAGAAGACCGTGGGAACAACGGAATTCTCTAATGTTCCTTCATGTGTTTTTGCAGGGAGCCACAGTCGGAGGAGCAAAGAGGGCCAAGGTGGAGAGCTGGGAAAGGAGTGTGGGGACGCTGGGTGGTAGAGGCGCTCTGGGCTCTCTGGTTGTGAGAAAGAAACCAGCATCGTTCACCAAACCCAATCCAGTGACTCCCTCTGTTACTCCTAAGTCACCAACAGGTAGCTGTAGAGATTTGACGCAGTATGCTGTAACAAACGTGTGTTACATTACATTACGATCATTTGGCAGATCATTTTATCCAAAGCGACTCACATTACATTATATTACCACCCTTCGTAGAGGGGGGAGCAATTGAGGGTTCGGTGCCTTGCTCAGGGGCACCTCGGCAGGGACTCGAACCGGCAACCCTCCAGTTCTTAAGCGGAAGCTCTACCCACTCGACTACTGCCTCCTTACATATGTGTCAAACTTGTCACTGTTTTGTAGCTCGACAATGGTCATCTTTCTTGTGTTACAGATTCCAAGGCACATGCAGCTGATACCATTACTTCTAAGCCCATAACCACGCAAAATGGACCATCATCTCTCAGCCTCTTAGGGGCCTATTCAGACAGTGACAGCAATGACAGCGAATAAGAAGAAGGTGCTCAGGATGTTTTCTGAACCGGACTGCATACTACTGACCAGGACAAGATTATTTGATTTAAGATCGCATAAGATCTTGTTGTGGAGCAACAAAGATCTGCAGAGTAGCAGATCTTGGTTGTAGTAGTAGTTGTAGTTGATGTTGAAAAAGTTGATGAAAAGTTTCTATAAAACATGGCTCACATGTGTTTAATATTTAGTCAATGTCTTGATGGGCTTCCCTCATTTGGGGAAATGTCTTTTCTTCTGTCCAAATACAATCCACTGAATCATGGACCCGCAGTCACTGAGTGCTTAACTCAAAACATAGTAACGTTAGATTTATGTGTAAGGGAAATACTAGTGTTGTATTTTTGTGTTTTATTAAACTTGTTTTATTTTACTTTCCCCAAAATGACTTAAGACATTTTCTTCATTCCTTAAATGTTGTTGTTGGTTAGTGACCATAGTTATGTCGGCTACTATTCAGAGATAAGGGGATGGGAAATTGAGGATGTGTGCAAATGTCAACAACAAACTAATGTTTGTGCTGTCATTTTTGGGCATTTCAGAGAAAATTGTCTTGTCCAGCCTGCACACTTTGTATTCTGAATGAGGGTCGGTAACTTTTCGTGCACATACTGTAAACCTCTGCACGCATGCAATCATGAGGTTTGTATGTTATGTGCCCTATTAGAGTTGGTGGTAAATTGATCAGGTTGTACTTGGTTCAAAAATTGCCCTAACCACTCAAGGAATTATGCTTGTTGACCAGCCAGCTTCGTCAAGCCTGAGCTGGCCAACGGTCACCTCATATCTCTCTGCACAAATGTGTTAGTATATGTTTGATAGAAACTTGTTACACACTTAGTGTTGTTTTAGAAATGTATTTGTCTCACTGGATACTGAACATTCAATTTAATTTATCAGCCTCATTTTCGGCACTTGAGCAAGGCACTGAACCCCCAACTGCTCCATGGGCGCCGAAAAATGTTCTGCCCTGCACCCAAGAAAATTTTCAATTGCATGTGATTTGCGCGTGAATAGCATGCAACATGACAAAGTATCTTAATCTTAAAGTCAATGATTAAAATTCAAACAACATTTAAAAGTAATGTTTTCTCCCCTCATATTGCCATGTTAGGTACTCCGTATGACCTACACCGTTTTGACAAAAGGAAATCATCATCATGATGTTCACCTCTTTGATTGCCAGGCAACGTCTGCATATACAGTACTTGTACTGTTGCGTCATATGAGCTGATATTGGAAGGGTGAATGGAATATGGAAATGGCTGAGAAGATACACGATGAGGTAACATTAGCCTGATATACTGTATCTAATTTTTGTTCAGTATAACAGAGTCAGCTACTCTGTTGATTGCCCCCCAGTGTCTGTTTTAGATTTAGCATAGGGCACTCAAATCAATTCAATGGTATGAATTGGATTAGAAACACTACCCGGATCCTCCCTCCCTCTTAGGACATCACCTACTCTGTCCTAGCTCTTCTGATGCTCTTGTTTTCTAATCTTTCATTTCTAATCTGTCCTTTTTTTTTTCTCATTCATCATAGTACCTAACTTATTGCACTTCTGCTCTAGCTCTAGTTATGCTCTTAGCCGTTGGTTTAGGAAGGAAATGCGCTTACGATTTCTTGTGACCTGAAGTTCTTTTATCTACCTTTGTTGAACACACTTATTGTAAGTCGCTTTGGATAAAAGCGTCTGCCAAATGACCGTAATGTAATGTAATGTAATGTAATTGACTTGGACTAAACGTGAGAGTCTGAGGAGGAGGTTGACAGACTCAAGAATGTGGGAAAATTTACAACGTCCAAGATGGTTCTTTCTGCAGGGTGTGTGTGATCACAGCAAACTGGAAACGCTGAGGTTAGACCTTATTCTTGCAGATAAACTGCCCCTTTTTAATTAATTAATTTCAGGGCCTGTACAGCGTCAGACAGCAGACAGACAAACTTTTGTGCAAAGTTCAAAGAGCCGGGAGTACTGTATCTACAGTATCTAGTTAGCGATAATATTCATAGCAGGACACATTTTTGTGAGAAAGTTTCTCATTTGGACTGAGAAGTCTGCACTGCACATTAGGGACAATAAGGGTCATGCACTAAACACAATTTTATTTATGAATTAATCACAGTTAGTGAGGCTGAGATGCAGTCTTGCGAATGAAGTCTTAAGTAACTGATAAGATAAGATAAGAGTTTATTTAAGTCATTTTGCATGCAACTGACAGCAATCACACACAATTGAAATTTGTCTTGCACCCCCTACATATCACACACACAAACACATGCACTACAGAGGGGGTGCAGGGCAGCCATTTTTCGGCGCCCGTGGAGCAGTTGGGGGTTCTTGCTCATGTGCAGCTCGGCAGTGCTCTGGAGGCAAACTGGCGAATCTGAGGCCAAGTGTTGTCATGTGAGTTACAACTTATACATGACTAAATCCAGGACATCTTGGGCTCGTCTTATCTTACTACTTTGTACAGAAGGGGCTTTTAAGAGATGGTGTCGTTATTTTAAAGATATTTGGGTTTATATTTTAAAGACAGTGGTCTATTTTTAAGGGATGCCGCCATTACCTGAAGACCATTGGAACATCTTCTAGACCTTTATAGATGAATTAAAAGGTTAATGATATTATCAAATGCAAAGAATGAAGTTCCATCGTAATAACAAGCCAAGAATTGATTCATTTGTGTTCACAAGAATATGAACCCAGCTGCATATCAACTTGGTGCGTCTCCCTTTGCTGCACTACACCCTCCGTACCAGCAGATGTCCCTACGCCCGCCCTGAACGAACTTTTTAGTTGTTTCCGAGTGTCAGGAACGTATATGCGTCTAAAGAACTCGCATTTGGTCATTGGAAAATTGTAAGAAATGGACAATTTGTCCAAATAAATGCATAAGATCAGCAAAACGGCCAGATAAAGAATTATAAAAAATAAAAAGATTATGAAAAACGTTCATGTGACATCATTTCCGCCATCCCCTGCCTTTATGCACGGGCAGCCCCGTGCTTCTTTCTTTTCGCACGTCATGGCGGACCGGTTCAATAAGGTGCGTTGCAGCGGGGCAATCATAATGCTATTTTAGGCTCCATAGTGTACACAAAACCCTATTGTAACCGACAATACATGGATAGTTGCTACAGTAGCACTTTGTGTTGTTAATTTGCCTGGAATTGTTGTTCAGACTGCGTTCTCGATCCCAGAAATCACGCGTTCTAGCCCGCTAGCTTTAGCTTAGTGGACATGCCTTCCATCATGGTAGCTCCCCTCTGTTACCGACGCTGTTGGCTAGCTAGCTTTAACCACCGACCTGGGTACGTAAAAAATGCAATCTACACAAAATGGCTTTGGGAGACTGCTGTTCATCGACAGGATGCGTTCGGCAAAAAGCCTTGTTGTAGAATACGGTGGCATGCGTTGACATTAATGCAATAACGTAACTAGGCGGCTGCCGTCTGCCATGTGGCCATCGACGCGAAGTTCATGGTTCAGGCTCTTCTTAAATATCCGTGTTGGCTTGAGTAATGGAGGTATTTTGAGTTAAATGGTTTGAATAATATTTTCTCTCGAACTCCCAGGTTCTGCTGCTTGATGGCAGAGGCCATCTGCTCGGCCGGCTCGCTGCCATCGTGGCCAAACAGGTTTTGCTGGGTAAGTAATGTATTTGCTCACTGAAATGCAGAAAAGTTGGCGACATTAGTCTGGTATGACCTTAACTTGTCTATGATGATATACTATCTGCCTT
The DNA here is from genome assembly GCF_046128005.1 of Genypterus blacodes. NCBI lineage: Eukaryota > Metazoa > Chordata > Actinopteri > Ophidiiformes > Ophidiidae > Genypterus > Genypterus blacodes. The sequence continues at coordinate 3,703,420 of NW_027466883.1, read as the reverse complement.
GATTGAGTTTAACGACCATGAGAAAACTCACATGCACTACCATCTGAGACATGTACGCCATCATCAATGCGTGTTGTTAATTTGAGTCACTGTCTAAAGTTCAAACTACTTTTTGTAGGACACAAAGTTGTGGTGGTGAGATGTGAGGGCATCAACATCTCCGGCAACTTCTACCGCAACAAACGTGAGTGCTTTGAACATGTGTGCACGGCCATACGACTGATGTGTTGGGTTGTCAATGATGTTTACCACTTGAATTATTCGAGTTTAAGCGACCATGAGAATACTTACATGCACTACCATCTGAGACATGAGCGATACACCAGAGCTGTAACGTTTCTGTTAACACAATGTCCTGATGACCTGCGTATAATCTCTGCCATAGTGAAGTACCTGGCTTTCCTGCGCAAGAGGATGAATACCAATCCCTCTCGTGGACCGTACCACTTCAGGGCCCCCAGCAGGATTTTCTGGAGGACAGTCAGAGGTGAGAATTAAATGAGCATGGATTGAGTAGATTGTCGCACATTTTTTGGTGAAGTCACTGGACACTGAAGATGTGCAATTAAGTGCAAAGTGAGGTTCATTTGAGTGTTTTGCAAAGTAACAGCCTGACCCTGTGTAGTTGCTTCTGGAGCCACCGTAGCAAAAATCTGACATTGGTTAAATATCAGGTCCAGTGACTGAAAAGGGGAGAGCCAGTTTCTTGGCCTTGTTACCCCTCCTCCCTCTTGTGCTGCAGCCAGTGTGCTGCATGGTGTCAAGCTGTTCGTAGAGGCAGTGACATTCCTTGTGCCTGTCCACACACCCTCAATGTGCCTATGATCATTCGTCTCTGTCCCAGTGCCAAAATTTTCCCTTGCTGAACAGTGATGAGCTCTTATCCAGAAACTGATCATCCATTGATGAGATAAACTTTTCGGATCTGATTGCTGAGTTTAGCAGGGACAGTTTTGTGCTTGGGCAAATTATTACTTGGTTGCAATGTCCATATTGAACCTGTACTGAAGTGATTTCCTCTGCAAACCAGGCATGCTCCCTCACAAAACCAAGAGGGGCCAGGCTGCTCTTGAGAGGCTGAAGGTGTTTGATGGAATCCCCCCACCCTACGACAAGGTGAACAGTCACATTTAAGACGTGCTTGATTGTGTTGTCTCGCCCTGGAATGGGGCTAAAGCTGCTGTCTGTGATGTGACTTTATATCCTTACCTACCTTGTTTGAGTGAACACACTGAAAATGAACAATATCTGAGACATGTCAGTACTGGTCATTAGTTGGATCCCCTGTGTTCTTTTTGTACTGATTTATTTATTTTTGGTCCACAGAGAAAGCGCATGGTTGTCCCAGCGGCACTCAAGATTGTTCGTCTGAAGCCGACTCGTAAGGTGAGCCTTTGTGAAGGTGAACATTTCACCGCTTTCCTTTCTGCGCATCTTGATGCAAAGCTTCATTTTAACTGGCACAACGGTTCAAACAACAATGATGAGCCTTTTATCCCGAAGCTGATTTATTGATGAGACAAACCTTTCGGATCTGATTGCTGAGTTGCGTCTGTAATGTTGTGTTTGCAGTTGAAGCTTTAAAAGTGTAACCACTGTCTTGTAAGGTGGTGTGTCTTCCCTGAGTTTTCAAATATCCTTCTTGATCTCTGTCCCACAGTTCGCCCTCCTTGGCCGTCTGGCACATGAGGTCGGCTGGAAATACCAGGCCATCACAGCCACCTTGGAGGAGAAGAGAAAAGAGAAGGCCAAACTCCGCTACACCAAGAAAAAGACACTGGTGAAGCTGACCAAGCTGGCAGAGAAGAACGTGGAGAGCAAGATTGCAAAATACACAGACGTTCTTAAACAATATGGAGTCATTGTCTGAACTTGAATTCTCTGGACAATAAAGATGAAATAAATGTTTATAGATGGTGTCTAAACTTGCTTTACTCACCAAGATGTCTGGTTATCTACAGTAAATGCCTATGTTCAGCTCTTGGATTAGGACGCCTAACAAACATTGCATGTTGCAAATGGATTTGAATGAAACCTGTAATGCAGTGAAGTTATTTTCCAAGATTCATACAGACTTCAAGTTACAAACTAATGCACCAGCAATAACAAATAAGTGAATATAAGATTAACCACTGCAGCACTTAATTCATCAAGGAGACGAGACAAAGCAGCCCTAGAATGGATTGTCAATGCAAGGGCTGTAGAAATTTAATTTTTCACTCGGCATTGTGGGAACTTGGTGGCATTTGAGGCCTTCAATCTGCCGCCAGTCAGAAAATCCATAATCTGAAATTTCACAAACTAGACCAAAACAATTGGATGTTTTAGGTCATGATTATTCTGTAGTATCTCTCAATATAGTCACAAAAGCTACCAGAATGTGCTATCCTTTAAATGCACCAGAGCTTAGTGCTGTGAATACAGGTTGCACAAGGACCCAGAATAGACTTGAAACCACTGTACACATCAGTTCTTTTCACCTTTCATGTTCGGTTGATCTCCATTTTGCGTCGTAATTTCCACTCATGCAGCAAGTTGACAAGGTATTTGTGAATGAACCTGAAATGGATATTGGAAAAGGACATTTTTTCTATGCACTTTCATGTTTCCGCCAGAAGATGGCAGTGTGAGACTTTCAGTCGTGGGGTTATTAGGGAAAACAAAACTAACAAAAAACATTGAAGCCTCATTATTGTTCACATTATTGTCCAATTGCAGTTTCGGGTGGAGCAAAATTATTAAACTACATTTTGAATTCTTGTCTACCTCTACGACCGGTGACCCTCATGCATAGAAATATGCAAATTCTTTCATCAATCTCTGTTGCATATTTTTGTATGCAGCTGTTTTGACTTATTTGTAATATTTCCTCATCATTGTTATGACGCAGGTCTTGAAATCCGTGGACAATCTGACATAGTCATTATGGGAATAATCAAAGAATCCGAGTAAATTATGGGCAAATTATGGGCAATACAACAACAACTCAGTTTGAGTCGAATATAGTGTCTTATATCTAAAGTCTTTAACTGCGTAATACGGTGTACAGTTGTTTACTGTTTACTCTTTAGCCCAGGCACCTCCAAAAAATATCATGATTTGATGTTTTCCTGAAGGACCTACAGCCTCTAAAGAAGGAAATGTGATTATACACCAGGTCACTTCCAATGTCGCTGTGCTCAGCAGTGATAAGAGTTTATTAATTTCTCACTGTTATTTTAGGCCAATCAAGAGAATAAATGAGCACCTGTCATGTATTTGGTGTGTTGAAAGGAGCAGGTAAGGTTTCGACTGACTGAAAGTAACCTATGTTCCCTTACATGTAACCTTGTGGACCTGTCTGGTCTGTCTAGTCTCTGAGGAGTGCTGCAGTTATATGGATCCATATCATCACTCTGAGCTGACGCTTTAGAAAAAAGAGCAGAACCTTTATAAGGGGCGGGTGAAGAATTCAAATGAATTTGGCTGTGTGTGTGACTCGCCCTGTGCCTGCAAATCAGCTATGACTTCTTCGGAAGTTGACTATTTGCATTCCATGGTGGCATCCTCTCTTTCATTTTCATCCATTTTTTTGCCATAGTAGACTATGTGAGGGGAAACATTGTGTAAGATAAAAATATAGAGGAATGCAATAGAGAGGCCAGAGGTCAACATGGGTTATAGTTTAATTCAAAGTAATGGCCCCGACAAGTCTGGGAATAAAACAATAAAATAGAAGATCTGACAACTCCTCACCGAGGGGGGGGTGAGGAGTTGTCTGACATCTAAAAGGGAGAAAGGGAGTCCTCGCTGACGGATAGTCTGGGGGGCTTTCCTCAGATTATTGGAGTTCACAGAAGGGTTAATTGAACTGTACTGTTGTTGTGTCATTAACATGTTGCGAGAACACCAGAAGATAACACACTGATGGCACTAATCAAATAGTAAGATTAACACACCTGGCTGATTGGGAATTAGGGCAAAGGCCACATGAATTTCAAAGATGCACAAACATCCATGACACCCTGTTTGAGATGACTATATAAGCCAGACCAACTAAGAGCTGGGAAGGCATTTCTGCTTACCAGAACCTTCCGTGTGCACGCTCCGCTGTATATTGCTGACCAAACACGTCATAGCCTAAGGCAGGGGTCTCCAACCTTTTTGCCTCGGAGAGCTACTTTGACAAAATAAAAGTGTCTGAGAGCTACTCATGTTTTACATCATTAGTAACCTTTATCCACATGGCTGATTCTCCACCAAAACCAGCTGAATAAGCGTCTTTTGTGTAAACATTTACAAAATGTTGATATCCAACACTCAACACTCACATTTTGTATCAAAATGCACTTCAATTCAGCAACATAAGCTTCTTTTTTGCTGTTTACATTTTCAGTGTCAAGCTCACACTAATAACTTCACATCATATTAATAAAAAACAAAACAATGTTATTACTGATTTTACTATTTAACTAATACTATACCTTTCATATTTCTCATTTTATGTCTGTCCACATATCACTGTCACAATTTCCCTTCACATTCCCTGTAGTTCCCATATCATCTGTACTTCACATGCATTCAGTCTGTTCTGATGTTAGTGAGATAACAGAGTGTGTGGTACTGTTTTCATGAGGAATTCAAATAGTGTTGGAATGTTCTTGCAGTGAAGCACGTTCTCTGTCATACAGTTTTGGAATGTTTTCTTCAGAGTGTTTTCCTGTTTGGAAGAACATACACTGGATTGAGAGCCTGAGTGGAGCTTCTTTTTTCTTCCAACTGGACTGTTGGATGCACAGCTCTCATGTCTGTGAAGGTTTTTTGTGGACCCTGCTCGACCTGACAGCTTAATTCTGCATTCTGCCTTTATGTTATCACAATTGTTGCATGCATCCAAATGCTGCTTTTTTCCCCAGCTGTCACTCATCTTTTCGCACACTGCTCTGTACCTGCAGTAGGCCGAGACCACCCTGTCATTCTGTCTTGTATAAAGTTGCAGAAACACATGAAAACGGCCCTCGGACGCGAGCCGGCTCCCATCGTTGACCTAAAAGAGCTAAAAGAGATGATATGGGAACTACAGGGAATTCTTCGAGCCTGTGTGTTCGCTAACGACACATGACACCCTGCTAGCAGCCGGAGAGTCCCGTGAAAAGTTGCCGTGGACTTTGGTTAAGTGGCGCTCCACAAACGCGTTCGCACCGCAAATGAGACACATTCACATTCATAATTTGTTGCCTTTCATTGGGGCTGTTTTCGGGGCGGTCATTCTCAAATCCGGCGTGCGCTTGCTGGCAGAATGTTACGGTGTCACGGAATCAAACATGGCAGCAGCGTCATTTGTTGGACTGACAGCTGATCAGCTAATCGTTTTGTGACAAAAGGAGGCGGGATGTTTGTGAATTTGATTGGATAGAAATCTAAACAGCTTTACCAAGTGGCGATGTGTTGTCAAATTTTAGTAATCTTTGAACCTTTCGGCAAAAGACTCGGAAACGCTTTGCGAGCGACTGGTAGCTCACGAGCGACGTGTTGGGGACCGTAAATTGCCCTCAAATGCGAAATGTTGAAATAAATTGTGGTTGTTAAACTTTAAAATACTCTTGGTTTTTTCGTAATGTGATTGATTCAAGTAGATCGAGGGTCCTATATTCCCGCGTATGGGGACAGGATCAGAGGTTTCGGCCCGCTTGACTCACAGTGCGGCAGATCTGAGCGGCCACGGACCTGATCGGAGGTAAATCACTGACTGAGTGGGGCGGACATAGGGGAAGGAATTAGCACGAATAATATTTCGCTGGTCTAAGTTTATGATTTGTCAGAGCAAGCGAAAACTCTGGCCTCTGAGCTAGCAAAGGTGTCATGCCTCTTAGTACAAATTAATCCGAAAACCGCTCCTGAAAGTGCCGTAAAATGTTTGTAATCCGGTCGGTGACATTTCTTTAAGCGATGCAGGAACACCCTGTTTGAACGAACAATCTAGCTTTGGCGTAATAATGAATGAATAACTAACAGTAAAGTAATCCTGAATACCCCGAGCGAAGATAGGGATCCGAAACCGAATTTCTCGTCCTAAAACAAAAGAGTTGGCGCATCTATTCACAGAATCAACCAATCAGAGACTAAAAATTATCACTAGCAACAACTACATCTATCTTATGGAGTCAGATAAATGAGAACATTTCATTATGTCTGAATAACTTCACAGCGCAGATAGGAGACCAAGCCACGCCTCCTGTGATCTCCGGACGCCGTCGTTGGACCGGAAGACGGAAACCCATCTGGGTTACAATTGTATAAATAAAATCCTGTCTGATTGTTTACACAAACATGACCCCTTACCATACCCCTCACCAAAACCCCCTCACCAGCCTCAACACCTCTGACCAATATCTTGCACTCCTTAATGTGATTAGTTGTGCATGTGTGGTGCTTGTGTTGGTGTTGACATTTCTCATTTCATGTGGATCCAAGGGATATGAAAGATTGGTTATTGTCTTGATCAAAGCATTCGCTGTCTGGAGGCGCTTGTTTGCTCTCACACCTTCTATCTTCGTCTCTCTCTCTCTCTCTCTCTCTCTCTGTCTCTCGCTCACTCTTTCTCTGTCTCACATGTACCCCATACTTATGATGCCTCCTGATGCGAAGGCCCACTGAGGATCAGGAGGAAGGCCAATCTGACGCCTGTCTGCCTAAAGAAAGGAGGAATGGCATGTCTTCTGCAAACAGATGGAGAAATCACTGTGACGGCTCCAAAAATGAGGTTTTTGGTTGGTGCTGCCTGCTGCAGAGCTCTTTCTAATCACACCATCAGAGACAGATTGAAAAGACCATGATTGTCTCAAACTGCTCCTGTAGACCCTGCCTATCATGGGCCCCACCGATTATAGACATCCTCCTGTTGCGCTGGCTCTCCCACATCTTTTTCCAGAATGGTTGCACTCGTGTGTGGGAGCTTTAAAGCACAGTCCTGTAAAGAGATGAGATTTAATGGTTCAGTGCTACTTATGCTATATCTAACCACGCTGAACTATTGGGTTGCTCTTGTTAAACTGACACAAGTGAAAGACTCTAACAGTCACTCAGCTGATGTACCTGGTGCTTTACCCTGCGAGCATTAAGATGCACAGTGGGTAATAGAAATGATACAAATGCTTCCATGCAATCCAGTGTGAGCTGATTGGCCACTCTTAAGCTTCAATTTGACGTTTCGGTAATGTTCTCTGCTGCATCTGTGTTCGGGGTATGACGCTGAATCATTATTGATACAATGACGGCTTCAAAACCAGATTGGTAAGGGAGCGCGACAGTGAGCACAGCTTGCGCAACACATTTGATCTGAATCGTTTTTTTCCTACTGTCTGCCTAAGTCATCCTCCCGCAAGAGCACATTTATTCTGAAGCTCAAAAGCTGGCCCTGAGCAAGATAATGGGAAAGAAACTAAAAAACGAGAAGAGGTAGAGTTTGAGTACAGATAAACATGTAATACCTTGGAGAAAGAAAATCAAGAAAGCAGACGTGACTGAGAAACAAGATGTCGCCTTCTGTAAATCAATAACTTGGTCTCTCGGAAAACTGTCCAGGAGAGGCAAATATAGAGAAATTATTTGCCCACAGGCAGACTTAGTCGCTATGTTGATATTCATACTTTTTTTTTGGCTACAATTGTTTCCAGAAAAAACTATACAATCTATATTTTACTATTGATATACAGCGAACGTCAGAAAGAGAATTGTCCTTGTGGTTCATTCACATCTTTGCATTCCAATAAACACAAATAAAACAAAACTCAAAGAGAAATTACAAACCATACATGACTGCAGAGCAGTATAGTGTGTGTGTGTGTGTGTGTGTGTGTGTGTGTGCGCCTTGTTTATGTTCAATGACCTGCCAGCGTTATTGAAACGATCTAAGTTATGCTGAAGTTGTTGTATCCTTTTTTCGGACACAAGACTGTCTGTGTGTGGGCAAGCGCGAGTGTGTGTTTGTGTGTGTGCGTGTGTGTGTAAGCTGTTGCTATTGGCTGATTCTAGTCGCAAATTGAATTCAGAAATTAAGATCTGGAGGGAGGGGAAAGGCAATCATAGAAACCTTCAGCAGCTACGCCGTAATGAAGCACCTCTGACGCAAACACACACACAGCCACAATTCACGCCACATCGGAATTTGCTCTGAACACAGCGGAAAGAGGCCTTAATTGTGCCTGAAAGGTCAAATTTCTATCCGTTGACAGCCTGCTTGTGTATGTATACCCACCAAAGTGTCCTTGAGCAAAAACAAAAGCACCTGTGTTTGTGCAGAGATAAATGGCTGCGGCGAGAACTCCTCTTCACTCAAACACATGTGCACAATGGTCTCGTGGGAATGCATGCGGAAAAGACATCTGTAATTAAACAGTGTGTGTAAGACAGTGTGACAAGCGTGGTCAATTTCCCTGTTAGGCTGAGTAACAAGCCTACAGCGCTTTCCATCTGCTAAGATGGAGGATTTGTGGAATTTTGAGGGAGCAGAGATCGATAGTTGAGTGAGTGGATTGGCTGTGTTAAGATTATGCAGTCCTATAAGCAGATAACATCATATATAAATACACTTTATTACATGATGTGGCTTCCTTAAAACCCCATATAACCCATTATTCACATTCCTAAAACACATTTTTGTAACACCACAAATAGTGCAGGACACACTTCTGGCTCTGCAGACATGAAACCTGTTTAAAATTAGATTTCTTTCTTATTTTATAAGTTATGTGTGACCTGTGTGTCTGTGCGAGCTCGTTATTGTGCTCAGATTGGAATGAAGCCAAAGCAGCGCTGCCTGGCCATATTTGCATATTCATAGATACTGGAATTTTCATTAGGGCAGCAGTCTGTACCAATGTGGAGTGGGTGGAAGCGCAGAGAAAATGTGAGCGCCCCCATCACCCCTGTCCTCCTCCTCTACCTGCTGCACCCTGGTCCTGCCGCCACAACTCCTGGGGGCCATGATTCCTGTAAGTATTTATTCGGGCTTAAAGTCATTTTTTGCCCAAATCCGACTGCATTAGTAGGAGATGATGGTATTTTTCACACAGAGATGTAAGGAGGATTTCATTCAATTCTGTAAAAATGGTTTTGAGGAAGAAACCTACTGCATTAGGGTAGATGGTACATTGAATATTTGACGCAGTGTATGCAAAAGATCTTTAAATCATTTCAATTTGAATGTGTGGATGTTAAAGATAATAATAATATAAGTCCATTTAAATCTGCACGCCCACACAGGAGTTTTCTTGCTGCAAGTTGAAGCTTCTCGAGGTCGCCGAACTCATCTCAGAAGAATCACAAACATGTGATGCGGGGCAACGTCCTCTCACAGGTAAAACATGCCTATCAAAAGTGTCCAGCTCAGTCTGTATACGCCCACACAGCCCTGAGAATTGCACCAGATCATTTAAAACAAAAAAAACTGTGTAGGTGTTCACGGTCTAGCAGAGCGCTAAAAGTGTCTGACATGCGAAATGGAATTATTATAACTCCGCTGTGGAATAATGTCAAATGTGGTTTAATTTCATATATATGACACTCAAGACTTGAGAAAATGCGAGTATTCCCTTGTCCACAGTTCATCAAAAGGTCTCATTGTCTAAACAGAGCATTTGTGTTCTTTGGTAGACATAAATTGGTCAATCTAAGGGAAAATCTGATAAATAAAACTAATCATGGTTAAGACAATAACAACGCAATAACAGCGAATCACCTTTTTTTCCACTATTCTGTAGCACTCCAGCATCACATTTCATTTTCATCAAGGACAGGCATCCGTTCTTTCAGGAATTGTTTCACTCTTCTGCTGCACGTCTCACAGTTGATCTGCAGATTAGCAGTCTATTTCATCTCGATGGAACAAAACGCCTCGAACATTCGCTTCTTTTTTTTTTTTAAGTTTGCCGCGACCCTGTAGAATAACTTCTCACACATTTTATAGGGCAACAACCTGATGACTCCGCAGCTTGAAGGCATCCATTGGATTTTTCTCTCATCGTAAACCCAACAGCACTGAAGTGGAAATTCTCCTTTTGAGTTGCTCGGGGCCACAGGGTTTATATTGCTTATATGTCGACATGGATATAAGCTCTTTCCAAACGGCCTCCGTCCCATAAAGCTCAATATGTGGTCTTAATTTGTTTGTCAGTGAGATTTTGCTTTCATCCACACGTTTCTACTCTTCGGCCAAGACTTTGTTGCCACTTTTCGAGTTGTCAGTCTCCTTCATTCTGTTTAGTTGCCACACTTTGCTTTTGGAAACTCTGACAAAACGATTCATTGACAGATGTTTCTTGCTGTGGTGGAATGTTGCTGTAATTAACATGTATGTGAACAAATTGTGTGTTGTTGTTTTTTTTTGTTTTTTGACCTGTGAAGGACATGATTACTACTACACTCATTAGTCCCTTGAATGGATGTAACACCAAACCTCAGATCCATACTCAGCAAGCTTTCAACTCTCCACTAAACCAAGAATATACATCACATCAGGCCCCAGGGACAGCTTTGACCTTCTTGATTTACAATGGAAACTGCTGCAACAGACACAAATGCAAAACAATGAAACATGAATGGCAAAAAAACGTAGACTCGACTTGAAATCCTTCATTAACTCCAATTTACTTTTCTTTTGAGGGTGATGAAGATTCGACCGCGGTTCCAACAGTGCAGAAAGGTCAAACTCATTGACCCACTGTCAGGTGCAAGGTCCAAGGAGAGGAGAGGAGAGAAGAGGAGAAGAGATCAAAAAGAGAATGAGGCCTAAATCGACTTTCATTCCTCCTTCATCATCTGGTGCCATTGTATCCTTTCTGCTTACAATTTGCTCCATTGATTATTCATCCTAACTTTGCACGAGAGTGTAAAGAGCAGTTAAGTGTGAAGGATTATCAAAGCTGATGGACTGTAGCTATTTTCAGTGCTGGTCTCTGAGGTACAATAACCAATTGCTTTCTATTGATTCTGGGTTGCACATTTACTGAGTTCTGTATCACAGCAAACAGGGAGACAATAAGTGTTTAATGACATTTCAAGGAATTGGCATTTTCAGCGGGTCCCTGCAAATAAATTCTCTGGCTTGTGCTGTAAAATAATAAAACTAACTTAAAAGGGCCATCTTCAAATGCGAATGCATTCTCTGGGGGTGGTGGTGGGGGTGGGAAACAAACGCATTCCACGTTGAGCTAATGCGTTTGTCTTGTTTCCACGGCGTTCCTGCTGGCTTTTCAATCCGTATCAGCGTGAGTGAGGTTTTAAAAGTGGCATTTGATCAAACACTAAGGTAGCTTACTTTCATGCTGCACAGCAAGGATTCCATGATGACACACACACACACACACACACACACACACACACACACACACACAAACAAGCTCATCCAAAACACATCCAAACTAAATTTATATGATATATATAGATTTTTTACAGTAAATTCTTTAAAATGACAGATTTCAAACTCTGCTCACTGTAAATGTCGTGTGCTGCCTGAAAAATGAATGTTAATGGGGAGAAATTGAGCAGCAAAATACACAAGAGGATTTCAGCTCATACACACTGTAGATGAGGCTTACAGAAAATAATTCTAGAGGGATTTCAGGGATGAGCAGCATACTATTGTGTATATATATATACAGTACAGTAGGCATACTGTATATGCATTGTCTCCAACTCCCAAACTACTTACACAAACATACACACACACACGTTGTATAGAATCAACCTGAAGAAATCTATCAGAGCAAAAGTCCCCTGGTGTGCAGGTTAAATAAGAATGAGGAATACTGGAATGTAAACAATGCACACCTACATGGAGCACCAGGTTTTTACTATATAATCCATCGCACAACGTACACAACAACATAGGAGCTCTCCTCTTCTAGCATTTTGAGGATTTGCACAAGAGGCTTGACATGTAGCAGCACACTTTACGCAGGTGTTTAGGCTGAATATACATGATACAAATGATCAATACGACAAGTAAATGCCCCTTGTGAAGTAAACTAAAAGCAAGCAAATACTAATATATTTCTGCATACTCAATCAGTACGCCAGATATTTTAATTTTCAGATCAGACGACGGAAGCAGTGATGGAAGGATTCTTCATTCTTCCCCTGGAAGGAAGGAAAAGAGTGTAGGGACCCATCCATACATTCTCTATCCCTCCCAACCGCCCTGCTCTATACCAGCCATCAGAAAAAGAGGCAATGTCCCTCTTAAAGTCTCCCGAAATAGAAATAATGAAGGAAAGTACCAGCATCCCAAACTTACACCAAGTTCAGTACTTTGCAAAAAGCAACTTAAGTTATTTTGTATATTCAGAACCTGTCCTTGGATTAAATTAGACGAGTCACAGGTTTGCATCCCGCCGCAGCAGAACAGGCTCATTTAAATAGCAAACTGAATAAAGAGTCCAGGGCTTTCATAGTTTCAGCAGGAGAGTTGAACTGGACTGGAGTTACAGAACAGACAAACCGGGTTATATTTGTGCTCCGTGGATGAGGACTGTTAGCACACTGAAACCCACACAGTGATGAGCACCTCTAACAAGGCTGTGCATGCCCGAGTCCCCGCAACAGCAGCTGTGTCCGTACAGTGTATTCTGGTCCTTTCGGTGAGGATCTGTATCCCTGAACACCCACACATACACACACGCACACACACTTGCGAGCTGGAGGAAAGAAAGGGGATGGGAAAAAGCCTGGATATGTGAGCGTTCTTTATTTATGAGGAGGAGGAGGAGGAGGAGGAGGAACAAGATATCCATGAGAAAACATAACAAAGCGTAGAGCGATAATGAAACTAACACAGTTGTACGTTCGGTATCGATTCTCTCTCCCTGCTCATATTTAAGCCTCTACTTGACAATCACCGCTGGTTGTTAGAGCATCTACTGCAGGGAGTCACAGGGGAGCTGCTGCTTGTCCTATGTTCTAGCAGCTCCATAAATCAATTCTCCAATAAGCACCTGTTTTCACAAAAACCTGCCACCTTCCACTTTTGACCATTCCTCCTCCCCATTCAGTGTTTCCCTCTTTTCCTACTTTTCCCTGCCAGTCTAATGGTTGTACTGCGAGAGAGTATAGAGATGTCACTTTGACGCTGGGGTGGTAGGTGTTCCTCTGTCTGCTGCACAGAGCCTGTGGCAACACAGCCCGCATTGTACAACTGCCTTTCCTATTATTTGTAGAGAAGACAAGGACAGTGCGGGTCATCACACTGACCTGAGACAAATCCGCAGCAGATGAAAACATTGTCCCTGTCTTCAAAGTCAATGGAGGGTTGGGGTTTGGAGAGACAGGACAGTGCCACGGCGCAGGCTGCCCTTGTTCTAATGAATAATTCTGTGCCCAGCGACTATGGTGTGATGGCACAGGCAACACTTAGTTTTCTGACAGGGAGAATTGAATTTGACCTGAGATTTGACAAGACAAAGCGTAGCCTGGAGCACTGTGCCAGGTTACACTCAAAGAATTATGATTACCTGTCATCATTATTAATTAATGTTTTTAATGTGCATAGTCGTGAACAGAAACTTCTTCAGGCAGCGATCACATGAGTTTTGATCTGGTGCTATAGAAAAAGCAGCATGACAGGATTTTAGTGACATTTTAATATTGAATGCAACTTCATATCTTCTTTCCCTTTGCATAATAAAGGTTGTTGTTGTCTGCTTCTGTCACAGTCAGGGGCTGGGAGGCTTAGAAGCTCTACTATTAGATGAAACTGCCGACGATCAAATTGAAGTTGGTGGGACAGTTATGTTCTCTCGAAGTGATTGGTCAGCTTTTTTCTTTGGGTCAGCTTTGTCTGGGCAGAATGACATTGCTTCCGGCTTAGATTACGTGAAAGCGCCCCCATCTTGGTGGTGGTCATTTCAGGACATTACAGCCTTCAGAGAATGATATGATGGCATGTTAAAAGTAATCATTAAATGGCTTTCTGGGCTAGCCTGCTAGCCGTGTTGCTGTTAGGAAAGTTCAAACACTTGTATGGCTCTTTTTGTTTGTGTTTTGTCATAGCGTTGGATTAGATTCTTTATTTGCTCTTTCAAAGATATCCAAGTGTGTTTTCATTTACAGTGAATTTTCTTTCATGGGATCTCATGTTGAAGGTGTGAACAATTGTGAGCTTTGCTGTGTTTCTGCAATGTGTTTATGAAGCGTTATAAGCATAAGCAACAACAAAACACAACAAAAATTCGGGCGAGCTTGGAGCACTGATCGAAGGGAAAGGTTAAGCTGTGGTGTCTTACTGGTGTAGCACTGATTTATTGACCATTATAAGTAATTTCCCGTGGGATAATAAACTTTTATCTTATCTCATAAAACTATGACAGGATGTGCATTTAAAAAGTCCATAGTCTATAATTAAAACTACAATTACTGCTCTTTTTTTCCAGCATTTCCCTTTTATTATCATAAACAGACAGACTGAAAGACAAATAGAAATATTTGATATGTGCCTTCTAGGATTAGTTGAGAGAAAAAGTGAGAAAGTAAATTATCCACAATCTTGCCTTTTTTCTGAGTGGAAACACAGATGTTCTCTTTTCCCATCGGGAGAAAATAGATTTTGTGAGAATTAGTACAGATGATCTGGTTCAAAATTGCACGGATAAGGAACTTACTGTGCAATGGGCATCTGAAATCCTTCTGCCAAATACCTCAACTGTGCAATCTCCTATGAGCAGGCATATATGGCATATATTGAATTCTGCCTTCTGTCATTTTCATCCTTTTCAAAAGCAAACGTGAGAGCTTAGAGAGACCCTCTGATCATATCCACAAACCTTAGAAAGTTCAAAGAAAAGAACCACTGAAATCCAAAGCTGAGGCGGCATCCAAATCATGCAGTGCTGTCTATAGTTGTTACATGTGATCAAGGCCTTTCCTCCTCCAAAAAATCAGAGCTTTTGATGTCAGAATCTCATGTTTGCAGTCTCACACAGTATTGCTGCCTGTGCCGTGTTGAAGATTGGCGAGAGAAACTGTTGAAAAAGCGCTCACTTGAACAAACCCGAGTTAGATTCCGTTCAGTTCAGCTGGAAATGATTCTCCAAGATGTTGTGAAAGTCATCTGTTCACCTTATCATTAAGTCACCTAAAAAGTTGCAGTGGCCATCAATTAAAAAGTTCACCCCAGCGTTTAAAACTCTATTTACATGATCAGAACGCACATCTTATCTTAACTCCACGATGGAGTTTTGGGGTCTTACAATAGATCACATCCTCACATTGTCAAGTGTGATGATATAACATTGTTTGAACGCCAATGCAAGAAACAAATGCAATTGTACAACAGTAATGGAAAAAATAAGACAATGATAAGAATACAAAATCCATTACGAAGCAACTATTCTGTAAAAAAAACCTCCTTTTACAGAATCCTGTAAAGTCCTCTCCCTGAGAAACTTGAGAAGGAAGGGAATACACACACACATACACACACACACAAACACACACGCGCACACACACAAAGAGAAACATCCCACCTTATTCTCTCCACAGGTACCACCGGAAACAATGAGCGAACCGTGTGTGGATGCTTACTTAGTTCTGAATTTTATTCATGATACTCCCTGAAAAATGCCTGGGAATAAATCACTTCTTCCCAGGAACCTTTCGCCTCTGTCCCTCCTGCACTCTGTCCTCATTTCTCTGGAGTTTTTACCACTGTATGAGAGAGAGAGAGGGAGAGACAGAGAGAGAGAGAGAGAGAGAGAGAGAGAGAGAGAGAGAGAGAGAGAGAGAGAGACACTCAATGCGTTTGCTCACTGGTACAGGATCTGGTAGACTGCAAGTAACCTGTGCAAGAGTTATGGACATAGAAGTGATTCCATCAAGGAAGGTGCAGAGTTCAGAGGGTCGCTAGTTAGCCTGGTTCTTCCTGCCCGTCAGTGTCCCACGGTATATATTTCCTGTAGCCAATTAGGACAGATCAGATGAATCATTAAATTGAAAAGCCGTTTGCCTGCCTGCTTCATTTGTCTCGCCCACAAGTCTATCCAATCCCCGCACGGCCAGGTTTGAGGACACAATCTGGAGGTTATTTCGTCACAGGTTGTGAGTGACAGGCAAAGAGAAAGACAGAGAGACAGAGAAACAAGGGGTGAAGAGACAGAGACATAGTGGGTTTTAAGGTGGGGATAGTGCCACATAATGAAATGTGTGTTTACATGTGATTTGTTACCTTTCTGTTACTTTAAATTCCTCTCTGCCTTGCAGCTTAGCACCCAGCCCGATTGAAATGACAGTAACACTGTGGATCGAGTCTGAGAGAGTCTAATAAGATGAGACGGCGCTCTTTGAAACGTGGGGACACCCATGGGAGAGAGAGAGAGAGCGAGTCCAGGTGAGAATAAATGAGGGATGTAGATGGAGGATGAGTGTGTCTGTGAGCCCTTGTGGGTTTTCATATGCTGCAGACATTTGTATGCCTGTATCCTCCCTCAGGGTCGCATACACACACTGCATGCTTTATATGTATGGAAAAGCAGAGCTGAATTCCATTTATAACATCTTAGAATTCAAGTTACATCGCCCTCTTTTCTCCAGTATTCCATCATTGTACCTGCAGTACAAGTACTCTGCTTATTCCATCTGTTTTTCTTTGCAGACTCCGGTATTCTTCTTTAAGAATCACAAAGACAGGAAGAACTTGGCAGCCTGAAGCTGAAGTGCCCTCAGAGGTCAGAGATGTAGGAAACTTCAGGGTTTTCAGTGCTGTTTTCAAAACGGAAGATGAGCCACGTGAGTCATTGAATAATGTATCTGAGATGGAACGAAAACGCAGCAAACAAGCTCGAGCGGAGTCAGGTGTGGTCTCCTCATGGGAGGAGGGATGCGGGAGAAAATATGCGTCCCTCACTGATAGATCCAATTAGAACTTCTATTCTCTTCTATTCACCTTTAACTGTCAAGCATTCACTGCTATGAATGGTGGGAAACACTGACACCACTCGAGAGTTCTGCTATATGAGTTACCTGCAAGTCAAGAACTGGGCTGCAAAGCAAGTTGAATAAACTTCCAGTGAGTAAATATCAGCTGCACCCAAAAAGTTCCTCATGTCAGTGAGGGTGATGTTTGGAGGCGCCGCATCAAATCACCGCAGATTCAGTCTAAAGTTCAGGTACAGTGGTTCCTTTCCTGCCTCCACAACACTCCTGGTGTTTATCTTTCCCTTCCTTCATTTTTCTGGCCCCTCAAGACATCAAATGCTCAGATGGAGGAAGCAGAGCATAAATCTTATGCAATGGTGTGTAAGTGAGGGAGGGGGGATGATAGAGAGGGGGAGTGAGGGGTTCTTTGGGCAATAGAGGAGACTTTAATCATCGGCCACAAGGTGAGGGATGCAGGCTTGGAGCATTGAAAAGGTCTATTGTTCATATCTGGTGGGCCGGGGGATAAACAAACAAGGAAATGATGACAGGTGCAGGTAATCCACTGTCCTTTCACACTTTTCTTACTCTATTTCTATCCTATTCTCTGTCTGCCCACTGAAAACCACTGACTGACACACACGGGAGCTGTGATGAGTGACAGTTTCAGCTGAGGGAGGTTGCGGTAAGCGAGCCACTGCTGGGGGAAAGTGATACGGATTCATATGGTGTGTTTCTCTCCACCCCACAGTGCTGAAAAGGTCAATCCTGAATTGACTTATTAAAGCGTTTTACCCTGATGTCTTCCTTATTTGCTTTTGAGTGAATCCTGGTATATAAAATACAGCGTTTGGCACTTAAGTGTAGTTGCTCTCCCCGGGCTGTGTTATTTCACCTGTGTTAGACGACCCCCCTCCCCATTCAAAGGTGCTATTCATATTCAGTTTAAAGGAAGAAAAACCAATCCCTCATAGCGAGAAAAACATTGTCAGTATATTTCCGTCGAAGATTTGAGACGACTAGGAACTTTAGGGCGGAATCAGAGGGATAAAAACTGATGTGATGGATTCCATAATTGGCTGTGTTGAAAGCTGGCTTTTACCTTTATTCTGGAGAAAGAATGTGGGAGACTGAAGCGATGGTTGGTTCACATAAGGTCACGTCATTCTTTTTAGGCTGGTGATGAAGGTATGAAACTCTTAAGTGCTGCCTGAAAGAGCCTTCGTGAAGCCTGTTGACTAATGCAGTCGCCCACAGTGAACTGTTATGACACAACGTTTTACTATTTTATTCGAGACCGAAGAGTAAGTAAGACTATGGAAGCAAAGGAAACTTCCACACGGTGGAAATTCCTACTGGTTTTCCACCGTGTTAATTCATGAAAGGTGTGGATGTCAAATAACAAGTTTCAACTTATTATTCAAACCACCTGCTGAAGCTGAAGGAACTGTAACATCCATATTGTTTTAGTCATAATGAAAACAATCATCAAGCATAAATATGCTAAGTATGGTTTGGCTTTTAAGTGAAGTTTAGCTTTTTCTAAATCCACCAAACCTGTGATTGATCCTTCATGCCTGCAGTTGTGTTTTCACCATGGAAATATTATGTTAACACAGAATTAGGTCACAACTGCCCTGGCGATACCGTATTGACATAAAAGCACCATGCTGAAGACTGAAGTATTTGCGCATAACAAAATGTTCATACCCTTGGTCTTTACCAGCTTGAAAGATTTGACTTTGGCATACACGGCGGAAGCAGTTTAAAACCAAAAATGGCCTTATATGGCCTCAGACGGGTAAAAGAGGCTCGATTTATTGTTTTTTTTTTCAACCAGGAAATCCCGAATTCAAACAAAATACTCTCTTATTGCAGTATGACCATAGACAGAGGTGATGATTTCAGTTTTGGCAGGCGGGAGGATGAGGTGCAGATGTGATGGAGAGTGGAGATTTGTTTTTGGGCAAAGGGAAATGGAAATAGATTTAACTAAGCTGAACCCATCATCTGAGGAAAACACCTTTGTAAGCGCATGAAAAGAAAATATAAGAGAATATGTGTTTCTCACCAAAATGTGTTTCCTCTGCTGTACCTGTTTAGTGTGTAAATAAAAATGTTTAATTTCCAATATTAAAATCAATAGTGGGGATGCAGTGATTTTCCCAGTTGCAGAAGTTTCCTGCTGCAGTGGGTGGACTGGTTGAGTGGATGAGGTAATGTGCTGAAGTGCTTTTGTGATGAATCTTATTCATTCGTTCTCTCGGCAAGAGGAATGAGAGCAAAAAAAAAAAATGATGTCCATTAATCATGGCAATAGATTGCGTTCCGCGACGAGCGCGTTGCTGCTGCTGACATCCCCATAAGCATCTGTCCCTCTCATCTGTCAGGCCTTGGTGTCTCTCATGCTCTCTCACTCTGCGTTTCACTGCGTGTGTAACTTATTTTGGAAGGAAGTGCAGAGAGTGAGCCAGAGTTTCAGCTTCCTTCTAGTAAGAAAGACTATAAATCTCTGACAACCAAGCAGTACTTGGCAAGAGGTTAGATGTGATCTGCATCGATGTCAAAGATTGAGAATCGTAAGTAAGTAGAGCTGATGTTAACAAGAAACTACTTTGATAGTTTTGCACTTCACAGAGCAAAAGCCCAGGGCGATAGGAGGCTGGCACTGAAAAGCCAGAATACAAGACAGGTTAAAAAGAAAAGTTGAATGCATGTGAAGAATACAAAATATGACCAATGATTTGCTTTCTGGTAAAGTTAAAGCAACAAGATCCCAGTGGCCAAATTTAGTTTAGAGTTTAGAGTGCAGAGCTGGTCTGACTAAATATTGCCTAACTTAATCTCAGTTAATTCACAAGCTACTGTCTTCACACATCTTTGCTGTACATTAGTACACAAGCAATGGAATTTCTGCTCAATTAATTTGCAAGGAGAGACAAGACACCAAATATTTACACCCATCTTTGTTTACGTTCTACATTTACATTTCACTGAAGACCTTATTTCTAGTTTAAATGTGAAATATGCATATTTGCATTTTAAGCCACCGTACTCATTTTAGCAGTCTTATCTAGAGCTACAATTTTACAAATATTGTATAAATGGAAATGTGCTTCCATACCTCGTATCCTTGCCAACATGTATGTGTACTTCACTTTTCTGTGTGGCCAGCTTATCTTACAAGGAGCACATCTACAGGAAATGTATTTTCATACCCTGTCTGACAATTGAAATGCTGGAAGCAGCAGCACAGGAGAAGAGAAGTACAAAAAAAGTGAAATCAGCTTTCTGTCTCAGTGCTGTCTGAGGGAAATGTTCCCAATAGGTTCCAGTTCACCATCATCTAAATGTGTTTCCCCCCCTGAAATGTAAAGTCACTTAAATATGCATTATGTTGTGAGAGTGATTCAGCTTGTGAAGGTGCAACTAACTCACCAATCCCCCTCGCCTTTTTAGGATGCATGTAGCTGTTATAGATCCAAAAAAAGGAAACAACATTACATTAGTGAGAATGACAACCAGTTGCAGCTTTTTCAAGGGAAAATGTGTGAGCTTTATGTGTATTTTCCGAAATGGCAGCCTCTCTCGCCCTTTAGGCTGTATGGCTGAAACTCTTTGCTTATTTGAAACTCCTCCACAGAGAGTCCACAGGCTCACCAAATATCATGAAACGAGCAAAAGTTGAAATGCAAATCATGTGCTGTGTGCGTGAAAGGAAGAAAAATGCGTTTCTGCACCACGACAGAGGAGACATAGCTACAGAAACAGGCAACACACTGAAATAGTGCAGTGTTAAAGGTACGGAGGTGAGGATTATAAATATCTTTATTCATGTTCTTTCCCCAGTTTATTATTAGTTAGGAGTACACATTTTTATTTCTGGTGAGAGATGCTCAAGTCAGTGGTTATGGAGATGAAAGAATGACACACAGCAGCATTGATAGGCTGAATCTACATGACTGCTGCCTGAGTGTTGGTTATTTGTGTTTTTTTTCACACCAGTGGTGCTATTCTCCCTGGAACTGTAATGTGAGATGAATAACGAATGTTTTATGGGTGCCAATCAAACCCGCGGTGTGAAACTGGCGGAGCACGTATTTCTCTTTTCATGCACGATTCACTGAACCTCATATACTCAACGCAGATGAACATGTGACATTAACATAATCAGCATAACGCTTCAGACACTAACATGATCCAGAGGCAGGCGCAGTGTTGCACATGTTGGCATATAGTGCAGGCCAAAAATATAACCTAATTTTGTCTTAAGCTTTATCACACTGACTTTATCAAACTTTGTTTTAGTGTTTCTTGGTTTTTCTCCCTCATGTAATTGAATCAATACAACAATCAGGCAATGCGTATGTTTCCATGATGATGATGAGTCTAGTTACTTTTAATACTACAGTTTTTACTGATGTTATATCCAACCAGTGTTGTCTTACTTCACAAATCTGCAGGTTTTGCCAGACTAAAGGCTCGTTTCTTGAACACAAAACAATAGAACTCTTGTTTATGTGTTTTCTTTCTTACAGTTGGGCCAGGGTAGGGTGTGTGAATGTGGGGTTGTTTTGACCTCGGATGAAGTCATCCTGCAAAATTTGCATCTATGATATCATCGCACCAACAGCATTGATGTCATCTGAGCCTCCAGGGTTAAATTGTCATGTTATCATAACTGGCTAAGCTCCGTTTCTTATATCATGTTTCTATTTTCACCTAATTCACACGTGTACCACATATATGTGTTCTCATTATTGTTGTTGTTTGTTACTCACACTACCCATACATTTTCCGCTATAGGTCCCACATATATGTAATCCCAGCAGCGTATTCTGTGTCTGCTCCTTTCTGCGTTCGCTGTTCTCCCTCCCATTTTACGGTTTCATTTCTGCGGGAAAAGCAGAAGAGAGAGGGACAGAAATGAATTGAAATTCAGTTCCATATAGAATATGTTTCCCATCTGCGAGGAAAGATCTGTTAATCTTCTCTCTGTTCTTTCTTGAATTTGGTGTCAGGATTCTCTGATATGAGCAGCCACTACTTTTATTAGTCTGGCCCAGTGGAAAGGAGATGTGTATCCTTAATGAACCCCTGTAATATATGAGCTTGAATTGCTTAAGTTTCCTAAAAGTTTCCAACAAGCTCTTCCAAAAAATAAATATTTGAAGAGACTAAGTTTAACAAGGCCTACATCAAATTAAGGCTGAAACTTCTCCAGTTGATCAATGCTGATTCTCAACAGTAAACAGTCAAATATTAACACTGCGATGAAGAGTCTAAGATTTATTTAGGCTCAGAACTTCAAAAAGTTTCCAGAGCCAACGCTTCAACATGAATGGAGAAAATTCCAGCAGCCTTTCATTTCTGTTTGTTGAAAATTGATATTCAAATGTTTTTTTATGTGATTCTTCGCAGGGGTCGCTGTGGAAGGGCAGGGACTTTATTGGAGCTGGTTACAAGTTTGAAAACTAAAGCCACTCCTAGAGCTTGTACTTCATATTTCATCTGTGTTTTTGCACCGCAGCCTGACTTGTGCTCCTTGTGACCAATAAGCTGCATGAAAAATGGAGAATAAGTTTCATCTTTAATAGAAATCCCAGGCAGTCTATCAGTTTGACTTCTGTTAACTCTTCATATCTTGACATTGACTCAGACGGGTTTTACAAAATTGGTCCAGTGAAACCTAGGTTCTCCATCCTGCTCCTCTGGACCCACAACACACATTGCATATTTTCCATCTTTCCCTCCTCTGTCCACACGCTTGATGGAAAGTCGGAGCCTCCCTGGTGAAACTCGCCTGATCCCGTCAATCAGGTGTAGATGGAGGAGGGAGAGATGGATAGTATGCGGTTCTCTGTGTCAGGACTGAGAACCTAGGGAGCGCCGATAAGGGGAGGTAGCCATCCAGGGCCGTGATAGGTATTAGGAGCCGAAACCAGAGATTGACCCCTGACAGCGAGCATCCAGTAGACTGTAAATTAAAGAACATACAAGGACAACAGAGTGACTTAAATCTCTCTCCTCTATCTTACCTCAGGAGGTCACACAACTATTTCAAGCTTAATCTCTTCTGACCGATCAATAAGAATGGTTTCATGTTTGGAGAGTTTCTTTTGTGAAGCCAAGGGGAGCCTCAGGTCGAGATTGACATTGTGATTAAATAAAGAAATATACTTTGCTTTTGAGATTAAATGGGTGTTTTGTTTGTACGTGTGAGGGTTACAGAGTAGGAAAAGCGTGTTGTGTTGGACGAATTACATCAGTTTCAGGTTCATAATGACTGTCATGACCTGGCTTCAAAATAACCGCGTTTAATTGTTAAACATTTCACAAAAGCCTCAAGTTTGAAATTGGAGTGGGGAACAAAGCTTTCATTTGAAAGCAGTGTGGGTGTGACAGCACGCCAAATCACCAAATAATAATAAACTCTGATGCTTTGACTCATCATGGTGGCCAGATAATCAGGTGGAAGGAACTGTGGGCGGAGCAGCAGCCTACGTCTACATCCACATTCATGGCGAACAGAGTCAGCTGTTGCATAAGCGGCTTTCACTACCCACTAGCATGTTTCACTGTCTCCAGTTGGGTGATTGACTGGATCTGCTGCATTTTTAGTGAACACAGAGTGTCAGTCATTGCTTGATGCCTCCTTCCAATGCAATCCAAACCACGGAAAAGCTCTAATTGGATTTGTAATCTATAGTACATATGTGTGAGGAGCATTCTGACTGCCTTGTGGAGGGTTTATAACAACAACTGTAAGGTGATAGGACTTCACAAGGCAGCTCTAAGATCACCGTAATGCCCCCAGTGTAGGACTACAGCTAGCGTAATTACTGAGCACATGGTGCGTGTTTGGATCATTATAATGTACAATGATAACAGTGATGAGTAATGCATAATTAATGTCATTATTTGCGTAATTATCAATAATGCACAATGTATGTATGTATGTATGTATGTATGTATGTATGTATGTAATTAATTGTTATGATAACAATTAGTATGCCACACTGATGCAAATGTTTCTGTCCCCTTTAGATGTTTTATTGACACACTGATATGCATACAACATTAATGGCAGCAATTCAAGGTTGATTTGAACCCTCAGGGATCCTGCAGAGTAAAATCGGGAGTATGATAAAAGTAACTGTTCTGAACACCAGATGATTTTTATAAAGTTTGGTTTTAGTGTTTTTCTGGACACTTTCAAGAGCTGTTGCATCCAAGCAAAGAGTTTTTTTTTCAGAAATGAGGGATGAAAACATGTTCCTATCATATTGGTAGAATAAGGAATATTTCACCTAAATGCTCCTTCATACTGTTGAAGAATTCAAGGTTTTATTATTGAAAAGAGGATTTTTTTTTCATCATCATGTTAGCAGAGGCCAGGTTTTGACAGGCTGAGGTTCCCCGGATGTTTGACTCACCCCTGCTGCATAAACTGTGGGTGTGTATCGCATTGCAAGAGATCAAATCAGTTTGATACACAGACGTACGTCAAGAATATACTCACAGATTCAAGCTGACTGCAAAAATACGTCTATTACTGTGAGCATGATCATGCTGAACACACACATGTAGTGTTTATACACATACATGCACACACTCCTCTGTGCTGTCAGCTCAGTCTGACATGTTTCTGAGTCTTATTGAAAACGTGTCAAATGCCACAGTTTCAATAAGGGAGTAATCTTTTCCTTTCCTGGATGTGCACTGATCAGTAGTCATTTAATTTCCTGTTGGGTGTGGGGTAAACAGCACACACTAATGAACACAGCGACATACACACACACGTGACGCACGCACGCACGCACGCACGCACGCACGCACGCACGCACGCACGCACGCACGCACGCACGCACGCACGCACGCACGCACGCACACAAGGACAAAAGACTGCATGCTGGAAAGCACAAAAGGCATTCAAGTGACAAAATCAAAGTATTGTTTCTGGTTACAATGCAGTAAAGTTTTTGTCCCTTAATCATAATTTGCATGTTTAGCTTCCTGGATATTCACTACAATGCATGACTGATTTTTTATGTGTGATTAAAGGCAAAACACCATGTAGTCTATCTTATCTTACCTTTAAGATTAAAAGTTTTTTTTAAAAGTTACATAGTATCACTGTAGGCTGAAGTTTTGCTGCTGCTGTGCACAGGCTGTTCAGAGTGAAGAGGCAGAGATCACCAGTGTGGAAGAGCTGATAGTGAAGTAACCGAAACTTTCAGATACGTCGTCAGATAACATTTTTTTACTGCTGACCTGGGATTGACCTTAATTTGTTACTTTATTCTCTGTCTGTAAACTAGGTGCTGAAACCTGCAAAGGCTTTGATCAACTGCAACTTTTAGACAACAGACAAATTAATCACATATTATTGTTTACAATAATTATCGTTTTTTAATGCTAGTTTAATTTTGTAACTACAAATTTTGCAACTCAACACAACATTTGATTCACGTATTCCTATTCTTTGTTGCATTTTTGGCTACCTGAAAATTGTGGGTGCTCCTGCTGTTACATTGCAAGTTGCCAGTGGCCGTTTGAGAGGGATTTGTATAGATTTTCATACCAGATACTGTATGTGTTCATTTGTAAAGATTTTTTCAACAATCGAGATGTTTTTCCCAAAGATTTCCCCAAATTTGCTTGTATTTATTTATGTTTTATTAGGAAAATTTAGATCTAATCTGTTCTCGCTGGCATTGTTTTGTTACTGTTTTTTAGAATGAAAATTTTCATACATTTTCTTATGTTTCAACATCAAGTGTATTTTTTTTTTTTGGATTAGCTGGGACTTCAGAGGGTTAGTAAATACATGTACTGTAGATCAGAGACACCTCCGAAAAATGAAATAAGATATAAAACAAAAATTCTTGCTTTTCAGTTCAGACCCAGACTGGAGTGGAAGTTGTGGCTGTGTTGACAGCACACCATTTTTCAACTTTACAGTGCAGCTCCATACTGTGAGCATTAGGTTGATACATAAAATATAGCTATGTCAGGAAATGGACCCCTAGCACTGCCAGTATTGTTTTATTCCGGGTAGTAAAAATGATTTTTGCTTCCCCTATAGAAGCCTGCAACATGTATATAGCAGGCAGCTGACAACCTTAATCTACAGATCGAGTTGTTACGTTCAGAACAAATTTTTCACAAGAACAGCTCTTCCATTCAGCAGAGCTTCTACATGTGTGAGAAGATGGAACCACAAATCATGAAAAGCAAAGTGGTCGAAGAAGTAAAGAGGCTCAGCACAGTTATGTCATGCTGGACCTTTATACCTTTAATCCCTGTATATGTACTCTGCCTTGATTAGGTATGAAGAGGAGAAAACCTGCAGAAAAATGGAAGGTCATTCTTGTCAGACATAGCTGAGGATAATATAATTATTCCATCTGCTTTAGTCTTCAGCCTTCACATCACAATAACTACATTTCTGCAGGCAAAGTGTGTTTACCTTTTGCAATACAAATGCACGGAGCATGGAGCATTGCAGTACAATTGAAGCTTTAAAGTACATGTAAACACACTTACTGATTACCAAGGGTTCCACAGTATTTGGTGTTATACTGAATTATACTCATTCAATTAAAACATGCGTGCCAGAAAATAACTAATGCTTACTGTTCACTGTGGCCTTTTAGGTGTTGAATATTCAACCAACCCAGGTAATTTTGAATAATTTCCCAAAGTTGGTGTAATATTAGTATAATCCAAATGATTCCAGGGCTTATGTTGAAATAATGGACTGAAAACTCCACCGGAGAAAACAGGATTAATCACTTGCAGCAGTTTACATTAAGGGCAGACAGGTTTGCAAATGGGAAGATTAAACCAGTGACCGCCCACAGAGATCTATGGGGCTTTACAAAAAGTTCCCCACACAGTTATGAATAAATAATGTGTGGAATATGAAGTACAACTGTTGATAATCTAGACATATACTGCATTGTAATTGCAGGCATTAATTTTTCTACACATAATTGGTATACTAATAATAGTCCCATGTGCAGAGTTGGGGCATAAGCTTTTCCTGAGCCTGGTGTGGTGGTGCAGGTCCTAACTATTTTGATGCTATACTGTATTTGTGATGTAAAAAGGTGTGTGGGTGTGTGAGTTCATGGGGATTTAATGACTAACACAGTACATAATCCTTAATGCTGAATTTAAACACCGGTAATCCGAATTTTGTTTTTGTTTTGTTTTAGAGTTAAAGGAGGCACGTTTTGCTCTTTGTTATTTCCCCAACATTTTTAGACTAGGAGTTTGTCTTGGCCATTGTCAAAGGCGGAATATTTCAGATTCACGATAGAAATGTGTCCATGAGGGTAGAGAGCGAGTGTTTGGCCGGCATCTGCCCGTGTTACACAGCTGAACAAAGCAGTCAGCACAGAGCTTGTTTTTACTCAGAATGCACAGCGGCGCAGTAGGAAGGGAAAAGAGGAACTGGATCAATGTGGTTTTCTCTCCCACATCAACACTCATTAACATCCACTCTGATGAAGTGCAAAGGTTTCAATTAAGCTCTTTCATGAGAATAAGAACAGGAAAATCTGTATAATCTGTATAAAATATGCTTTAATTTGTGGATGTTTGGTTTGTTTGTTTGTTGATATAAGAGGTTTTTCAAAGTGATAATGACAAATGCTGTTCTGTTAGTGACGGGGAAAACAGATTCATTAAAAAAAAGATTGATCTTTGCTCACTGAACTTCAAACACTTCATCACAATCTAGAAATGTAGCAGAATGAGAGTGTAAATGCACTCTTGAACACAAAACGGACAACAAAGTGAAGTATCTGTCCCCATTAGGGCCAAGCAGCAAGTACATGGAAACTCATTTATCAGGCTGAAACCCAGTTGGAGGTCAGTATTGGGGTGTGTTGAGTGAATTAAAGTGGTCAGTGTAAAGTTTTCCTGGTTAAATATACTTGATAATTCAGCAGAAATTCATGAAAAGAATCTATAATCTCTGTGAATCCTTTTCCGACTCCGTCATGTTCAGGTTTCATGCTGTTGCCGTGCACATTGCTCATTTGTGAGCAGGCGGCTCACTCTGCGTATTGTTAGCCCGGGACGACGGGCCTTGTTTCACAGCTGAATAAGCTTCCAACCCTTGATTAAAAAGTGAAAAGTAAACACCCGCTAGAAATCTTAGAAATGATGAATAGCCTGAAAACCTGCGAGGAACATGTGTGAGTGTGAGTGTGTGTGTGTGTGTGTGTGTGTGTGTTGTGCTTGTAAGCATGTTTGAATGCACGCACAAGCATTTCTCATTACAGTGCCGGTAACACGAAAAAGGTTTGACTTGTTGAAAATCTAAAGCCTCATCGCATTTGTTTTCTCCTCCAATCATTTGTTTTTAGCAGGAATTTTCTGCTTTTCTGCCACCATTTATTTCATGCCCGTTGATGCAAACACTGTCCGACAATTTGTTTGGGCTCTGCTGTTGTTGGTGTACAATACTCTTCGCAGATCTCCATTGGAACTGAGGAAAGAAAAAAGTGTAAATCATGTGCAGCTCTCCATCCTGTGTGCACATCTATCTGGCACAATGTAACACTTGGCAACACTTTGGAAAAACCAGTGAATAGTTGAGGGGCAGAGAGACAGATCATGTTTTCATAGTTGAGCCATGTTTGTCTATTTATGTTGTCCTGCTGTCACACTGTACGCACCTCTGACAGCGCTGGAATGTTTGTTGCATATAGACATGACTTCATATTTTTTAGCCACAATACACAACAATTTCTGTAGATATTTTTCATATTCATCTTATCTGTCTGCTTACCTCCTTGCCTGTCTGTCTGTCTGTTTGTTCTGGACTCTTTGCTCATGAGCCTGTGCATGTGTGTCAGCTTATTCCAGTTAAATGGTAACAGGCACCTGCAGATTAAGAAAATGGTATTGGAACAATACTCCATAATAGACTTTAGCTGTATGCTGCCGCAGGGGTGACACCCCTATTATACAGACAAGTGGAGCAAGTCGCAGGGCTGCGTCAGCATGATAAAACCCGCTTGGAGGTAGAACTGTCACCAATAACAGAAAAAAAGAAGAGCCGCGGAGGGACG
The DNA here is from genome assembly GCF_046128005.1 of Genypterus blacodes. NCBI lineage: Eukaryota > Metazoa > Chordata > Actinopteri > Ophidiiformes > Ophidiidae > Genypterus > Genypterus blacodes. The sequence continues at coordinate 3,674,447 of NW_027466883.1, read as the reverse complement.
ATAGCACCATGCAAATGTTTCTTCCCGGGTGCAGCGGTGTGTGAGGAGTCTGGGAAGATTATTTTTTCATAATAAAAAAGGAAAAAGGAAATACCTTCACGTCTTTCCCTTTGGTCCACAGAATCTATCATGTTGGGTTCTTTAGGGTAATTGGAAAGCCCTGGTGTTATTAAACCCAAGGAAGAATCCCTTTCTATTGCAGTTCTTTAAAAAAAAAAGAAGAATGTGAATGGCCATTTTGCTGTCAAGTTGAGCTATACAGTAGATAGAGTGCAGGGCTATGAGGTCAACCAGGTTCAGACCTCGTTAATTATTTCAGAGTGAAAAATAAAAGTTGACTATATAACTGTATCAACAGTCAGGATCGAAACGTCTCCTGAGTGTTTCCCCGGCAGCTGTGTGTGTGTGTGTGTGTGTTTGTGTGTGTGTGTGTGTGTGTGTGTGTGTGTGTGTGTGTGTGTGTGTGTGTGTGTGTGTGTGTGTTAGCATTGGCCCCCTCCATGAAGCAAAACATTAAGTTATTAAATTATGATAAGCAATTTTTGGTGAGATTTTTGGACAGGAGCTGATTTCGGTTGCTGCTTCTTGAACCAATAGCATGACTGCTGTAGTGTCGACAGGAAAAACAAAAGCAAAGGAGTGAAGAGAAAGACACACTTGGAGACACAACTTCTTCCAAACAAAGTAGAATTCACTCCAAAAACAGATGAATGGACACACAAATCTGCATGAACCCTGTAACAACCACGAGCCAGCCACTGGGTCTTATATCGTATATCTAACCCTAACCCTTGGAAAATTGGGTTGGGTTTGCTTGATTGTTTATTGATAGATAGATAGATAGATAGATGGATAGATAGATAGATAGATAGATAGATAGATAGATAGATAGATAGATAGATAGATAGATAGATAGATAGATAGATAGATAGATAGATAGATAGATAGATAGATAGATAGATAGATAGATGCCAGCAGCAGCACTTGGAGAGATGGGTAATATCACAGGCATGCATACATATTTAGCTGTACTGAATTTTAGATCTACTGAAGTTGATTATCTTCATTCATTAAATCAGCACAATTATCCATTTGATGTTTTATTAAACTTTACAACCGACATTTGGGATGCAGTTAATGTCTCATAAAAACAATTCTCAGAAAATAAAATGGTTCTCCATCAGAGCTGTTAAGTTGCATCTCACTCTCTCGGCTCTCAGTGTTGGCCGGTTTTATGTATCTGCCGCTGCCAAATCCTCCCATTATTGTTACTGTGGTTTGTCTTTTGAAGTGCACAAGAGGCTTTGGACATGTTTTGATGTAAGACCATTTTAGGCTTTGCATAATGGAATATGTAGTGCAGTGTATATTATGAATGACCCTTTTTAGAAATAGAATCTCACAATCATTATTTAGATTTATTCAAAAATGAATTTATGTTTCATCCCATGTACACTGTTGTATCAATACTTTGTGTAACTACAGTTAATTCATTTACTCTCCAATTTACCAAGATGTTTTTCATGGATACCTCTTGTCAATAAACCTTCTCCTGAGATGTGCAGGTGCTTTGGGGGAAAGACATGAAGCGCAGCATCTCGGAACAAAAGTCCCCCTGTAGCAGAAGTGACATTTTATTTGCAGGACAAGTCCACCAATCAAAGGGGTCGGACCCTGCAGAGACATTAAGATTCACGCTGTGTGCAAACGGGGGAAGTTTGGAGGGAATATGGAAATCTAGAAACTCTCTCCCCTCAGCTCCAAATTGGTTCACACAAAAATTGACATTTAATTTGTCGGCACAGGTCGATTTTGGGACTGAGCAACAGTTTAGTCTTTAAACGCATCAAATGAATTCACTTGGGACCAAAGATGTATTAAGACAAAAGAACTGTTTCGTCTGGACAATGTGCCTGCAAACACACAGAGTTTGTTACCTTGACACTACATTTTTGTGACTTAAGTCGAGTTCACCACTCACCCTACTCATCCGCTTTTCTCCCCTCGGGACTTTCGGGAAAGTCTTTAAAAGCCGGACCTGTTTGGCCTCAGATCTGAACTTGTGTGAAACAGACATAAAATCATTCTGGCATCATTGGCAGAAGCGCGTTGAGTCGGGAGAGGGAAATATCTGCGACGCCCCAGGGTTACAGCTTCCTGCATTGGGCTCCACCAGCCAGGTCGTATTATCTGCCATAATATTCAGCATCGTCTCCACAGCAGCTATTACATCTCTATTGCTTCTATGAGTGACAGACGAACACAGGCAGAGGGACAGCTTAGTAGTAATGACATCTCACTTCATATTCCCCTTCAGGCATTGTTTCCCCTTAACTGCTTTTCATATTTGGAGCATGTTTTCATTGTTGTAAATGGAATTCCCCATTCAGAGCAAATAGTGACTTTGTTGACATGCATGCTCACATCAGATTAGATTGTGTTTGATCACATGGAGATGATATTTACATGGCATATGGAACATCCTGGTCAGTCATATCCTTGTATACATCAATCTTGCATTAAAAGTACACTCAAAGTATACCAATTGTGCTCTAATAAGAAATGTATTGCTCAAATCTTGTAAAAAGCTTCCAAAAAATTAAAGCAGATTAGGAATTAACTTAATTCAACTTAAATAACCTTTATTAAATTGATAAATTGTACACTCTCTTTACATCACCTCTATATGTTATAGATATTTGTATGTATACAGTGGAGATATTGTAAATTGTAACATATTTTGCCATTCACTATCATTCACTGCGCTTATAGAAGGTTCACAAAACTAATTTGGATTTATCATCTGGGGACCACGATGTTTGTAATACATTTCATGGTAATTCATCAGTAGCGTTGGGCTTGCAAAGATGCACAGAAAAACTGCCTTCAATTAGGGCCATCGTGAGTATAACCGTGGTTACATTCCAAGTTCATTCCACACAACCTCTTATCACACTGAGGCCTTAACGGCCACAAATGTGTCGTTAATCATTGTGCTGTCAGGTGCCAGTACGGTCAGAGAACAATATCTTGTCACATTAGCGGTTTTAGAGGCCAAAGAAAACAGGGGGAAAAAGGGAAACTCTTGGAAAAGCAGCCTGCTGGTCCTTTAAATTCTTAAATTCACACCATGAGAAGGTCACTCTGCTGGATAACAGGACTTTCCCACTATCACAGTCACCATCAGAATGGACAACAGTGGGCTTAACCGTGCCCTTGACAAAGTGTGTCCTCTGTTGCAGGAAAAGCTCCCAGCTTTGCACTGCCATTAATGTGTCATTTAAAGCATGTGATGATGCTGACACAGGGACTATTTCCACCCCTACATCAATGCCTCCTGCTAATAAGTTCTTCGGGAGTCACTCACTCAAGAATAATCTCTTTGTGATCAGCACAGCTAAACCGGGCCTGTCATCCATCACTGCTCTCGAATTTACAGAAGGCTGTCCCACTGCTGTGCCTCCACCCTTTCTACTGGGGAAACCCAGACATTAGGCAAAAGAATACAAGCAAAAACACATTCTATTGGCTACATATTGCAATTCCTAAGCCCTCGATTTCCCTCCATATTCTCTCAGTAACACACAGTCCCTTTCATTTTCCTCTCCCTCCCACAGGCTGCACTCAGCAGATTTACAGCCGCACAGATTACTGTATCTGTCAGGACATCCTGTATTGCTGAGGTGCTGAGTGAGGTCTCCCATAGGAGTGACTCATCCTGATCAACTGCTTCAGTGCCGTCCTGCTCCTAGCTGCAGATTGCCAGTTTCCCCCACCAGCTAAGGCTTGATTACTGGACCCATTTGTTATCAGGACTCTAGAAAAGTAGCAGAACACTTTGTAAGACCTTTGATGCTCCTCTGCTCTCTGGAACAAGAGGAGAGTAAATGTTTTTATCTGGCTGGGTCTAGGGCAGGGTTATGTTTATCCTATTAGGCCCACTCTGCTGCATCTCCCAACCACCTACACGAATGCAAAACAATACAGCGTTATTACCTTTGTGTGAACACCCTGCAGCTGTAATGTGTTACATCACAAGAGCAAGTTGCAGTCCTCTGCGTCCGGCAATCTCAAAACAACAGAGGCGGACAGTCAGAATATTACCTCCTACTGTAAAAAAAAAGGTCCCTACTGAGGCGACGGCAAATGAATAAAAAACAGCGTCAGGCTCTGGATGTATAATGAGACGATTTGTAGCACGTCCACAGGTCAACATCGGTTCCACCTTGGGAAAGCAATCAAACGGCGCTATTTGAAATGGGAATTAGTGAAACCTACATTTTCTCACTCGCCACCTCATTTTTTTCCGTCTCACATCGACTTAAGAGGAAAGCTAAGTGGAATTGCTGGTCAATATGTACAACCTCAATTTCCCACTGCATTAGAATGTGATTACGATGAGAATTAGTTTTGCCTCTGTGGAGTCTGGGCTGTGAAAATATTGCCGCAAGTTTCTTGCTCATAATTACGCTATATTTATTATTATGTGAAATAAAAATGGACAAAAACTCACTCAAGCACATTATTCTCTATCAGACACAATGACATAATATAAAATAATATATCCTCCATATTTTTTAAAACTACCTTTAGGTTGCTTACTCAAAAAATAATATTACATTTAAGATCCTGAAGATAAGTCAGCAATTTTGTTCATACTGTGACAATCCAGTGCAGTGCCTCATATTTACATTTAAAAAAAGATGATCTTTTTACCTACACAGTCTTAATGTCAGACCTGTGATTCATTTGGTTTGGTCATTGCATTGCATTTCACTTTGGAATCTGCATCATTGGTCAGAAGTGTCAGGGGACAAGAGTGAAAAAAAGCAGTTGCCGGTTAACCCAGTTATCATTTGGTCAATACACCAAACAAAATATGGCCGCAGAATGATTCATTTGACATTTAGACGTCATGTGAGAAACCACATATTGCTAAACAGCCAGAGAAGAAGAGGACGTGCTCCCTTCAGATGGCTGAGGAAGACATTGGAGCTGATATTTAGCACCTACAGCACATGCAAACCTTACAACCCTGATTCTAGATCAATCAATAGATCAATAGATTGCCCTTTAGTTGGTTGCAAGGGCTATTGCGTATCAACTGCTCCAGAGTTCGTCTGGACCTTAGAATGAGTTGATTAAGGATCATTATCTTTTTAGAAACTGTATTTAAACATATATCAGTATCACAAAGGTATTCATCACTCATATGGTCTTTAAACTTAAATGAATCACCACTTTTATCATATACACGCTCACCAGTAGTCTTAATGTGCTCGTTATTTTGATGTATGTTACTCCTTGGCTCCAACAACAAACCACTTACATACCTTACTGTATGATACATGGGGGGGAAATGAAGGTGAATGATGGCAAATGTAACCAGGCATGTTTGACAAACACCAAAAGCAGCCTGGTAATTGTAAACAGGATGTGCCATTGAGATGCACCAACTCACAGACAATTCAGCATATAATCGGTATGTAAATGGATTCAGCGACCGCTTCAGTTTAGTCTGTAAAATGGTCTTGCAGGAAAAATGTGCAGCCACCCAAGGCTTTCTAACAATATACTCAGCAATAAATCACTGAGGATGGTTACACAAACACTCGGTAGGTGAAAATCTGTTAGGCAGCTGTCTGCTTTGTGCTGATCCGCAGATGGATGAATTGTAATTTCATGTGAGATATATATGTTAAATATGCAGCAAAGGGCCGTATGAGCGATGCAATTTTCATGATAATGGCTAGATCCTGTTGTGTGTCAAAGCTTTCAACCTGGGAAAACGTAACACTGTAACCAGATAAATCACATTTTAAGGGATACTGTTATACAAATTCACAGAAGAGAGCAAACAGGTGTATGCAATTTCCATGTTATAATTTCGACCAAATACTTTCAGCACTATTGTCTCCATGAGCCTCCGAAAATGCCAGTAAAGTGGTTTTCCATAGGCTGATTCATTTGCTTTCATTTAGCCACGCTAGTTTAATCAATCAGGGTGAAAGCGTTTGGAAGATTTGAGAGCTAAGACACTGACACCAAGCTAATGGCTCATGCTCAGTGATAATGTCTGCATAATCTGTATTCAATGAGCAGCTCTGCCTGAGTGTGACATATCTGTTTAGTTGGGCATGAAATTAAGATGGATATATCACACACTATATCACAATACACCTACTGATAAGAGCCTGGTTTTGTTATTGCTTGGTTTTGCTTTTTCATACGGCCAGAGCGGAGAAGCATCGACTTTACATACAGTATTCAATGGATATATAATTTTTCTTTAAAATGCTGCAGTTATCTGTATGCGTCACTGTGATGATGTCAATGTTACAGCATGGGTTCATCTAAAAATAGGAAATAAAGTGTAAAATACTCCAAAAGAAAAATGTCATTATTTCATGGTTACAATAATATAAAAGCTTAGTTCATAGTTTTTTTCATTTTGTTTCATTATGTGCCTAATACTCATTTTGGATGTTTGTTCTTTCCACAAATATATGAATAGTTATGTCTCATTGAGGTCACATGACTACTTATAAGAAGGGTAGAGCTCCAATTGGCAATGAGTGACTCTCCCTGAGGGCGGTGCTGCCAAAAGGCATTGAAGTTTCTTTTAGATACTTTTGTACATCTGTTGACATCAAATAATAAATACTCTCTATCTTCAAGAAGAGTGCCATGGAAATGTTAATGTGTTTACTGTGTGAGAATTTAAACACTGCATTTATGAAAGAAATGACCTGCGTTGTTTGCTGAACCTGGCTTTCAAAATAAAGTTGTTATTAGGGATGTAACCCATTATCAGGCAGAGAAATCAACACATTTATATTCAAATCAGCAATGGATAACGACAACAGCAGACAACTGTTGTTTGTCATATGCAGCAAACTAGAACACTGAAGAAAAGTTGAGCGAAAGGAGGATTTAGAGGTAAAGCTACTTGTATGTATGATCTTAGAGGCAATACATTTGTTCGGGCCACTGTGACTAAAAGGCTGCATGTCTTTAAATAGAAAATAAGTAAATAACGGAGGCAGGATGCAGCATTGGTTGTCATTCACACAATTACAGAAATATACACTACAAAAACCTCTCTCTCTCTGTGCACTCTCTTCATGTAATGGGCCGGATGCTGTCACACGATAACGCGATAAGATCTCTGAACTTAAGCCACTGTTTGAGCTAAATCCATCTGAATTTAGCGAGTGGAGTAGCAGTGCAATCACTAATGCTCAGAGGTTCCCAGCTCTTTTACTTCTGCTTCTGTTAATAGGTCAAAGTAGACATGATGTTGGCTATGGGAGCTGCAAACCCAGAGGAGTATTGGCTTTGTAGTTTCTGCGTGCAGGGGTAATGAACCTTTCTATTTAAGGAGCCATCTGCCCTGAATCTGAAATAGGGACATGCAGTATATGACAATCCCATATTATTCCAGAAATGTAGATAACACACTATATGGCAGTTCTACTGTGTATTTGCATATTCTGTACATGATTTCCATAGATCATACATATCCAAAACTAGATATCACGATGTTTGTTGCTATTGTTCTGTATGTTTCAGTCATCAAACAGACACGCAGCATGCCTATAAACAGATTAGATAAATCCTGGGACCCTTATATCAAAGAATACATCAAAGCTTTTCTCTTTCCTGTCTCCTGTATAAACAAAAAACAGCACAGTGAGATAAATATTCAATATATGTCTTTATTGACGTCCTTTGGTGATGAGTGGGACACTTTCAGAATTATAAGACGTATTCTCGACATGTCTAAGGACATTTTCTCCCAGAAACAACAAACCAGGTTAAGTCTCAGTTATGATGGTGTCGAAGTGTGACAAAGTGAAAATGAGCAAGCCAGAGGCATGAAACGCTTGGTCACGGTGACTCACACATACACTTACACACACAGATGCTCAGCAACATTGTCCTTGAGGCAGTCAAACCCTCTTATCATACAAATGATTTTAGCTGCCAGGTTGTCCACATCTCCATGTAAGTAAGACAATGCTCAAGTGACTGAATTATGCAACTTTCCAGGCCAATGCAATTGGATTATCGATTGGATTATCAATCCACAAACACACACAAACACAGAACGCACAATTTTGGAGATGTATGAATGTATGAAAGGGCTTTAATTCCCACTCAACAGATTGTTCCTGACCCAGCCCAGAGCTCCAAGGGAAGATGAGGAAAACATCTCTAAAACCTTGAGTGAGGAAATTCAAAGAGAGATTCCATCTATTTGAACGGCGAGGTGTAAAATAGGAGCCAGAGGCGGGAGAGACATAAACAATAAAGGGGCCAGAAGCTGAAAAATACAGTTAAATAAGAAGTTTGTTGACCTTCAAAAATGATTTGAAAACATGCACACCTGTGTTTGTTATTGCGGTACAATCTTGATATAGTTTTCTCAAATCAAACACAAAAGCAAAGACAACAGTCTCAACCCATAATCCCTTTAGAGATGAAATACAATTAAAGTGGATTAACATGCATTTTCGTCAAGCCACTGAAGTGTGAATGTCATCACAGTTTAACTACACTGTCAAAACCGCACTCTCTTGAGGGATATTGTGTAAAAACAAAACTAGATTGTTGCATTGATTCTGTTTTCATTACACAAGTAATTGAAGTAAGTAGCTGTCATTTAGACCAGCAAACCACAGCTTCAATATATGACGGATAAGATGTAGCAACTGAATGTAACGAGAATAATGGCTGGAGACACACACACACACACACACACACACCTACACACATATTTACACAAATACACACAGAGCACCGCATGACAAATTAATAATGATAGGAGCCAATTTCTCTGTAAATCTCTCACGTTTGAAAGGGCTGACAATCTGTGATCGATATCAAACACTCAGGCACCTCATTATGGATTTTGTATTACTGCATTAATAAGCAGAGCAGAACCATATTGGCAGGATAACAGGCAGTGTTACGGAAAGCAGACACACACACAGTGGATGATAATCAATGACTCAGGGTGTCATCTGTTGAACAAGCTATCGTCAAATGTCAGCTCCACAAAAGGATTTACTGCAGAGGGAGATAATGGATAGAGAGTGGATAGATAGATAGATAGATAGAGTGTGCCTCTACCAAGTGTTGAATGTCCCCTTAAAAGAGATGATTGCTGTTCTGTGGGATTAAGGCGTTTGCATTTCTCAAACGATTCGCTGAGTCCCTCAAATACCGATTTGGCATCTGTAGATCTGAGCTCTTTGTTGGTTGTTTATTGTGACGTGCCTCAGCGCAGCCCGCTCTCCTTGCTGCAGGAGGTGAGGCGGTCTCCTGGTAATGTGACCTTGGAGACAAAGTCCTTCAGCTCATCAAGAGGACTATGTGCACTGAGATGGAAAGACATTTCACTGAATCAACTAACGCACGTCTTACAGCAACTTTTCTCTTGATTTCACTTCATTACGACTGGTAATGCTCACAATCGAGTACACATAATAGACTAGTTACCGAGTAAGAAGGGAAAAAACTAAAACTTCCTGAATACTGAATACTACATAATAGATAAGGATAGAATACTTAAGAATACTGTACTCTTAACACTGGATCTGTATGTATCATACAGCTTGAGGGTTGATTGCTGAACCAGCGGGGAAGTGAAGAAAGCAGTGATGGCTTCTCACCTATGACCTCATTAAAGATGCTTTAGACTAGAGCAAAGCATTTAAGCAACTGAAAGGAGGGATCCTGGCATTTGTGTGATGCTGTCCACGCTGTGAGGAATATTCTGCACTACTTAAAAAACAACAACGTAATATTTATAATATTGGACAGAAACTTTTCTTTAGAGTGCAGGCTCAGAAGGGGTAGTAGTGGTTGTTGATGTTGAGCTAAGAGAACTCTTGTAAATTATACACACATCTATGCTTGAAATAGGCCCCTGTGACAGACCGCATACAAGCAAATATACTGCCATAGTCAAACATGGCAATATATTTAAATCAGTGTTGAAAAGTAAGGCGTGATGCAATTTGCACAAAGCCCATTTCAAGCCAGTTATGACATCAGTTTATAGCTAATGTCTTATTTCCTCCGTTAGTCCCTCATAGCTGCATGGTCATCTGTGTATCTCAGAGGATTTTGATCTTAATTCAGTGAGATTTCTAACTTTGTGATATCCCATCATATACCTCAAAGACAACTTCAGAACATCTGTCTCTGTCTCTGTTTCTGTCTGTCTGTCTGTCTGTCTGTCTGTCTGTCTGTCTGTCTGTCTGTCCGCTCTCTCTCACTCTGCTACTTTCCCGTGTCACCCCTGCTCTGTCAACTAGGATTAATAGTGGGTGTCTTCTTGTGTTGTAATTCTCCTGCACGCGGTTACGCAGCCTTGCAGCCAGCGAAACTATGAGAGCTGTGAAAAGAGAGTGGCTTCACACACTCTCATGGTGACAGACACAGTCATGTTGTGCTCAAGTACAAACACACACACACACTTACACACATACAGGTTGCTGGGGTATGAGTTGAAAGATTGCCTTCAGAGACCTATGCAGTAAAGTTAAGAAAATAGATCTTCTACCTCGTCTTCTGCCCATCGCTGGGAGACTGGAGGAAAACAATCAACTGCTTTCTGACAGGGAAAGAGCTGGAAAAGAAAGAGAAAAAACAAAAACCACAAGCATCTTCATATATATGATCCAGAAACTGGCCAACCAATCATAAAATGGCTGTGTCGGATTGTTTGGATAATGTTTCTTCTCTCTTAAAAACCCGAGAAAAGAAGAGGGAACATTCTGTTGTGCTGACTGGCAGAACAAAACATGATGAAGAATTGGCATTCCTTCGACGCCCACTCTAAAAATGAAATTATTTAGCCACTGTTTCCACTTAAAAGCCTTCACAAGAGAACCACTGTGTGACTTCTACCCTGCCAGTTTTCTTTTATGTATCCTTGTGACAGAGACAAAGACACTGTAACACACACACACAAACACACACACACACACACACACTGTGAGAGGTTTCATTTGAAGCCTTAATGAAGTCATTGTAAATGTGTTAAGAATCTCTCTCTTTCCCGCTCATCTGACAGTAGATGGGCAGGTAGTGGGCTGCTGTTCTCTCAAAACTGACAGCCCAGTATTGAATCATACCAGACTGCGTTAACACACGTCATCACACAGTTAGAACACGCTGTCATTCATCTTGGTGTGGTTATGCAAGAGTTAATGTTCTTTACAGCAGCAGAGCTAATGCATTTTTGTGCTTTTTTGCAGCTTTCAAGCTCTACATTACATTTCTATTTCCTCTTCCCTCCGGTTTCATCCCTTCGTAAGGATAGTGGTAGAAAAAAGGAATGGATGGATAACAATTAACACTTTGATAAAATACCATCAGTTACAATGAAATAAATAAACTGGATGGATCAAAGGAAAACTGTGTATTGAGAAGAGATATAAATGGTAATGTGTGGTTCTAATATAAAGCTGTTTTATTGTGTTTAGTCCTTGGGACCCTCTCAAAGTCCCTGACTAAGGAATGTACGTTTTGCCCCTCCTGAAAAAATAATTGAATGGCCATAAATTTAGTCAGTGCTTATAATCAAGTCTAAAATGCAGAGGTAGCCAGTATACTGAAGTTAGAATTAGTGTGATGTCAAATCATTCAGGTTGAACTAGAAAGTCTGACTGCAGCATAATTAAGGCTTGTAAAGATTTTTGGCTGCTGCAGATGAAAGACAAAGAAATGTTCGGGTGAGTCAACAAAACTGAATAGCTTTTCACTTTCGAGCTGCAGTATTGTAACAGCGTCTGTTGTGTTGAATTCATAATTTTCATAATAAATAGTAACTACAGGCACTGGAGCTGGGAAATGGAGTGAACAGGTACATGGGATTTGTACGTGGAACTTGAGGAAATGTACTAACCCTCATACACTTTCTGTTCACTGTGATGGAATCACGCACATTGTCCTGATGGATGTGAAAGTCCTGTAGGCTGAGCACCTGAAAGAGAATTTTGAGAATAAACTCAAAAGACGAGCTGCTGGTCAAAGACTGCTGCCATGGCAGATGGTGAGGTGGATGAATGCCATGTGGGGTTGGATGCAGGGCTTTGCAGTCCAATCTATTTTCTGCCTGGAGCTGTCCTCAATATTGTGGGACAGAGAAAAGGAAACGCCAACTGAGACGGCGCAAACAGTGGGTGCACAATCCTCAACTAGCTCACCTGAAGGGGGCAAATATTCCCAGTGATGAATGAGAAATGACATGTGTGCCCTGCGATGATGTGTGTGATGATGTGTTTGGGTTAGATCAGATACAGATGTTGGAATGACACTCATATATCAGGAGGAACGGGAAGTAATGAAATGCACACAAAAGCTAAAACAATGAGCATAGTCAGCCATGAATGATTGGACATTATGACCCTTCTGCAAGTATGTACAACACGTGTTTGAAAATATGTGGAGGAGTGAAGATAGTGGGTGAACATATGCACAACAGCTATCCACAGTGCCACTTCTGAGGCATTATATGTATGAGCAAATTATAAATGTGCGGAGGAGTTTGCACTCTGCTCCCAATGCAGCATGCAGTATAAATGTGAGGATATGGAAATATGTGGCGCAGCAGAGTTTGTTCCCTTCTGTCTCAACTCTCAAGTTATTGTGCTCTGATTTAAAGAGATGTAAAGAGGTGGACGATGAGGGAGATGGGGAGGTGCTCTCTTGCCTTTACATCTCAGAGCCAAGGACTGTCAAGAGACAGTAACAACCGCCAAGTTGACAGCAACAGCAGCTCCCATTCCTACACAAAGCCTTGTGCTGCTTCATAGCGTGAAAAAAAGGAATGATATAGTCGTCAGAGAGAAAAAGAAAGTAATAATAATAATATATATATAAACTCCGATTCTTGCACTGTCAGATATTCCTGGACATACTCATCCACCAAGTTCTGTCAAAGTGAAATAAAAGGCCTTCTCCTCTAAGATAATTGTGGGCTCTTTCGGTTCCTGCTGACATTTTAGGCATATGCAAATTTAATTGGAGAGTATGAAAAATTAACTGACTAAACTTGCTGAAAAGGCCAGGAGGAGAAGTTATTCACAGAATATTCAGTGATAAAGTTACACTTGTGCCAGAGCTTTGAAAACATGTTACTGACGGCACTTTTTCTTAAAGCAATCCCACACTTTGAAGACAAAAAGCTGTGTTTTTGGCCAATGAAAATATTTGAAACATGTGAAAAAATGTAGCATGTGTCTGGGACAGTGATTAAGAATACTCCTGGAGCGAGAAAACCCTGAGTGAGGGTAATCATTGGGAAATGAAATTGGCAGAATCACATATCAACATCCCAAATCTTTCAGTTTACACCCATGCTTTGAATTTTGACCAAAGTGGCAATCTGCTGAGTGTGGAGAAGGAATCAGCAAGTTTGCCTTTAGGCAGCAGTCAAGACCGGGGAAGAGTGCAGCTGAAATAACACAATGCATAATTCATGTAGTGTCTGTACCCTCTCAACCCTGCACAGCTTAGTAATACATATGCCTTTCCCCCTCTGGCTTCACTGTAAGAAAGGGCAGACAGTGTAGGGGGTGTGTGGGGTGTGGAGGGGGTGGGGTGGTTGGGGGTCAAGTACAAGCCCCTGAGCTGCCAAGTCAAAAGAGGTTTAAGTTTATGTTGAGAACAAAATGCATCAAGAGGGCATTCGGGGGTCACATCATCTGTACAACAGGTGAACTGACATGTTACATTTTGCCGTAAAAGCATCAAAACAACCCCAAATATATATCTACTGCAGGTGACTGCTTGTAAAATCTAATGGAAGGGATAACCTCAGGCATTAACCTTTTGAGGAAAGCCACAAAGTTAATGTCTCAGGCATAAATGTTGTAAAATTTAAACAACAAAAGCTCCAACTTTAATTAAGATGCTTAAGAGATTTTACATCCTTTTTGAGTAAATCAACCCTTTCCTCATAAAGTTACAGTTATCAGTGTGAAACAAAGCCGTAAACATGGAGTCCCTCATCCACAAGGTGTGAGTTCTTCTGCCAACACTGGCCTGGAAAAGTAACTGAATGTGTATGAAAATGGATTATTATATCAAATCTAACAATGCTTGGAGACCAGTCCATCACTGTGAGCTGCTTTTTTCATGTGGTGGATGCTGTTCCATGCATTTATACAAGGCAGTTTTTGGACAACTCTGTGGGCGGTGGGCCACTCTGCAAGCTGGCCACACTGCTCCATTTCAGTCCCAGATCTGGAGCTGACATAATGCTACACATCTACACTTTCGACAGCTTTTGACAACTTAAGTCTATATGCAGGGACTGATTTATTATGGAAAACATGTGGTGGGCACTGATAGATCACACTGGGTGGAAAGTAATTTTCACTCAGTTTTAATCGGGAAGCCATTTCCTCTAATTGTCGGTAGCAATGAACTGAACATTCAGGAGTACAGTAGAAAAGCAGCTAATGAACTCCCAGCTCATTTATGAGCACGGTATAACTTTCACATATCTGGTTGGGTAACCTGGTTGGCTCTTCAGTGAACCAGCTGATGTACTGCATGTACAGAGGCGGAATATACAACCATAGCTGTAATCTAGTCATCCTAACTGGAGCGCTACCTAAGGTGACACCAGTTATTCATTTAAGAGATCCTATTTGAACACTGCAATGTGATCTGTGAGACACAGATTGTGTAAAGGATAAATGACCTCGGTCTCCCACACACACACACACACACACACACTGCCATCATTTTTAAGGTCAACCCACGGGATCGCCTGTGTATGGATGAGGATGTCTATTACTCATACATACCTCACTGGAGACAGTAACTTTGGAGATAAGAATCTCTCTGATGTATTACAGCTCAGAATAGCTGATATGGCCAGACTCCCGGGCTCCCTACAGTGGGTCAGGAGTGGACTTTTCTATCAACACCATAACCAGCTGGCAGTGGCAGTTGTGCAATTTAAAAGAGGTGACATGAGTAAGCTGATCATGCATATGCATTGACAATCTGATGGGGATCTGTATATATAAGTTATATTAGTTAAATAAGTTAGAGATGTCTCATTGCTTGGAGCGTCTCCTTTGTTCTAGAAAGAAGCATTTCTGGGCTTACACAATTTATTTCTCCAGTAATATACTGCTAATGATAGAGAATCAAAGGCACATTCTACATTCACCTTTTTAATCTTTCAACTTTCTGTATGATGCTTTATACCAATGAGACCAATTGAAGAATGAAACCAATGAATGGTAGATGACTCAATTTATTTTCTGAAGCATATTTGTATGTTTCCATGGATTTCTTTCACATCGCTCTAACACAGACAGCTGAAGCATTACAGCGCAGGTTTTCAAGAGGGCAAGTTGCATTATGCAGTCTGAGGGGAGAGCAGTGCTCAGAGCTAGAATGGCTGTTTGTCATTACAACATTGGATATTCACCAAGGCTTTATTTCTCATCGCTCTCAAAAGTTGTTGAATTTAACATTTTACCGTAGACAAGGTCAACTAGTAGTTAATGAAGCTCAAACTATGCTGTATAAAACCAGGGACAGAAACTGAAAAAGAAGAGAAAAAGTAGAAAACATGCAAACACACTGGAAAACCTCTGTGGGTTTAAGCTGCACATAATTTTTCAACTGGAATATTGTTTAATTTCTCAAACACATTCCAAGTGCTAGTTGATGCTAATTTTTCATTTGTCCATACTCCCTTATTCCACAAACACACTTGATGTGGTGCCCAATCCTGAAGAACAAGCAGAAGAAAGCTCAGTGCAAACAATGATACGCCGATACTCAAATACATACAAGGAGACTAGCTAACATTCTACCTCGTGGCACTCACACCAACCAGCTATCATCTCCGTACATCCAACATACATCATGCTAGGATACCAAGAAGAATGGGGCAGTTTTGTTGCCTGAATATTTGAATTCTAGTTCAAAAGGAAAACAGTGAATAGTGGAATCCTTTGAGAGGTATTTGAAACCAGCCCATCATGGCAGGAAGCGCACAGGTGGAACTAATAGCATTAACGACGGCTCTATTGCAATGATTAGTTTGATGAGTTCAAAGTCTGCCGTCAAAGAGGTGGATTCTGGAAGCACAAAGCCGTTTGGGTCACTGAGCTTTGAAGGCTTAATCTCTTCCACACTGTCGCACTGATCTGTGCCCACAGCATCGTCTCTGGATTTTGAGGTAACACACTCAAAGCTATCGCCCTGAAAAACAGAGTGATACCACACCTTGTCCTCTTGTCGTACCTGTAAATCCGCTAATCCAGTGGGATGTTATGGGTTCAGATAGGTTTTTTTCTGTTTTAGGTTTTCCACTCTTCTCTTCTGTCTCCAAATGATTTACAGCTTAGAGAATGTTTCAGACAGCAGTAGATGGAGGATGTGGATAAAGAGTGAGCAGAGACAGTGCTATGGAAAGATGAACCACTCAAAAGGATGTACCAACCGCCGAGTGGCTGACAGTGGGAAATACTACCAGTTACTGGAAAGGGCTGGACTGAAGGCTCTTAGGAAAAAACAATTACAAAGGCACATTGGGTAAGGAGGTCAGTAATATCGCTGAGACTCTCAGAGGCTCTCAGAGGCTCAAAAGTTATTATTCAATTCTTAAATCCAAAATGCACAGGTAAGCAATGTAGAGATGATAAAATGTGGGTTATACTCAGGGCAATGAGGTCACCGAGGTCCAGACCTCTGTAATTATTTCAGAGTAAGGAAAAATCAGCCCTTTAACGATGAATAATCAGAGGTTGAAAACTTCTCCTCTGTGTGTGTGTGTGTGTGTGTGTATGTGTATGTGTGTGTGTGTGTGTGTGTGTGTGTGTGTGTGTGTGTGTGTGTGTGTGTGTGTGTGTGTGTGTGTGTGTCTGACAGTGAGCGTGGTAAGATGGCAGATGGATTTGGGGCACTAAAGTCGGGAGGGACACTGGAAGTCATTTTGTTAAAATTTCTGCTTGTTTTCAGTGTTCTTGAAATTACTTTACATTGTTTTTAAATCTTCTAGAAATGGAATCAATAACTTTCAAAACCCTGGCCTCGGCCCTCGCTATACTGTATTTCCTCTCAATGCTATTGTTGGTATTAACAGAAGCAGGGATTGAAAACGTGGCTTTAGGGGGAAAAATGCAGGGAGGCTCAACCAAGTTACCAGGGTTGATTACAGGAGCATGGGAGTATCCAACAGTCGACACGACACACACGCCGATTATGAAAAATGTTTGAGTAAATCAATTTTATAATCGTATAATGTTGGTTAGGTCAGGTGATAGATTACTCAAATTGTCCTGATTTCAGCTTAATTACTGAGTTTACGTGACAGTTGAACGCTCTCTATGATGCTTTTCTCCCCATCATCTGCCAGTGTTCTAAACACAGTTGCTTTCTGAAATACGTAAGCCACATGGGATAATGTAATTCATATAGAGTCTGTTGAGACTGCTTCTGGGTCCAGATGGCCTCATGGTAGAGAATGACAGAGCAAAGATCCCATTGGATCACATTCTGGACCAGACAATCAGAATATCCTGCCAGCTCCTTGTCAAGCTTACGTGACAAAATAGTTTCAGCAGTACAGCAGACCTGATCTGCCTTGCTCAATTCTTCTACCTGCTGCTATTTCTTCACACTACTTCCTCTACTTTGCTCCAAGAGAACACTGAGTCAGAGAGTCTGACTGTTCATTAACCCCCACTGCGCTCATGTCACAGTGATATATACATTTCTTTTTACCCACAGAAAATGTATATGAAGGCGAGGCCATGTACTGCAACCAAGAATTTCCAAAGCCTATACGATACTTTCACTTAGCTGCTATAGAGGCAAAGTGATAAGTCAGGGCAGGCCAGGGAGGTAGTTTTAAATCCAGGAAAGTTATATCACAGCAGAAGATTTAAAGAGATTCTTCACGATAAAAGGTACCATCCTTCGTGGATTAGCCTCACAGATGAAGCACATCATTTACACTTGAAATTTATAGATAAAGGAGGTCATTTGCTTGTGCTGTAATCTTTGCGTTGGTTTGTTTGCTTCTTAACTTTGATTTGCATACATTACTCAGAGAATAAGATGCAAAGCGTACAGTACAGCTTGAGGCAAAAGACCTGCACACCCCACCGATCTCTACATTTCTTCATGAAAATAAGAGTACAAAATTTTAGTTCCAGCAGCAATGTAAACCCTGTAATAACCAGGCAGTACCAGAACCCAGAACAGCGTCTGTGGGATAATCTCTCAGTGATTAGGAGTCACTTGGAGCTATTCCTTCTGTATGCACTGCTGAGTATTCTGACACATCTATCAGAGGCCGACGGTAATTGCTGTTCAGTCAACTGTTCAAATTCAAATTCAATCATTAATAAAGATTTCTGTGATTTATTTGCCTTAATCACTTTCTATTTTCTGAAAGGGACACCAATAATTTAATAATTAACTTAAAAAGCATTATGTCAACCAGTTCCCATGGGCTTAATTTCCAAGCTCATCCCTTACTTGTAAAGCAATACATCAGAGAAAATGCTCCTTACCATTGTTCTTCAAACAATCATTTATCAGCCAGTCAGTCAAATGAATATTGTATTGCAATAAAGAGTCTGAAAGCTAAGCGAGTAAAATCAAGAAATTCTTTGAATGCATTATATCACACAACTAGATTCCCTGCAGGGAACCACACAGAAACTACATTGAACAAATCCTAAAGCAGTTAAAAACATGTGCAAGGTCACAGGGTTACTGCACATCTGTGTGAATTTTGCCCAAAGCTGGAAGGTGCATGGAGATGCACTTAACGGCGCTAGATTCATGTACTGACAACTGACATCTCTGCTGTGTGAGTCTTGGTTCTAAACTAGGGTATACACAAGTATTGTTTTGCAATAATGTTTCCTGATTTTAATCAAAATAATAAGGCTTTGTGTTGAAACAGGATGCAGCATAATGGAGAGGAGAAACCACTGGACACCATTAAAATATAAAACCTTGTATTTGAATATCCTTGATCTGCAAAACTCTGAAAAACTCATTTTAAATGAGAGACACAGCAATTTAGCGCAATTAGACCTAATACAATAGGCTTTGAACTTAAATAGAATATCCTTATCGTGTGACTAATTAGTTTGGTCATTTGATGTCCTATATAGATTGTGATAATTGAGGAAGAAAATTGTCTCACACTAATGAACCCTGATTTTAATGGTGTGTTGTAAATGAAGTGCACTGCATTCCACTTCCACACGGGCCCATAAAGTTGGAATAAAAAATGATTCCAACATTATGTGCAACAGTGTATTTAGCCCTCTTTAGAACTCTAATCTCCCTATGTTATGTGAGCCATGGAAGAATGATAAAGATTTATTTTCATCACTTTTGGGTCTCACCTCTAGGTCCAGGACCAGTGAGGCTTACTTCGAAGAACAGGTGAAGACAATCATTTAACATTTTGGGATTAATGTTTTGAATTTGTCCATATGCAGAGCACTGCAGCAGTTTAAACATACTTAATGGTTATCTCAGTTGCTTTCGCACCATCTGTTGCAGAGTCAGATGTCTTCACTTGCTTTGTGAATTGTGGCTCTGCTTCACAATCAACAGAGGATTTGTTTTCAGGCTGTCTCCAAACCATCTGCGAGGATGAACTGTATTCCACACCAGTTAGTTTTTCTTAGCGAGAGAAAGTAACCTGTTTTATCCAGAAATAAGTGGAAATCCATTGCGAGAGAAGGTTTTATTCAGAAAGGAAAAGAAAAAGATGCTATCCAAGGGTAAGACCACGCAAATAACCACACAAATTACCAGTCATGGGTAAAAGTCAAAGTAAACTAAAAGGTGAGGAAGACAATTTATCACCAGCTTGCATCTTCATGAGAACAAGGGCAGTTTGTATCAAATTGGGGAGTGGTGGAAGCTGGGATTTCCGGTTTAAGGAAGTTTCAGCCTAACCCAGTTGAAACAACTACGGGGTAAACTAATAGAAAAAGAGTCAAACTACGGGGGAAGCTAGTTTTTATATTTTAATATTTTTATTGTATAGTGTCCTTTTTCCTTTCCTGATGCTTTTCTTTTCTTTTATTGTAAAGCACTTTGAATTGCCTTGCTGCTGAAATGTGCTATATAAATAAAATTGCCTTGCCTTGCCTTGCCTTCAGATTTCTTGTTAATCTCTGTACAAAGAAGACACAAGACAGACAGCCCTTATATGTGGGCCTCATTTGGGTCATAAATTAATATCGCTCCAAGTGGGTTTGTCCATGCATTCCATACCGGCCCCATCTGCATATTATAGGGGCCATGTGACCGAGTACCATTGCAACAAGCACATGTGACTCAGGTGTCACCCATTTACTGCCTATACCAAATACCACCAAATACCCATCTAGGCAAACTTAGGAGGGGTCAACATGGAACCTGTGACCAAACGAACTTGTGGACCGATGATTAAGCTAATTTTCCCCTACCTACCTGTCCATTGTAATCATTGCCCACATCTGCCGTCCATTACAATCACACTACTCACTGTATAGACCTGGAACTCATCACTGAAAGTTGAAGGTTGCTGATTGTTATTATTATTGTGTCTACCTGTTTGTATTCTTAGATTTAAATACATCAGCATTCTGCCAACATGCATGAGACATGATAACCTCAAAAATAACCTCTAACCATTTATTTATTATGCAGAAGTTTGTGGTTAGTTCATTTATGTACACAGGTAACAAAATATTAAATGCAAACAAGACAGAAAGTTGCATGTCAGAAAAAAACATTGCAGATCCTGAAACCTTATCAATCTAAATGTTTATGTGTCTCTCTATCATGGCGGGTAAAATGTACACAGCTCATTATTTTTAATTAACACCACCTCTCATAGTGCAATACTGCCGCCTTAACCCGATAACACTGCTGCTTGTCAACAGTTGTTTGTAGCTGCCAGTATTGTTCAGTGCAATATAATAAACCAGCAGCCTGGAGCTCAGTCACACGATGTGATACTGCAGTAACATCACGCTCCCTCACATCTCCAGTCGCCACTCTGCTGCGCTCAGCCACAGCTCTGGGACTCAGTCGGCTTCCAGTAATGACGCCCTTTTCCTGCATCATGCAAAGTGGAGCAGCCGCCCCACCCACATCTCCCCTCATGGGACAAACCTCTAACCTGACATCACCGCCCTCAGTCACAACACTGGAGCTCTGTCACAATGCTGCTGTGTGAGAGTGTGTGAGAGCTGCGCAGTGGAGAAATGACTCCTCCGGGTTTTTAACAGTGAGGAAGCCTTCAGAAAGTGACGCATTGAGCCTTTGATCAAAACTATGTGCTCGAGGATGATATGTTGCCACAGAGGAATAGGGATAACTATTTACTTTATGATTTCATCTCTGTACACCTGAGATTCTTTCCCTCTCGCCGCATCAAGACTCAGTTGCTGAATTTACATCTTCCTGTATTGTTATATCTTCACTTGTCTCCGTAATAACCACCCACATACCATGATGACGGTTTTAGTGAGGTGTTCAATGTCTTCTTAAAGAGCGTAGGTAGAGGTAGGAACCTTTAATGTGTGGGCCTGTGAAGACTTTGAGACATTATAGATGATATTGGGCTATTTTCTTTTTCTAAATATACACAAAGATATTATGGTAAATAACATTTGTTGATTAAAGTATTACAGTATAACAAAACACTAGTAGCCATCAATTTCCGTCCTTTTGTCAATACAGGCATCTTTAGAGACTTATATCAAGATACATTTTATAGCAAAAGTTCGATACATTTGTAGGAGAGCAGATTCATCATAGCCACATTAGTTTTCTGTTGGATTCATACAATTATTGTCCAGTGGCTGATTTAGAGTGGATGCAGTAAATGCAGGGGGAATTTTCATACATACATACAAACCAATAACCTTGGATAGTATGAATATAAATTAGCATTTTTATGACAATCAGGAGGAGGAATGATGTTGAATTTGGTGTGCTGTGTTAGTTGCAGATATCAGAACAAAGAACAGTTAATGATAGCATTGAAAATGTGTGAAAGCTGGGAGCAGCTCAACAGTGACAGGCATCAAACTGTCTCCCGCCTGCCTGCCTGCCTGCCTGTCTGTCTGTCTGACATACTGATGCTGACAAGCCCAGGATGTCGTTGTCATAAATGGGCCCTGAGTGGATAACCTCTGATCTCTCTGAATTAGTGATCAGGCTCAGAGAGTGAGCGAGTACCTGCCTGTGGTGAAGGTTTCTGCCTCCCGCAACCATTCACTTAGGTGACATGGCAAAGGGTGCAGATGGTGATGAATGTGAAGGGAAAAGAGGTGTGGAGATGGTAGAGCAGCTGAAGGCTGAAAATAAAGTCAGCGTTATCACACAACATCTGCTCTTTTATCATGTGATCTGGACTTGGAAAATGTCTACATTTATCATCATTGAGGTTGTTGTAGTGTGGTAAACTGGTAATTACAGTGATCCCATGGCTGCCTTGAGTGGACATGCAAAGTTTCCATCTCTCAACCAGGTTTATTTAGTCGTAACCTGTTGTCCTTATCTGGTAGTAATGGTTTCTCTTCATTGTCCCTGTAATCGCGAAGCAGTTACAAATGGTATAAATTTGACTCAATTCGTGTTTGAGGGAGTTTGAATTGTTTGGTAGCCAACTTGTGAAAAAATAAATTGGGGACATTTGGGGAGAGTAAAACTAAACATGCCCTCGAGCTTCAGGGAACAAGAACAGGAATCACAAAAGGTAGAACAATATTGATTAGATTTGATCAAATAGGGTAAACTCAAGCCTATTTCTCCAAATGATCCAGAAATTCACCTAGCAGATATTTGCAGGTAGTGTCTACTAAGTTATGGATGATTCCACAATTACGAGGGTTCCAGACAAGTTTTTTGTAATTGCTGAAGAGGTTACAAGATTTTATAAGAAGCTAATGAATTGACAGAAATGGAGGAATTGAAGCGATGCGAAAACCAAACATTAGTCGATTTTGGAATAGGCTACCATTACTAGCCTCTTACATTACTCACCACAAATTCAAATCTGTATCAGGTGCTGCTATGTTGGCTGATGAATATGCTTTAACTGGAGAAGCTTCACCCAATGATTTGGCACTGATCAGGATTCTTCAGCACATGGTTTTCATGGTTGTACATTTGATCCAAGCCAATCACTGCTTTGGAAGGGGACACGGGAAAATTGAATGGGCTGTACTGAAATCCAGGTTCAGGGTAACTGAACCGTAAAACATTTTGCCCATGCTGCTCCAACGCAGCCAGCTCAGAAAACAAGAGCTGTCACTGCAGTTGAGTTGTATACCGTGTTGGGTCCAACTGTGTCTGTTCCAGCCAGTTGCGACGTCAGCAGACACAGACTATGACCTGGTGATAGGTGAGCTGCTCCCCATTCTGGTAGCCGATGCGGTGGAGATAATGTTAGGAAATTATCAAATAACCTAACTAAACAAACTAATTTCACCTCTTGCATGCTTGCCAAATATGAATGACCTTCAATTATTGTGATAAATATTCAGGTGTTCAGAAGCACAAACAAAGACTGTAGTGAAGCTGCACTGATATACCGTATGTGATTCATGTTGATCAACCTCTCTATTGAGTAAATGAATTTAAAAAACAACACACACAGGAGCCATTTCTCTCTTTATTGGCAGCAACTTTCCGCTTGTATTATGCTCAATAAATAACACTGAGTATTGATATTTACAATAAAGAACATCCCTTTTTGTTTACAGTTTCCCCATGCATTGTACTGTTTGCGATTATGAGAACATGACTGACTGGTTCACACATCTTGCTGAAGGAGGGATTACGTCATTTCCATTTAGGCTGATGGTTTATGCTGCACAAGATCTTCAAACCAGCAATCAAACCAGCAGTGTGTTATATGGCACCAAACTACAACAGGTTTATTTCCTCCTCAAGCCATTTGAAGCGGGCAGTGTAATGATGAAACTGCACTAATTGAGCTGTCACGGAGTTGCTGGTACAGCAGTGTGTGGAACATTCAAGGCAGCCTAGCTAATGGCAGATTGTGAGGAACCTACGGGAACCTGCAGGTCGGACTGACCTCAGCGAGCAGGCTCACGGATGAAATGTGATACTCCACTTTGCAGGTAGTGAGTGAAAGACGCAGAACCAGAGGACATATATGGATGGACAACCTTTCTTAAAAGCAGATTTACTCCTGATCAATCATGGTGGGCAGCAAAAACATGCATACATGATATATACATTAATGTACCGTGCTCTTATATACATGTATGCATGAACATACATCATACATATGGACAAATTCCAACTGCTTGTTTTGCTTTTCAGGTCAGAGTTTCGTGTTAATTGACTTGAAGCCTTAAATGTTGAATGTATTATTTATGTAAATGCTCTGCAGAGGTGAATATATTTTTGTATCATTCATGACATATTGACATGGGAATTATTGGGTTATGTATCGATG
The DNA here is from genome assembly GCF_046128005.1 of Genypterus blacodes. Classification (NCBI taxonomy): domain Eukaryota; kingdom Metazoa; phylum Chordata; class Actinopteri; order Ophidiiformes; family Ophidiidae; genus Genypterus; species Genypterus blacodes. The sequence goes on along the minus strand of NW_027466883.1, from coordinate 3,649,942 downwards.
AATTAACATTGTTTGATTCTCATTCATTTTTGGCCGCTTTGAGAAGTCATTTGAACTGTTTGAACATTCTAATGCCCCTGGATGCTGCTGATCCCTGATCCATCAGTCCATCACTTCCTGTCACATTCTTTCTTCTGCTTTCTCTACCTCTCACTCGCCAGCTCTCACCCCACTGCTGAATGTAAGATCAGACAGATCAGCTTAGGAAACATATGCTGATTTATTCCCCCCGCGCAGCTGCTATCTTCATGCTGAGCCAACACAGCACATTACCAGGGAATCATAATCATTAATTCACCTTCATAAAATTCAAAAGATGCCTGATTTCGGAAAGAGATTAATGGCACTCGGAGTGTGGACTGCTTACTATGGAGGTCTGTAAATCTGAATCTAGAATATAAATAAGATAACGGTCCCAACCTTGTACACTGTCTGTGCCGGAACAGTGAATATATCATTTGGATTCTAAAAAGGTAACAAAGCAACCAGCACAGAGAGGATAAAGTTGGCCAATAAAAACCACTAAGCACTAATAACAGGATACATTGATCCATGACTGAGTAATATACTGAAATGCATAACACACATAGATAGCAATCGTAGGTTGAATAGAGATACATACAAATAGAGATAACAGTGTATTGCTGTCGACTAATTATTGATAATATAATAATTGCTAATTTGTTGCTGTTTGGTGAAAAGGTCGAAGATTCACACACTTTTCTGAGAAAATTAAACAACCTTGCATTTATGAAGCACTCAAAAACTCATTTACTCAACTATTAAAAAGCACAACCCATTAAGTTTGAAAAGTTGCCATTTAGAGTTTTAGGGCCCTTTGCTCTTTCACTGCTTGGTAAGTATTGGCTCAGTCACTAACGTATTCAGCCAACCTGGGAAACTTCTGTTTGATTGATAGCTGTTATCAGAAAATAACAAACAGCTGCATTAGTCAAGGAAGCAGCTAAATGTGAATCTGCATTGATAAGAATATTTGTCAAAATGAGAAATGCTTCCCTTTATCCACTCCCACTACTTAATTTATAAACTGAGTTGCGCATTCATGATCCGCCGTGTTGTTTCGTTAAAAACTGTAAAAGTCCGGAATGCAAACTACAGCCTAGGAGAGCCAACCCAGCCCTGAACCAAGACTCATGTGGGCTCTAATGCCATCAAGAGACTGTAACCCTGTATGGGTGAGGGTCAATACTCTGCTGTACACAGTCTGTCTTGTATTCAAAGTAATTGATCAAACCCTGGATGACACCTTTAAATGTGCATAATTCACTTGTCTTCATTAATCCCCAGGGCTGAAGTTTCTCCCCTTGAACTTTCAGCCCAAGTCTATGTTAAATGGATCCTCTCAATGCCACGCATTTGCACATACTGTACATTACAACGGGACAGACAGAGACAGAGACAAACTGAGAGATTAGACTAATGGGAGTGAACCGGTATTTGCACGCATGCAGTGTGTGTGTGTGTGTGTGTGTGTGTCTGTGTGTGTGTGTGTGTGTGTGTGTGTGTGTACCCCCCCCCCCCCCACACACACACACACACATTATACAAATTACTGACAAATCACATGTGGTATTGTAAAAATATCACAAAAACAAAACCTTATATATTTTATGAATTCTCCTGGAGGATGAGGTGAAATTAAATTTAAAGAAAAAACTCTATTAATCAATCAATTTGAGCTCATAGTTTCACAGTTGCACAGTTGGAGGTGGTGCAGTGTGTGTTAGTGTGTTAGTGTGTTAGTGTGTTAGTGTTAGTCAAACAAGAAGGAAAAGCTTTTTAGATTGGCAAATCTCCTCCTGCTGACATCAACATCGGATGGTTCTGGTGCGATTACCTGCATATTGACCACAGAGTGCATCTGACTACATTAATGAGATTTTACATTCTATTTTATCCGACACATTTGTTCCTTTTGTTCGTTGTGTGTTTGTGCCTTGGTGTAGCTGATCTCATTTTGCGTGAGATGGAGAAAAAGTCTTCTTTCCTCCAGTAAATCAGCCATTTTGGCAGCTAGTAGATCATCTCAGGGGAGGTTATAGGCTTTTCCAACGCCAGGAAGCAGTGAAACATTTCTGAGTATGCTGAACTCTGAACAGAGAGTGATTTATAAAAGGAAACAAACATAAGTATTAGAAACTGTCATATACACCATGGGCCCTCCCACCATGTGGCCAGTCATTATGGGAAATCTTGTATTCTGTCTTCATCTTTCTGTCAGTAAAACAAGTGAGGTGGTAATGAGGCAAGCTGGGATTGAATATGAAAGTATATTTGGTTTGAATAGCTTACTAAGTAGAGACAAGGGAGTTTGAAGATCACAGGCTTAAAAACACTGCAAACTGGCAACTGTGGAGGAGAATGTGTGGTTTCTAATGAGGTCAAAACAGCTGCAAGCTGCTATAGAGGTGGATGGAGAGGTGATTGATAGGTAATCAAATAAATTACTTTCTTATTATATAGAAGTGAAAGAGAAGCACAGCTACGCCGATTATGTATTAGCACCACACAGTATTGTGTGTGTGATGTTTACAGATGCTGAAAAATGTTATTCCCAGAGACGAACAGAAGTTCATGCTTTACTTCATGCTTATGCTACCATGTATAAGTTGAAAATGTCCCCCAACAGTTAAGTTATTTCAAATCGTGAGGTGTGTGTTGCGCACATAGACCATATAAAACTACAGCTTACACACAGTGGAGAACAGGCTTCAAAAACATGAAGACTAGTCAACTTAAATCTGATCACAATTTAACAACAACAATACTTCTAAGTAAATGGTGTTTTGGAAATCACGTGCCGTCATCTAGACAATGTATTCAGACACAGAAATCACTTTTCTATACTTAAGTTACTGAGGTACAGAGGAAGTGACTCCCCACAGGCACGACAGCCGCCATCCCCTGGTGGAGGAATCTCTGTAACCTTATGACCAAGATATAGAGCTTCACGGCGCTGGAGGGGGTGCTCTACTTAGGACAAGACTGCTAGAAATGGCTAAATGGCAAACAAAGGTCAGGTTTGTACAAAAAAATGACATGAAACACCCAAAGGTAACATTTCAGTTGGAGTTATGATACATGTCAGTCTGGGGTTCAGTCTTTGCCAGCTAAATCAAGACATACTGAACAATCATTACTGTTAATGTTCCAGATTTATGACAGTGGGTTGGTTTCCTGAAAGAAAGGTATACTTTAAGCCAAAATGAGCTCAGTTGAACAAGAAATATGTAGACTGAAAAGGATCACAATCCAGAGACCTATTTCTTTAAAGAAGAACTTTTTGGCTTTCAGTGAAGTCTGAAAACAGGGACTTGTACTGTTAGTACTGTAATCCATCATTGTCCACATCATGTCTGCTTTGATTTTCTCTATGTTGCCTTATTGATGTGTCGCACACGGCTGAAAGCACAGATCGGTTCGAAAATTCCCTGCACTGCATCACCGCTCCATAATAACTTTGACAAAGAGAGCATCACAACAAGCTCAAGCAGTAGGTACAAGCTGTAAAACTTATTACACAGAAGCTACAAACTATTCTAACCTGATTGAGACAATAAGTTGATTCTTTTTTCAAATGTCTTGTAAACGAACCCAACCATAATGAGATTTAAATGGACATAAATTGAAGGTTCAAGTATTCTATAGATGTAAATAATGAAATTACAACTTGATGTACTCAAGCATATAAACTCTCCATTGGATTACGATTGCATAAGAATTCTCTGCATTTCCTCGCATGGTGTATGTTCCTCTTGTAGTTCTATCATTTCCATACATGTAAACCTGTATATGTCACACAGTCAGAAATCATGAAAATGTATTGCTTACACACACACACACACACACACACACACACACACACACACACACACAGTTTACTGTACACTGGTAATCCAGTCGATATCACTAAACAGCATCACCCACACATCCCTAGAAATTCATTTAACCAAACTGACCAGCTGCTCTGACTGGAAATGATGGAAACGAAGCATAAAACGCCTCGAGCTTGAGCTCATTTGTATGTTTGAAGAGTCACAGAATACCTACAGCACTGTTTACTGAGAGCACATTATTTTACTCAATGTCCAATACACACAGCTCAGCTCATTGCTGTTCGCTGACACAATGAACTGCTGCAGACAAAGGCCTCACTGACACACACACACACACACACACACACACACACACACACACACACACACACACACACACACACACACAAACACACACACACACACACACACACACACACACACACACACACACACACATACCAGGAATAAGCTGGGAAAGGGCCAATGTCACCAGTACAGCAACTATTCATCCATGAATCGAAACAAGCAACTCAGCCAGAACCATATTGCGTTTTCACATACAACAATGCATCATCTGTAGTTACATATTATATGCAAAAGCCTCATCCCTCCCAAAACGCCACGCAGCACCCGTCTGCTTCCATCTGCTCGATTTCCTGCCAAAAAGCAGCTGCTTCTGCATTTGCAAGCTTTTACGTTAGCTGCAGGGAACCACAAATTGTACGATAGAATTTCACAGGGTGGTGTTGCTGACAGTGTAAATGCATCTACACTCATCAAACACCTTTATTCAAACCCCTTGAGCCCCACTGTAGTCACACATGCATTGTGTGCTTTTGCATTGTGTTTGAAATGGGATGATTTGCAGTTTAATGAAGTTATTATGCATGATATCTGATTATCCAATGCACATGTGGATGCCGGTCAATAATAAGCAGAATGTTCTAAAGTTCTAATCTATTATCAGTCTGCCTTAGTGAAATCAGGGAGGGACTATGTGCTGGCACTGATCCATCGCTCCATCTGTCCATTATATATTCCTATATGCCAACAATTATTACCTCCACCAAAGAAAGTTGATGATATGTCAATTTAGCATGATTAATCAAAAAGTTCTGAACTGATTCTGAGGAAATCTGGTGGACAGGTGAGTTTATGTTCCTCTGCTGCTGAGACTTTTTCTCATTGCATTGAAGCAGAGATCTTGTTTTGATCCCTCGGAAGGATTCTTACACCAGCTTTTGTTTACTCGCCTCTGAGAAATGTGTGTTAACAACTGCTGCATCGACACAACCAACAATACATGTGGCTCACCGGTTCAGAATCCCTCACAGGGCTTTTAAGCTTTAACTCTGCGCTGAGCTCTAACAGCCACTCCCTCCTTTAACCACAGTCTTCAGTAGCAGATGGCATCGCGATTACTGAGGAGATCCTGATTCCATTATTTCCACCACAGAGCACAACTATAAGTAGCAACACTCGAATTCTCTCAAGTGTGTGAGTGTGTCTGTATGTATGCATACTGCTTATACTGTATGTGTAAGTATGTGACAAGGTAAGTGGACATGCCGAATCATAACAACATTATGGGGGGCAAATTGAAGGGGAAAGAATCCCATTGAGATTAGAATTATACATTATTCAGAGTAAAAAGGGAAGGAAATCAATCAGCTGTCTATTTGTCACTTTACTTCCTCAGATGCACCACATGCATTTTCTGTTGCTTAATTTCAACACCATAGCAGCTTGCTGTGGCTTTCACCCTGGACTCTGTCAGCTCTATAAAAGCACTGATGATTTTTAGTGAGTTTGTCCTCATCTGCTTTGATAGTCCGGGTCGGGAACAGCTGATAGCCCTGTCAAGCCCTTGCGAGACGTCGAATGTGATTCTTCTGCTGTACGAATAGACTTGATTCGACCTGTTGAGTGAGCATTGACAGTTTAGACTAATGGGAGTGAACCGGTATTTGCATGCATGCAGTGTGTGTGTGTGTGTGTGTGTTTGTGTGTGTGTGTGTGTGTGTGTGTGTGTATGTGTGTGTGTTTGCGTGTGTGTGAGCGTGTGTTTGCGGGTGTGTGTTTGCGTGGGTGCTTACAGGACAGATAGATCATCTCTGCTGTTTCTTAAACACGCACAAAGAGAAGAAGAGAGGAGTGATGCACTGCAGCATTGGCCTGTATTTGTAAAACGCTCTCCCCACCTACACATCATTCCTTCTCACAAATGCTGAAACTACTGTTGCACATAATGTACACAATGTTAACTGAACTACAATAATGATTCAGTCAATAAGTAAACCCCTTGAATTAAATTAAGTAACTATAATAGTAATCACTACCATCAAGTCTGTAAGATACTTTATATGTGACCTTAAAGCTTTTGGGTGAAATAAATCATTCTTGTTTACCTAAGTCCTTCCCTTTTTCAATGCATTTCCTATGTACACTATCTTGTTGCTAGACAGAATAAGAGATCTCACTAAGTATCACTAAGAAAATATGAATGGGAAAATTGTTAATGATTTATATTGGAATCCTGTGCTGTAAAATCCTATTTTAGGACCCAGCAGACTTGCAGGTTATGTAAGATTATATTAAGATAGTTTATTTATCATGTTGCATGCAATTCATGCACAAATTACATGCAATTGAATTTTTTCTTGCACCCCCACTTACACATCACACACACAAACACATGCATTACAGAGGGGGTGCAGGGTGCAGGGTGCAGGTGCATGTGGAAAATCTCCTGCCACCCTGATGTAGTGAGACGCTACAAAACTAAAACTAAAATGAAAACAAAATGACTTAAATTAAAATTTTCCTCAGTATGGGTCTCCTTCCTGTGCACAAAAATGTTAATGTAATAATTTCAACATTTCAATAACAACCCAGCTCTGAAACAGTTTGGGGTCTATTAAATGTATACGTGTTCATGCTGTGTGTTAATATGTCAGTGCAAGCCTGTTTTGAAGGCTTTCATTATCATAATTACCTTCAGAATGTCTGCTGTGTGAAAAAGTAAGATGCTGTGAAAAGACTCGTGGGAGCAACAGCAATCACAGCACACTGGACTGTCACTGCTCACTGAACTCAACCAGCTTCCTTCATCCCAACATCGTATGAATACTGTTCGTGGTATCCGTCCTGGCAGGTTTTGATTTATTCGCCCTGATGTCGCTGGTAAGAATTGATCCTGATGCCACATACATATGAAATAAGTAAATCATTTTTTTCATTTTCTGTTTGCCATAAATGCTGTAGTTCCTAATGAAAACTCTTATAGCGCCTCTGTGATAAAACGGTTTGAAGTACGAAAAAATACAATTATAGGAGATTATTAGCAGAAAAATGCCTCTTTTCTCGATTTAAGAAGATGTCCTCCTAAAACAGTTGTGTTATTTATAACTTTCTTATGAGCTTCATACATCAACTCAGTGGAAAAAAGTGCATTAACATCGGACAGCAAGAAGTTGCAAGCGAGAGGAGGCAGTGGCTCAGTGGGTAGTGCTTCCGCTTGGTAACCGGAGGGTCGCCGGGTCGAGCCCCTGCCGAGGTGCCCCTGAGCAAGGCACCCCCCTCTGCGAATGGTGGTAATGTAATGTAAGTCGCTTTGGATAAAAGCGTCTGCCAAATGATCGTAATGTAATGTAATGTAAATGCACTCTAGCAGGAGGCCCCACGGGACCAGCTGGGAAATGTGTTTCCCATTGTTGAAAACAGGTGCAGATGGGAAGTGATATCACATGTTCGTGTGGGTCACGGGATAAACTTGCATCTCTGAGAAAATAAATCGTAATTTATTTCTGGTATATCTTTTTAGTTCTTTATCACAGTTTTATCCAAATTTAGTCATACAAGGTAATAGGTGCAGACTGGAAGCTATACATGCCTGAGAGCAGCGTAGGATTTCTTCTCGTCTAACCCTAACCTGCCATAAAAATGCCTGAAATTTTTGAACACAGCCTAACACACACTTCCCATGTCCACCTATCCACTCACACACAACGGATAACTCCATTCAGTGTGACTCCTTTGACACCTCTTCTCTTTTTCTTCCCAGCCCCACCTCTCAAGTTATTTGCATCCTCTATCAGCTTGACTTTGCAAACACTTACAAGCGGACAAGATTTTCTGGGCCAAACAACGCTGTGGGTCAGGACAAACCGGCTGTCCTCTGACACCACTAAAGCAATAAACCTCAGCTTAGAGGTACAAACTGACCGCAGCGGAGCGAGGACATCGCTCAGCAGAATGAAACCCTCCTCACAGTAGTAAATGACTGTCCTGTACACTTACAAGGACAACAGTCATGCAGAACAGACCAGGGATGCAAAATGGACACTTTCCATTCCAAAAGTGATAAACATATCAATTATGGTACTGTAGCACCCCATCTACTGTAACTGCTGTGTGTGTGTGTGTGTGTGTGTGTGTGTGTGTGTGTGTGTGTGTGTGTGTGTGTGTGTGTGTGTGTGAGTGCTTAGGCAGCCCTCATATGCTGCAGTTTTTAATTTAGAAAGATCATAATTGTGTCATTGTTTCTCATTCAACTTGTCATCACTGGTGAAGATTTTATTGTTTGTTGATCATTGATGATCATATTGTCTCATCAATCCATACCTTATCACTGTCAGTTCCAGAATCCTCTTCTTGTTAGGACAAACAGTTCCAGAGAAGAGAAAACTCAACACCTCTCTATGTCTGTCTGTCTGTCTGTCTTTACCTGGAACTCAACCAATACTATGTGGTGGGACTGAGAAACTAGTGGGAAAAGGAATTTACAGATTATGTAGATTACAATTTCCGATTAAACTAAATAAATGTGCACGTTCCCATTCCTGTTTCTTGTAAAAAAGTGAAAATCACACCCTCATGGTAGCTTTGGACAAAGGTCAGGGGGTCAACAAATCCATGAAGATTGAAACTGACAGCACGTTTCATGGAGATCTAACTAACCCCCAATGTTTGAACAGGAACCGCATGCCAGGCACAGGTTAGCCCTAAAGAATTCTGTTATTTTGCAGGTTGTATGCATCTCAACAAGAACAGAACACAATGACGCACAATCTATCTAAAAATAACGCAAATTTAAGAAAATAGCAATGATAAAAAATACTGTGACAATTCCCCTTGTGGGATCAATAAAGTCTATTTACTTTAGCACACCAGAGCTGATGTGGATGCTAATGACTAACAGCCAGAGGCTATCGTGGATTTGAGCGTTTGGAATGCCTGGCAAAGCATTTTTAGAAAGTTTTAATGATGGATGCTTCTCATGGCGCAAGGGCCCAGGAAACATGAATGACAATGACAAGACTTCAAAGAACCAACATATTCCACACCTGAAATTCCGAGGCTTCAACTGTCCCATTTACGATGACTGAAGACTCTTCCTTCTCTGCCAGGGAAGAAAGCTGATCAGCTCCTTGGATCAAAATAAATGAATTCTATTCAGAACGGGTTCAAAGCATTGGCAGCAATGCAGCGCAGTCCTTCTTCATATTTTTAAGCATTGAATACATTTTTCAAGCAGGAGTCAAGTTGTTTTACACTTCACCAGTTAAATCATTTTACAAACTTTGCATACTTTCACTGATTTAAACACATTTCAGTTTACCCCCGCATCTTCATGCTTTTAAAAGATGAGGTTATCATAAAATGTTGTACCCCAGATCCATTTAGTAGCTTGTCTTGAGGGATGCGTATTTGCCTTGTGAGTATGAAAAATTCTTTACATACGGAATGAGCACAGCGTTGTTATTGTTTAGCTCTGAGGGAGAGGATATCAGTGTTCACTCTTTTAAAGCAGATAGGCAATAAAGATATCTGGTTCCTTCTCAGGATACTGAAGTGGAATCTGTTAAACGTCACTGAATTGAAAAGGATTTTTAGTGAACTTTATAACGAAGACAAAGATTTTAATGCCTGCAGTTTTGAATATTTGGCCACCGAAACATTCAAATGGTCACGGCAGTTTTCAACGTGGCCAACAAGAGGCAGCATTGCAACAATGCAGACAAATGGCACAAATTGACTACATGTGTTGTATGTCTGATTACATGCTTGAAAGAATAACACCTGAGTAAGCCAGACAAACTTTTAACACAAGAACAGTAATACAACATAACAGTACAGCAGTGATGATAATGAGCTCACCTTTAAATAATCAGCGTCTCAAAAATACAAGTGCTGAGCTCATAGTGCTGATTTACTGCCCACTGGACTGGACTGTATTGATAGTTCATAATGTAGCTGTGTGCTGTCAGCCATCTTGACCAAGACTAAGTCATATAATATTTATTATTTGTACATATTTCTAGGTCCATTGTAGGACAAGATCTTTTGTCTACAAAAACGAAAACTCCAAATAGTACTTTTGCTCTCGAGTACAAGCATAGGTTCTGAACGTGCTGTTGTAACTATAAGAAAGATTAACACTTTAGCCGCCTAAATGCAGCAGAATAAACATCAGGCCCAAAATGAGCCAAAACCCCAGCAGTCCTGTATGCCCAGAGTAAAGCTTGGGAGAACTTGAACTGTGATGAATTGATAGTCCAGCCACTCAATCACACACTCACTCACACACACACACACACACGCACACAAACGCACACACACGCACACACACGCACACGCGCACACACACACACACACACACACACACACACACACACACACACACACACACACACACACACACACACACACTATAAAGCAGAATCAAACAGCATGGGACCTTTTTAATCTTTCCATACTTTCTGCAGGACTTGTCAGCCCACTGGTTGTGTGTCCATTGGGAAAACTACAGTCATCCCATCAGAATTAAGGCATGGTATTCCTCAAACAGACAAGAATAAGAAGGAACTATTAATTATTCATCGATCATTTTCCGATGTATGTGAACACCCCAGCACAGATGCACAACACCTTTGACCCCGCCGCTGCACACACTACAGGGAGCTGTGTTTCAAACGGCAGGAAATCAGAATTTGAGTGGATGGATGATGGGAGCAAGACTTAAACTGTCATTTAAAGCCCAGGAGTTTTAAATTCCACTTCATACAGACTCTCAGGCCATTCAGTGTGTGTATGTGTGCATTTTGCATAAAAATAGGCGCTCCATTCCCTCATTTACATTTTCTACACTTGAAGAGCTTGTTAATTATCTTTCAAGGAGATGGTATTGATTCAATTAACGATAAAATATACAGGAGATTGGAAAAAAAACACCAGTTCAATCAAAGTTTTTAATTATCTAACAAGATCCGTCTGACTGTGCGGCAGTATGGATTGCGTCATAATAACAATTTCAAGAGGCTTTCTTTTTATTTAAAAGTCGACAAGGAGAAGTCCTACGTTTTACTCTCTGGTATCCGAGAGAAATGGCAAGAGAAATATGATGACATCGTTAAAGGAAAATTGCAGAAAATTGCCGAAAATTGCTTAAGTTTACAAGAGCCTAAACTGTGCATCTGTGAAAAACGATTTAAGGTAAAACAAGAAAAAAACATCCTAAATAACGTCATTTAATGAAACTTCAATTGCTGATCCCGAGTGTCTCTAATGTTTTGAAGCACAAACTGTCTATTGTCTCATATGCTGCAGTGTATTTGTCAGTCTTACTCTCTGCACATGCCCAACCTCTCCCTCCGTCCAACTAAAAGCTTCCTCTGCAATCATTACTACTCACTTATCGCTGCCACTCGTTCTTTGTGACAAGCTCATTACTGCCACCGTTGCAAAGTTTCAACAGCGGCATCATCATCATCCTTGACGTTTAACTTTTCCATCTGCAGCTGGTCACATTTGGAAATTGGAACAGGTAACTTCCGAAGTTCTTGTAGACTTGGGAAACTCATCAATCCCAATTTTGAGAAGGAGAGACGGGCAGACACCTAGGAAACTTCTTCCAACATCTGCGGTCTTCCACATTGCTCCACTTGAAATCAAATTTTTTTGTTGTGATTGTCCTAAAAATCACACTCTTAGCAGCGTTAACATTTCTGAGTCAACATATTAATATACATAGCATATATATAGCATATCAACGTAAGGACAATCCCAAACTAGATGACGTGGTTTTGGTTGTACCACTGAACATCACCATGACACTGGAGACCTCAGTACGCTTTATCTGCTACACCTGTCAGATCATCAATAGGTGTTGAAAACCTCTTTTTCACCCATCAATACATGGACTCCACTCTGTAGTGCACACCCGCTTCACACAAGTGAGTGAGTGTGTGGCAAGACGTGAAAGTTACACAGCTACATTACACAGCTCGTTTTTTTAAGTGTCCAACACTGTCTCTGAGCTCTGTGGAGAGAAGTGAAACTGAAAGTGTGCACTGATAAACACACATTCCTAATTTATGACCGTGTGGATACAGAGGCACACTGATGACTCAGAATTGCTGTTCCTTTAGAATTCCCAAATTAATTGCATTATAAAATGAAAGGCATAAGTACACACAGGTGCACCACAATAGCTAATTGTTGATGATTTTGATTTTGAGAGACCTCAAATGAATAATTTAAATTCATTGATCGCAATTTGGCTTGGTCGTGCTTTTGATTATGCACTCTTCAGCCCTGTTCGATTTTCGTGGACTCCAGTTCTTCACTTTATATTGACCTTCAAAGTATAATAAACTGCAAAGAGAATAAATTAATTTGTTGTTCCCAGCCTGTCACACGGGTCCCTCGGGGATCCGTGAACCCCAGCTTGAGAACCCTTTCCGCATACAACAGCAAAGGATGGACAGTTTATGAAGAAACGCTTTGGAATTCCTCAGAAACACGTGTGGATTTTAATGGGCAGATGCGCGTTCAAGTGCGGTGGGAATCTTTGGAACTGAGCTCGTCTTCTCAAAACCTCCATCGAAGGAACACACTTTTCTCTTTTTTTTACCGCAACTTGTTGACGTCTTCTTTCCTTCGTGTGTTACGGATCGGCACCGGGAAGCCCTCCGGTGTCTCTCTCTCTCTCTCTCTCTCTCACCTCGGCAAAGGAGCTCCGTTTCACTTTTTCTACTTTTACGCATCCCGGTGAACTCTTAGAAAAAGCCACAGTCGCGTCAACAACATTTCGTAGCGATCGGTTTTTGCGCAAGATGTGTGAAATGGCGCTTTTGAACGTTTGCTGCTGAAGCTGATAACTGTGATTGTACACGCGTGAAAAACACACACACAACCCTGTAGTGGAGGTGTGGAACAAGCCCAGCGCTCACAACAGGAACGTCTACGGCGACTACAACATCTGCAGGCAACTGGAACCAAGCTGTCAATACTGGACGTGCACACAAGGAAGACAACCCTGCTTGATCCGCTGCTCCGCTGCTCGACTGCTTTACTTTGATTACACGACAACATCACCAACAACAGAAAAAAAAAACGGTAAGTTTCACCAATAATAATTTGAACTAACCTCTCCACGGATCCGTGCCGGTGACCATTACGCACGGATATGAGAGCGCAACACAATACCCAGAATGTTTTTTTTTATTTTTTTTTTGTTGCCCAAAGAGTAAGACGAGGGAAGTTTGGAATCATCCTGAAATACAAATGCTGAGGTTAAATGTGCCAGTAGGTGAAACCCGGAGAGATTCCACACTGAAGAAACGCTCACTATAGGGAGAACACACAGACACACTCTCAGTGACATGAAGAAGACAATGTGTGTGTGTGTGTGTGTGTTTGTGTGTGTGTGTGTGTGTGTGTTTGATAAGGTCACGGTCAGCTGTGAAGCACCACAGGATCATATCTCCCACATTGGTTTGTAACTGTCTCAGGGTGTTACTGAGACAGAAAACCAGATTGTGCCAGAACAATATTAGACACAAGACTTTATCATGATTGAGATCTTTCAACATATTCAACATGAAAAGGTCTCTAATTCTTCTTTCTTTAAGTCTTTAAAAATAGATAAATAAAAGGTGGTTCCAGGGGTAATTATTTCTAATAGTTCACTTGAGGTGTGCTATTGTTGCCCGGATGGCAGGGGAGCAATGATCTGTCGTTGCACATTATGCCATGGGTTTCATACGGCTGGTACTCTTCCAATGGCCATCTGATTGGGATGTTTTACTGACGGTGGTTATGTCACACCCAGCACAGTTGTGTGCTGCTGCGGCTGCTTCTGCTGCGGGAATTGTATGGAGGTGCTAATACTGTAATTGGGAGGTCAAGACCATAATATGGATATTTGTGAGAGACACAATAACATATGTTAAGTGGATGGTAATTTAAAATTCAAAATCTCCTAACGTCTTCGGATAATCTTTTCTGTTTAATCATCTCTTACCTGAAATATCTGCATTCAAGCATTTCCACACATAATGATATGAGATGTTTTGCTATTATTTGGTGGCAGGAAGGAAGAGTGAGCAGTCTTAAACCCTACTGTAGCATGAAAAGCTCATTTAAAGTTATAAAAGAGAGAGCTGACCTTGGTGTGCTCAGGTCGAATAAAAACTCCCACAGAGAGATGCATTTTTGTGGATCACTAATTTGAGAGATGAAGTGACAATGGCGGGGCTCAGATGGATTTTTCTACTGGCACACATCTGACGCTAAGCTCTCACTCCCTTTCACTCCCTCCCACACTCTTTTTTTCCTCTCCCTCCCTATCACACTCAAGCACGTCAACATTCACACAAGCGCAGATGCACCTAAACTATCGGGATGCGACTGAAGTCATGAAATGAAATCACCAACCCATCAAAGAGAGAGAGACACTCCTAGTCACATATTTATATCATCCTCTTTCACAGTCCACTTAAATGGTTTTGAGTAAAAAAAAAAAAAAAACTGATCTTGGAATTCATGTTAATAATATTCTTAAATGTAAAGCCTTTATTTTCCATTGATGTAGTGCATGGAGAGGTATATTAAAAAGAGGAACAATGTGTAGCTCATTAGGAAAAAGTATGAAAATTAGGTTAAATAATTAATGTAGGAACAGGCGTTTAATGCTTAATGGTTTCTACAGTGCACCGCGTGTGCATAGATGAAAGGTTCTCTATAATACAGTCTCACTATAGAGGATGCTTATAGAACGTCCAGCTGAAATTGGGCCCCCCATTAGTCTATAGGACAGGTGCTACTCTCAGCAAACGCTGAAGTGCTGGGAGTTACTGGGCACTAAATCGAGTGTAGAGAGGAGACTCATCACTATCAATCTGACCTGAATAGTTACCAGCACACAGTGACAGTCAAAATATAATGTAAAACCTTCATTTACATCATAGTCCTGGAGCATAGGCATCACCTCGTGGAGGAATAAGTGTACTATGAGAAATGTATTGCATGTTTGCTTGTCTTTCCGTGCATGATATGAGTTGAATTTTATTCAAAACCTGGACGTAATCTTATCATCGTTGAAACTCAACGTGAAGCAGGCGTGATTTATGAAAAAAACAAGATTGGGGCTGAAAAAACAAGATAAGTATAGTTGGAAAATGGTTATCATAACATTATTTGTCTAGAAGACTTGTGTGTTTACATGACACTGTAGCATGTGAGTCGGCTGAGTAGCAGCATCGCAGCTGAGCAGATGGTGAGGCAGAGTCTGTGAAGAATATTTAATCATCCAACTGTACAACGTCGTGTCTCAGTACATACTGTGTCTTTGTCCCAACTCTGACGATCAAGTTTGAGGAATCCATCCCTAAAAATAATTAGACCTAATGTTTCATATCTGAGCCCAATGCAATCTGAAGTGTTTAGTGAAAGTAAACGAGGACAATGTGCAGTGATTGTATATTTACTGGCTTTATGCCATGGTTGTATCTTTGAACACACTGTACTCATCTGATTAGGTTGTTGAGAGATTTGTCTCCTTCAAAAACACAAAAAGGGTTTTAGCCGGACCCTGTTTCGCCTCTGATAATGACATCACATCATATCAGCTGTGGACAGCAAAGAAAAGGACGTACTCAAAAATGGGATTAAATCCCTCTAGCGGCACTGGCATTGTTGAGTTTGATAGAGATTATGTTGGAAAATCCTCTGCGACAGCTTTAGGTTAACCTTTTCAATACTAGGTTTAGAATTTGTGAACCAGCCCACCATATTCACTATAGCTCTGCACGAATGTAATTCTTAGCAGAGGAGGAATGATAAAAAACAGACACAGAGAAGAACAAGAAAATACAAATGGATGCCCAGGCGACAGGAATCACTTCTCGTACCAGTACCTGACATCCAACAGCAACAGACAGAACAATTGTCTTGCATGATCCATCCTGCTCGATAAAGAAACAGCATTAATGCAGAGACACCTATCACCCAGTTGACAGCAGAGAGCCATTCTGACTGGCACAATGCAGGACAAAACTGATCTTGATAGACCCCTGCAAGGGATTGTAACAGGCCAGGTGTTGACGAGGCATTGATATTATGAATAATGAGCACTTGTCAGAAGAACAAATATGGATCCAGTATCAGCATACACCTCTACGTGGATGATATCACGCTGTATGAATGCCAAGAATGAGCAAAACATCACCAAAGAGAGCTACAGGATCTACAGCAGTGATGTTATTCAGACAAGAAAATTGGCTGAAAGGAAGCAAACAGGACGGATAATTAGGACCGAGGCGAACCACGGCAAGGCTTCTGTAATGGACCAACATCCTCATAGCCTCAGCTTGAGCTGCTGAACAGTCCTAAACACATGCTGTCATCAGTTACCCAGCTAGTACAGCAAGGTGGCCAAAAAAAGACACAGAGGCTGTTGATATCAAGATCCAGGATTTCAAACAGAATTTAAGAACGTTCCAATTCCTAAATGGTAATTACAGTATCAGCCACACAAGTCTAATATCAGCAGGGCACTAAAAGGGTAACATAAAACATGAACATTCCTGTTGCCACTTTCAAACTACACATAATTGTGCATATCTGTCCATATCCTTCCACCGCCCCTTTATCCATTTCATGCGTGCTTTGCTTCTTTCATCAAATCCTCTTTTCACTCGTTATCCCACTGAGTTCTCTTTTTAACACTGGATTTAAAGCGATCCAGAAAATTGAGAGCGTGTCAATGGTAATCCCATATCATTTTGAATGAGAATTATTCACAAGGAATTGGACCCAGTGTACGAAAGCAGCCCCCCCCCTAAAATAACACCTCTATATTTTGTATATTTTTGGTCATTTTTTATCAATCCCGCCAATCTTTCTTTTTTCCCTCCGTCAGTATGCCTGCATGTGCTTTCTCCTTCCCTTGCTACTTCCTTCCTTGCTACTACATGCAGTTTTCTTTCCATTGCTGTATCCCTCCCTCCATCACCGTTATCTATGGTTCAGGCTACCAACATAATTAGAGTCGTTATGTTAAGATTGGGGCCTCCACATGAAAGCCTGGTAATTGTAACTTTGTCACTAATGGTGACAATGACATGCAGGGGTCATATCAAAGTCCTATGTCCCTGCACTTGTGGCAGTTCGGCTCCACCGGTCAAGCCATTAGCGGTCGATATTCAAGATTGAGTGCTTGTTGACAGATTCCTCTTTCCATTACTTGAACCCAGTTGAAGTAGGCAGCCCTCTGACAGTTTCCCGGTGAAAAATTATTGACAGGTGCCTGTAGGAGGAAAAGCTGAATGGGTGGGAAATGCCCCAGCTCGGCTCATAGTATCACAAGGATGTAAAACAAAGTGACAACCGAATCCATCTAATGTTTGCAGAATGCCTTGTCACAGTTTGCACTTGATCTATATCTGTATGTATATGGCAAAGCAGAAAATGGTTTCAGAAGGGTTTGAAAGGTTCAATTCCAAGTTTTAGTATGTATGTAGACCATATTGTAGCTGCCATTATAGCTGTATATGAGTGGTGCACTGTTTGAGCTTTGGAACAAAACATAATGTAGAGCAAAAATGAAAGTGGGCCATTTTCCTTTTTGATGCACCATCTTCAATGAACATTAATGTTCTCTGTGCAATACTCAAAAATCTGTCATTACTGCCCCTTTGCCAAATAAATTTAATTGTACAAAGTCTATAATTAAAATTGCCACAACAGTTACATTTCAATGGTATCAATTTACTCATCACTCATCATTCATCACCCTTCCCAGACGCTTCCTCAAATCTCCTAAAAGACTCCTAATCACTGCTGGAAGGACGTCAGAAAGACAAATACTCCATTTGAGGTCCTCCATCTGATACTGAATCCACCACATCACTGTGGTCTCTGATCTCAAACCTGTTTATCCTAAATATCTTCTCCAAATTTATATTTACTCCAAATTGATATTTAGTATATTACTTATAAGTAATTATATGTTTCTGAACCTAATAACATGAAGAGAAGCTGTTGAGTGTCTTGTTTGAATCTTTTAAGAATAATCCTGAAGCGATTACAATGCTTCACTTTACTACTTATCCCACAGGCTGCTGTAAATTGGATCATATCCTACTCAACCAAGAGAACCTCATCATCCTCATTCCATAAGTGAGGCTGCAGGGCTCAATATTGGGCCCATGCTCATTTACATGCTACACTTTAGGCCCTTGTAGGCCATTGAATACACAAATGTTGGGGTTCATTCCCCAATCACACAAGCTTCCTGGGTAATACTTTGTTGTGTGAATACCTTTGACGCCATTACTTCCTCCAGAACAAAATATACCAGTGGCAAAACTGCAGAATTTGAATATGCTTTAAAGTCCAGCTGTAGTGGCTGTGGCTTTATCCTGTCCTTCAGTTGTTTTTATGGTGCCTTCATTAGGTTGAATCCCTCTGTTTTGTACTGCTGTGTATCCCCATGTGTCTTCTCCATCTCTGTATAATTTACATTTTGCTTTAATGTAATATATTTTCCTCTTTTCATCATTAGTTTCTGTCAATAGCCATCCCACAACCAAAGAAACCTTGACAGGCTTTCTCACGGTCCTCTGCCTCCTTCTTGCCAGCCGCCCCTGTTGTCTCTGTGTTGCATGAATACTTAGGGTGCATCAGTGGCCCTTCACTTGTATGACTCACACACAATCAAACATAGGAGATCAAGATCAAAGCCCTTTTATTTTTCATCTTACGGTGACATGAATTCACTCACACAGATAAAATCTGGTTGTCTCCATGATGACATCCAGATGAGTCTTCATATCACATTTTCAGAATGATACCAGCCATAAACTAACATGCTTTTGCGTGTTCATCTATGGTTAACAATCTGGACATAATATTCACCATATGCCTAAATGCTTCTTGCCCTGATTTCATTTTTGGGCTTATTTCTGTGATGGAACATGGTTGAAGGTTTATGCCAGGATGCTGTAATAATGTCATGATGCACAAACAGGTTTTAGCTCACCAGAATGTGTTTGTGGCATGTTTTGTTATTCATAAAGAACTCCAGGAATTGGTGTAATTTTACTGTCAGGATGGTTTAGCTTCTTTCTGCTCAGACTACATGAAAGGCAACTGATAAAAGGCAACATTATGTTCCATGCAATTTGTCGTAAAATGTGGACCATCCAAATTAGTATTGGCACGCGGGGTAGGTAACTTACCCGCACGTGTGAATGACATTGTCTGTCTCTATGTGAAGACTGACACTCAGTTTCAAATGCAACAATTTCAACGAGCTCTTTTTGTGCTTTCTGAATAAAGGTTCTGCAGTAAGCACATAAGGCTCCTAATGACACAAACCTGCTGTAGGTTGCGGGTTAGACCACACTGCTGCTAAGTCCATAGAGCATCCCATTATGAGATGGGTAATGACTTCCTGAGGACTCCCAAGACACAGCAGAGCACACAGGTCCATTCTAAATGTCAATTTTTTATCATGCTGAGGAAAACAAGATGTTTTAATGTTTACCAGAAGCCCCTGATCTCTTTAATTACTTAAAGGTGATTAACACACGTCACGTAAAAGAGGATTATTAGTTGACAGTTTATGTAATCATGGAAATGGCTTAATTAAACCCTTGCTTCACTCACAGTGTTTCCAGCAGTAATAGGCACTTAAATGCACCTAAATCTAATAAACTCCAACCTTATTTGCTGAAGTAAACACAGAAGAAGAGAGGCTGGCGTGATTGGCCAGCAATAATGATAGTGATTGGAGGATAATGTATTCCTCCCACTTCCACACAGTTTCTAACTGAGCCACAGTTGTGTTTCTGGCCTCTAGATATGAAAGTCCATGCAGTTTAAATGTGTTTCAAATAAACAAACACACAGTACACAGTCGTATATGGTGTATGGTTAATTAAAGTTTTGAATGAATCTTTTCATTTGACTAATTGACAAAATTGGACAAAACTGCTGTTTTGTAATTGCATTCCTACTTGTGATTGCAAACCTATCTTATCTTAGGCATGCTTTGCTTAGAGTGTAATTAGTCCCAACAGTGTTGTGACTGTCGCCTCTTCTAAAATCCTCCCAGCTTTAAACCAGATCTCCATTTGTGCTCTCTCCAGGTCTCTTCTCTCCCTCAGCTGTCTTACTTCCCCTCTTTCTGTCTCTCTGTCCCTCTCGCACACACGCACATGCACACACACACGCGCGTGCACGCACACACACTTGCGTACGCATGGCTGTGACAGCTCATCTCATCCGACGGTACAACTCATGCCAAACCTTTTCTTAAAGGAGGACCAGGTGCCCTAGATTTGCACTCCAGCTGCTCCACTTTTAGTTATGCAGATAAGCATTGAAATCATTTTTTGAAATATATATTTGGTCACTAACAATGCTGATACAATAATCGTAGTAGGACAGTGTCAAACTAATCTTTGTGATGCCTTTTATTAACGGAGCAATCAGCATTTTACTGCAAAGAGACCAAATTGTGCACTTTTAATAATCTGTTCCCTCTGCTATCGGCTTAGAGGAGAGCCCAGATGATGCTTCCTAGCCTCTGGGATGAATTCTGGTTTACTGAGTTCTGAGTTCTGTATCTCTATCAGTGATTGACTGTTTTTCATCTATTAGCCTCTGAATCCATCAGCATAATCCAACAAGTATACAGGTTGCAAAGACTCCACCTCACCACTGTCTGCTTCGACTTTACACACTTTCACCTTTAGGTCCCTCTCAGACATACAGAATGTGAACTCACTCTAACCCTTGAAACGTTCTCAGTTATCTATATTTCATTGTTCCACTATCCCAGACCAAATGCAGCCTATCTATAATTCAGTATTTGTATGATGCTAAGGAAACTCCCTTGAAACATTTTCTTTCTTAATCAAACAATAGTGTCCTTCTCTGCACAGAGACGCTAAATTAGCCAATGCTACTGGCACCACATGCTTGGAAAGCAGACTGATCCACTGATTCAAGAGGCGTGGAACAATCGTTTAGCCTTTGTTTGCTGAACAGGCTGAATTGGTTCAAAGCTTGTTTCTCTTTAAAGCCTCAATAGATCCAGTGACTGTTGTTTTTATCCGTCCATTTACTCCATCATCAATCCCCAACCACTCCTTCCATCGATATACGAATAAATAAATAAAGCACAATGCAGCCACACTCACTTACTGCTTAGTTCACCCTTGAGTAAACAAAGGACATTCGCTCCAAGGGGAGGTAGCAATGGCTCATCCTTCCCTGAGCTAAATCAATTAGTCTTTCTCCAGTGGGGCTGTGCAGCGTTTGAAGGCCTGCTGGGTTGAGTCTCCCCCACAATTTCATCTAAGCTGCTGCATCTGCTTGGATCTGGCCCGATGGAATAATCCATATTGGCTTTTAATGGGATGTGATGCAACTAATCAAATGATTTTTCTTCACAATTTGACCAGATTTGTGTATATAAGTGTGATTTCTGGCGATTTCTGGCTCCATTGGTTCCTCAATTTTAAATCCAGATTTAGAATGTGCAATATTTCAAACAAGCAGCACACAGCCCAATATAACCGAGGCCTGTTTTTGATTGAAAATGTTTTCCTTTGGTTCATTCATTACGAGCCTCATTATCTCATTGTACTCTGAGCCAGACCCTTAGGAGATAAGCCTTGTGCTTGACTTGATTGATCTGTAAGCAGATAAGCAAATCACCCATCGATCAAAGATGCTGCTGTATCTGCGTGTGGGTAATTATACACACCAGAACCATATTACTGTATGGTAACTTGCAACAGGCATTGCTCAGTGAGGAATGACATGCCATCCACTGCAATCTTGTTAATTATCTCACCATGTGGCCCATTCACTAAGATATAATACAGGAATAGGCTCAGACATTATAACTGTTATAAATACTAGGTATCTGTACTTATTAGTGCTCCTATTACTCACTGCTATACTGCACTGAATTCCAAATGAGCGTCTGATCGAAAGTCAGAAATATACAAAACTGGAAATAATCCAAAAAGTTGAGAAAATCTGAAATGCACACGGAAAATAAGAAAAATTACAAAGTCGCTATCAGGGAATCCCCATATATCTGGGAATGAACCTGAAAATCTATTATTATTACTTCTCCTCAATATAATTGAGGGATTTTTAGAGTTACGCTTACAAAAGAGTAAAACGTAAAAGGAATTAGATGCTTTAAGGATAATGTGAATTTCCATTCCAATGCAATCATTCCTGCCATTGTTGTGTAATTCTTTATGGATTATGTCAAGGTTGTTATCGGCTCATTTATCGATTTGGATAATGGACATTCATCAATCTATCATCCAGGTGCCCAAAATTGGTTTCCGATAACTTGTGTGTCTGTTTCTGTCTGGCAGCAGTGTAAGGAGGACCAAACTATATGAAAAAGCGAAACCATGATCACATACTGCAGAAAAATGTTAAGTAACTACATTTAAAGACAAATTTCAGTGAATTAGTATATTTTGTCTTTCTTCCCCTGTTTCTAAGGCACGCTTTTATTGAGGTTTCTATCAAACCAAATCTCAAATTAGCCAAATTAGAATTGGTACGTGCTGTCTCCCTTTCACCTTCATAAATCGAACCTCCAAATCATGTTCTAGGTAACTGTCGTGACATGGGGCTTTATTTAATTTACCAAAGTAATTGAGAAGAAGTGAAGCTCACATCCCCTGCAAACACTCACACTGACCGACACCAATGTTTCTCTCTTTCTCCTCTTCTGTCTCTTTGTTCCATGCTGTCCTTGTCCTCACTGTTGCTGAAGGAAAACAAGTGAAGTTCAATGAAACATAATTAAGTATGTGGACCCCAGGTGTGTGACACAGCAGACGCAGAAGCTTGGATTTCAGTCAAAACTAAATTGAACTTGATTCAAACGTTTCTCCACCCTCAATGATTGCTTCATTGATCTCTCAATAACCAACATACAGTATGTCCATCTGCCCCCTGGATATGTCATATTGATAATGATATTGCATTTATAAGTGTTCTTGTTGTCTTGTTGCATTGTGATCAAATCTTTAACTTGTGGCTTGATAAGATTTGTATACAATGAAGGAAAAATATCAGCAAAGACGATGCCAAATAGGGGATTGTAGCAGGAGTTCTGGAGTGATGCACTTGTATTTGTGGGTGTGTTTGTTGTACCGGGCTGTGAAAGGTAAACTGTTCAATTATGTGTGAGGAAAAAAAGGAGAACAGGAGAAGATGTCTGATTGACAATTGAATATTCATCTTTGCACTCTGTAAATGCCTGATCCTGCTTTTCCCCAAAACATTGTACAATGTTTAATACCAGTGTCATGTTTGCCTTCCATTTAGTTTGAGACTTTATATACTTAATATACATTTCACATAAATATTCGACATCTTCAGATCAAATGCATTAAATAGACTTAGCTGTTTTCATCTATCTTGTAATGTGCTTATTCATTGTCACAGCGGAAGTGCACTAATCCCTCTCTAACCAGCTGCCAATCAGTGTTATAGTTTATGGAGACGATTTGCAGAATTGTATCAACAAGCAACACACACTCAGAAATCCGCTTTGACGCTCACAAGGTACCAACAAAAGGAGGTGTAAGTGTGAAACAATTGAAATTATGGAGGCAAACACTGCTGCTCGGCTTTCCGCAGCTTTCTTCCTTCATATTCCAACATCACTTCAGAGCTCACAGATGTGTGAAAACACAAAACGCCCCTTGGAAATTATTATTTTTACACACCCCGGTCCATTTAACAGATCTTGTTCATGTCTCTCCTCTAATCCATTCCTGGTTTAACTGTACAAACTCGTCCTCTAGTGCACCACTCAATCACTTTAGCGTATATGAGGCTTAGAAGATACCACAGCACACACACACTGTAATTAATGAATTATAAAATAAATAAGTCTTCATTCTGAATGTTCAGTGTCCCTGCTGCGGCTGTTAATGAAGGAATTCAAAGTAAGACAGGTGAATCGATGAACATGTGTTAGATAGATGGAAGGACCCACAGAGATTTTCATAACGAAAGTGTGACTAATGCAAACTGACAGCAGATTTTCACTACTTGAAAAAGTCCAACATATTAGGTCCTCTTATGTTCAGAATTAAGATTTGTCTGAATTTTTGCTTCTCCTGGCGATTTGGGTGTGAATTTGACACGTCAATACATTTGCATGAGGTGTGTACTTAAGTCTCGTTTGTCAGATTGTTGTTGTTGATGTCCTGTTTTGAGTCTTATGTGTGGTACATGCAGCACACATGGGTGGTTCTGTGCGTGCATACCCACATGGGGGAGGGGAGAAAGTTAGTGGGTTAGTGGGAAAGTGTTGTTACATTACCTAAATATAACTTGTTGACCTGTTTGTCCTGATTTTCTCACCTAGGATGAGCATGCAGCAGACGAGGAACCATGACCTTTCCACTCGCTGGACTGAACGAGACAGCTGAGTTTCTAAATGGACATCATAGTTGAATGTTTATCTGAAGGTCAAAGCTGAAGAAAGGAAGTAAATACACCGCAACATGTACTTAGTACCGACACTCGCACACAGAATGCAGAGACGATGAATGCGACTCTGTTGGTCTCTTCCAAAACGCTAAATGGATGGAAAGGTTCTCTACGATTGGACTGGATAGAATCCTTCCTCGTCTTGTATTGATGTGGGTAATGTTACTGTAATGTTCTGGCTTTCCGTTATGATCAAAGACACAAGGCCCAGACAAGTTTCAGCAGGACCCCTCATTTAGAAGACTTCATGCTGACTTCAAATTAGATAACAGAGAGACAACAAGCAAACCTGCGTATCTGTTGTAATCATCTTCCTACATGCAGCTTTCCGCTTAGGTTTATTGAAAAGGAGGAGCCCATTAAAGCGTTTGATAGATAGGAAAGCTGGTCTGGAGGTAGTGTTGCCGGCTGGCTGCTGGTTGGAGATGAGATAAGAGCATTGGGGGAGAAAGAAAAAGAAGTGCCTGTCTGACAGGAGGTGAATACAAATTAGGATTCCAGTCTCCTGCGGCTACATCGCTGAGACCAATCAATGTTCCAAACTGAACTGAACTGGACAAATGAGTCAGTTTCAATTACAGAACCATTAGTCGTGAACTGAAATGGCGGAATTAGATGATTGCCAAAGGTTAATATGAAATCACATCACAGTAAAGGGAATGGAAAATATTATCAGTGTCACTGAAAAGGGGATAAATCGCCACTTTCAGCATTGTGTGAAGTCAAAGTCAATGGTGTCGGCCCCCTAGCGCTGCCCTCCACACAGCCATGCCTGCATTGATCTGTATACAGTCTGAGATGGTGACAATGTAGCTGGCCTAAACCTTTTACAAAAGAGGCCCGAAAGGAGCAGATGCAAGATGGAACTGGATAACAGCTCGCTGGAGTTCTACAACAGCAACACCACAGAGATTCCTGAGGGCGCCACCGCTGCTCCCTGGGACGAGGCTACGCTCCTCAGCCTGCAGATCTCCCTGTCGGCTGTCTTGGCCCTCGTCACCCTGGCCACTGTGCTGTCCAATGCCTTCGTCATCGCCACCATCTTCCTGACTCGGAAGCTTCACACGCCCGCCAACTTCCTGATCGGCTCGTTGGCCGTCACGGACCTGCTCGTGTCCATCTTAGTCATGCCAATAAGCATCGTCTACACTGTAAGCAAGACCTGGTCGCTGGGACAGATCGTTTGCGACATTTGGCTGTCGTCTGACATCACTTTCTGCACGGCCTCCATTTTGCACCTCTGTGTCATTGCACTAGATCGCTACTGGGCCATCACAGACGCTCTGGAGTATTCGAAGCGCCGCACGATGCGCCGGGCGGGCATCATGGTTGCGGTGGTGTGGGTGATCTCCATATCGATTTCCATGCCTCCACTTTTCTGGCGGCAGGCCAAAGCCCACGAGGAGCTGACGGAGTGTATGGTGAATACCGATCAGATCTCCTACACACTCTACTCCACCTTTGGCGCCTTCTACGTTCCCACGGTGCTTCTCATCATCCTCTATGGACAGATCTATGTGGCCGCTCGTTCTCGCATACTTAAGATGCCCTCGTCCTCTGGGAAACGTTTTACCACAGCTCAGCTCATCCAGACCTCCGCAGGCTCCTCTCTGTGTTCTCTCAACTCTGCCTCCAACCAGGAAGCACACCTACATGCAGGAGGCGGAGGATCGCCCCTTTTCATGAATAGTGTGAAAGTGAAGCTGGCAGACAGCGTGTTGGAGAGGAAGCGTCTGTGTGCAGCACGGGAGAGGAAAGCCACCAAGACGCTGGGCATCATCCTGGGTGCCTTCATCGTCTGCTGGCTCCCGTTCTTTGTGGGCACGCTCGTCCTGGCCATTTGTAAAGAGTGTTGGTTTGATCCACTGCTTTTTGACGCCTTTACCTGGCTTGGATACCTGAACTCGCTCATCAATCCTGTCATCTATACAGTGTTCAATGATGAGTTCAAACAGGCCTTCCAGAAACTCATCAAATTCCGACGCTTCTCCTGAATTCCTCCCACTGGATAAGAACTGGAGAGAGAGAGCGAGAGAGGCAGAGAGTGAGAGAACGGGAGAGGGAGATGAAGAGAGAATCAGAGAGGCAGAGACAGAGATGTGATGTGATGGAAATAAATGGATCTACTTTTAATGTACTCATAATGATGAAAATAGTGTATACATGTTCCATCTTGTCAACGCAAGCTAATTGCAAGATGCGTTTGAACTGTCCCTCTTTTATTTCCTATGCTTCTGTTTCATGGGACAGCTCTGTGCCATAGGTCCTTAGGTACTCACATGCTCCATATAGATTAATGCATGCATGGTAAAACAGAGAATATCATTATGCACAAGGACTATGAAGCTCATCCTTGAGGGAAAGAGGACATCTGTTTCATGCCAAACAGGAGAGGGAGACTGCTGTTATTTTTGGACAAAGGGAAGACTCTTAACATAAGAAGGACAGCTGTGACTGTACGGAAAGAACAAACTCAGAATGACACAGAATGACTGGATGTAATCCAGTGGAAGTGAAAAGCCATTAAATGTATGCTGTCTTAGACTCTACCTGTCATACTGTATGCTGCGGCTCCCGTTTAATGTTCTTTGTGGTACAGTAAAGACCTAAGAAAGACTACAAAAACGAAGATTCAGTAAAACTGTCTGTCTCGATGGTAGCGTGTCTGTGTGTGTGTTTGTATGTGTGTGTGTGAAGGTAAAGGTGGTCATTAGAGTAATAAATGGAGGTTTGAGGTTGGCGTGATAGTGACAAAGTGTTTGACATTTATGTTGCTATGCACCAGTGTGGCTTGGCTCACCTCTCCTCCCTCTGCGAAACAAGCAACACATCGGATTAGACGACACTGTGCCATTGGTGGGAAATGATACCGTATGAACATTTTTGGGGCGTAAATTACATAATGGAAGAAACAACTGCTGTTTGCTGTTTGAGGTTATGAATGTACTGCAATGCAAAACCAGGCCTTACATGCAACTCCACTACTGTATGAAACCCAATTTAAGTTTGAAGTCAAATGGTACGGTACTCACTTTGAAACATTGTCAGCAATATAGTACAGATGGGAGAAAGATCCCGTCTGTATTATATATGAGTCTCAACACCCACGGGCTGTTAACTGTGATGGGAAATGCCAGACACAAGATGAGAAACTGCACACTGTCAGATAAAATCAGAAGCACGTGGATAAAGTGTGTGTGTGTGTGTGTGTGTGTGTGTGTGTCTGTGTCTGTGTGTGTGTGTGTGTGTGTGTGTTTGTGTGTGTGTGTGTGTGTGTGTGTGTGTGTGTGTGTGTGTGTGTGTGTGTGTGTGTGTGATGGGGTCACACACACACTATATGTCATTTAGGATGAAATGTTTAACATGAAACCTGGGGGCTGAGTCAGCACAGGGTCAAGCTGAAAGTGTTGTTTTAGAGAGATACGTATAAAATAGGCTTTGGTAAATCCTATCAAGTGCAATAAAAACAGAATATATGATCCAGCCAGAATCCAGACAGATTTCTTGTCCTGTGTTTTGAAATCTGGCTGGATTCTAAATCAGATCAACAGGAAAGATAGCCAGCTTGTGGAGGAAGTAATCGCAGGAGACCCCAGTGTGCGTGCGTGCGTGCGTGCGTGCGTGCGTGCGTGCGTGCGTGCGTGCGTGCGTGCGTGCGTGCGTGCGTGCGTGCGTGCGTGCGTGCGTGCGTGCGTGCGTGCGTGCGTGCGTGCGTGCGTGCGTGCGTGTGAAATATGTGACCTTAATTGTTGCTATGTTTGCCACAGCGGGACATGGTAGCCATCCACCTGTGGAATCATCATCATCAATCTCTTCATCACGCAGCAGATTTCTCCTCAGATTGTTGGAGGTACCTGCATGTTTGCGTTTACAGACGGATGGAGGCATACAGACGCTCTACATCTACATCTTACCACTGGCACCTATAACAAACACTGTGACCTAATGGACCTCCATCCGATTTTTGCATTAATTCTTTATGAACGAGTGTCAGAGTGCCTGCTGTATATGCAGTACATCTTTGTGTTACTGTAAATCTTTGCTGACCTGAAAATGCCCGTATGGCCCCACTGGAGTGGACAGCCTCAGGGAAAGTCAATGTTATGGTGCCAGACCAGTCTGTTCTCTGTTCCACAAGCAAATAAAAGTGGAGACCCTGTTAGCCATCGATACATGTATTATTAATGTGCACTTTATTTGTTTATATTTACAAAAAAGTGCAGCAGTTGATCCATTGGCCCATGACGCTGTATTACATCACTATTACAGCACTGCTACAAACTAAAATCATGTTAAAGTCGTCAAAGCTTGTTTGCTTCTCGTTCGCTGCAGTTCATTTTTAACTTTTTTTTTTTAAAGAATTTGAGCAAATGAGGTCACACTGTGGTTGAAGTTGTCAAACCAGCTGCAAAAATGCATTCATTTTCTTGCTTCCCTTATAATGGAGCGAGTTTGGCTTTAAATAATTAGTTACCATGGGAGCAAATAACTAACATGACCTTCAGAGTGTCAGACAAATGAAACCCAATTACTCAGGATACAACATTGGAGATGCCACAATTGGCCTGCCAGCTATTGATTTATGCCTTCGGGAATTAGCGGGGTGGTAGAATATTGTCTTAATTAATTGATATGTAGAGAACCATTTTAAACAAATTACAATAAAGGCGTAAAAGTCACAAGACGAAATAATGGCTGAGTGGGCTGGCCGCTTGCCACACATTCAGGCTCTCTTCAGTGAAATCCAGCTGTGTGTGTCTTTCTCTCCCAAGTCTAAAAATATCATCTGAAAAACAAGAAAGCCCAAAGGAGATGTGTCACTGTGGATCAGAGTGGACAGAATATGTCTTCAGATGATGTTAGGCCGATTTGAGCAAAGCAAAGCAAAAGGTCAGGATGCACTTAACCCGGTGGGATGTGGACTGTCGCTCCCAACTCCAGTGTGGAGTAAAGCGGAGGAGGGGCGACGGACGGAAAGAGAGGAACAGAGACTGACAAACCCGCAAACAAGCACAATTAACCCCCGAGACCACCTGGTATCTGGGGTCAGCTGGGGTCAGGGCACAGTCCAACAGACAGGCCAAAGTTTCAAGCAAAGATTAAGAGATACTGTAAATGAAATCCATTCATCTGTTTGTTGTATATGAATGTCACCTTGTCCTGCATTGGAGAAAAATGTAAAAAAAATAAAATAAACAAATAAACAAACAGATTCCCACACATTACCACTTCAAAATTCTGTTTTTTAAAAAGATTTTGATCAAATATGCAAATGATGTGTACGGCATGCTCAGAGCAGCATCACAGCTGTCGAGTGTCGTCGTGAGAGATATGTTGTCAGAAGCTCTCCTCCGTGTGTACAAGAGTGTTGCAGCAGAACGAGAGGATGATAAATTATGCATCTAACATGAGACAGAGGAGTGCCCTCCACAACCGACTCACACTCTCGCTAACAAGCACGTACGCAAGCTGACAATCCTCTCTCCGGAAACCCACACACTCACACACTCACACACATCCTCTTTAGACTGTGCTCTCTCCACGAAAGCACACACACACCTGGGCTCACTTGAACATATATGGTTGCAAACACAGGTAATCAATGATTGACGAAGCCGAATGAATATTTAACGTTTGAGTGTCAGTTAAAAGACAAGCAATCCAAATCCATTCACACTGTCAAGGCAAAAAGGAAACAGGGGGAGCGGTGATGGATTAGCAAGGCACCCTGGCTCCAATGTATTACCATGACAACACCTTTAATTCAAATCTACTGATAAAATAGCATAATGGCAGC
Source organism: Genypterus blacodes (assembly GCF_046128005.1). Taxonomy (NCBI): domain Eukaryota; kingdom Metazoa; phylum Chordata; class Actinopteri; order Ophidiiformes; family Ophidiidae; genus Genypterus; species Genypterus blacodes. The sequence continues at coordinate 3,619,471 of NW_027466883.1, read as the reverse complement.
AGATGGTTTTTCACCTGATACAAAAACATTGAAATACGATCCTGCACAGAAACATAAATAATTCATCTCTACCTGCATGCCTACAGTTTATCAATCTCCCTTTTGCACAGTCACTGCTCTGAATGCATGCAGATAGTTCAAGTGTGTTCAAGGGTGCTCTATTCCTCTCCCTGTCCGGTGTGTGTCAGTTCAGGCTCATTTTTTTTTCGACACAAGCCAAGGATTCATCTTTTATGTATGGACCTGGAGCTGCAGGAATTGCATAAAAATCATTTGTCTAAGACATGCATGAGCTTGTATGAGACACATTTCTATGCATCCTTGTCATATGCTGTAGTGTGAAGTTGGTATCAGCTCGTATTTTAAGGTGTTAAGGTGAGCGCGCGGGGACAACACGGCTCACCGCCGCTGTAACTCAGGGGCTGCATATTTGTGAGAAAGAAATCGTACCTCATGGGCAAAGCATAAAGTATTTGCTGATTCCACAAAGATTACCAAAGATAACCAAGCACGGAAATGGAGTCAGCGGTGGTCACGGAGTGGCAGCAAGAGCAGGCTGGTTGGTGAGCTGAAGAAGAAAAGGATAAATAGCTGTGAGGGCAGAAGTCAGAAGGAATTTGTCTCCTTCTCCAGCAGCCTGTCTGTCTCTCTCTCTGTCTGTCTCTCTTCACCAAAGATAAGAGTGTCAAGGGCCCCTGGATTTCAGATTTCTGCAGAAAGAAGCCAAAAACAGTAAGTGTAGCATGCAGTTCAGATACTGGCAAAAGGCAGCGTTGCATTCTGACTTCAACTGAAAGCTGTGATGGTACACGACTGTGAATGGTTAAAGGCGGAATTGGTTTAATCATTTTATTCTGCACTCGTACACAAACAAATGCTTTCCAGTCCACAGATATAGGAAAGAACAATTTCCAAGGCCATCTCATTCCTTCCATCACCTGCTTATTTTTCTATGCATTCTATTCTTTCTATTCTATCTCAGCTGGGCTCTCAGAAAAATGGCAGATTCCTGTAGAAGCTGTTACAAGCAGGGATGGTTCGTCTGCTTTCATAGTCATTAGAATATAGTCCATTTGGAATCAATTCTGACTATCATCATCTTTAGGGCTTTGATTATATATTCAACCAGTATCACTAGATGGATTTGACCTTTCGTCCCCTTTTTTTAGTGTTTTCTACTCCTTTCATTAGATCTGTGACACAGAGGTTTAATGGTGCCTTGTTTAGCTATCGCACACAGATGGGGAGAAGCCTCATGATGGTGTTTATAAATTATAAATTGAATAAAGCAGGAGATGAAGGGATAGAAAATAAGAGAGAAGGAGATCAACATGCACAAATAATGGAAAAATAAGACGGGTTTGAAAGCTATTGATTTTGTGAAGAATGGCGACTTATCCGTACAAATTCAACTGACGCACCTTAAATTAGGTTGAAACAAGATAGGGATTGGGAGCCAGGGTACGCATCCATAAAGGCACATTTCTGCATATCTAGGTCATTGTACTGGAAGTGTGTGATGTTTTATCGGCCCCTTTTGTTCAGGTAGGTGAGATCCCTGATGGAAGCTTTGCATTGATAGTAAAGAGATGGAGCTCTACACATAAAACACTATGAATATAAAACTTTACTCAAATCATCTCTCCTGTTGCAACAGTGAGTTGAGACCTCTCTCAGATGTGTGTTTGGCTTCCTGTGTCGTTTTACAGACTTAAGAGCAATGAGGCTTTTATGGGATTAGTCACAGGTTTTTGTGCAATTAGTTTTGTGTTGCAATTAGATGTTTGATTGTAATGGATTTTACCTATGCATGTTTGCACACATGCTCATTTGTGTACTTTACATCAGTGTGGAGGAGGAAATACAACGTACCCTAAGGGGCGACTTGGGGGCCGAAACAACATCTTTGGTTGTAAACAAAAATGGGGACAATCAATGACAATTAAGGATCAAGAAATTTCAGCTGTAAAAGTTTTCTTCATGATGTCACAGGTCATGTGATGTCTATCTGCTTGATTCACTTCTCATTTGAAAAGTTGACATTACTGCCCCCTACAGGGTTTGTGGATATTGCACCTTGCGAGCACAGTGCCCTGCCAACATGTCAAATGAATGCTAAATGCATGAAACAACAACTTTTTCCATTTAGTCTTTTGCTCAGCCTTAGACTTGAATGAAAGACAGAAAATCCAGTTCAGGTTTTTCACTGGCTGAACTCCAGAAAGTTGCAATGTGTGTAATGTCATTAGTCTTTGATATTCTGTTCTCTTTCAGCAAGGTGTGAGGCGCTGGATGAGAAAAGGTCAGGAAATTAAAGGTGGTTTGAAGTCCCCTGAACATTTGGGTCACTGAGATTCAATTAGCAAACACCTGGCAGGTCAAGCCTTTGATAAAGGAAGTCAGCAGTCACTATGGAAGAACAGATTAACCTTGTAAACCCCTTTTGAAACTTGTTTACAGAGTAAGAGCAGGCGGGGGTCGGATTTGGCAAAAATGCTCAACAGTAACATCAGCTCATTAAAAGGCAAAGAGAACACAGCACAGGTCACAGTTTCACAGACAAATATGTTCACATGCACAAACGGCTGCCATAACAACTCTGCTGTGCTGATCACAATAATGTTAATCATGCTGAGGAGCTCCTGGCAGAGAGAATGTGAGGCATTAAGGTGAGAGGAGGAAACAAGAGAAACTGAAAGGGGGGAGGTGAAGCAAAACACACACACACACACACACACACACACACACTGCACACACATGAAGCCCAAAGGTTTTCTGTTTGACTGATCTTTCTAGTTTAAAGCTGACGAACCGTAGTTGAACCCAGATGGAATGGAGGCATGGTGGCCGTTTTATTTAATGAACACTCCTCCTTTGAAATATTAAAGCACAGCTTTTCAGGTTTCTTTCCTTTTAAACATCAGCACTTGATTTCACTTGGCTTGAGTGGGGAGGAGAGGAGGCGAACACTCTTCATCAGAGGGAGGTTAGGTGTTTATTCCTCTGTATTGTTTGGATGATATTGTAATAAAACTGAAGAACGTGTCATAGGTAGGACACATTGATAATGCAGCATTTGTGTGCAAGATATCTGTGAAAAGTCTGTATTTTGCACAATTTATGAGCCTTTTTAGTTCTCAGCATTCCTTACTGAGGTCTAAGTGGACCTTTCAGACCTTGTGAATATTTTCTGACAAGTATTGCTGCTGAACGCCGTATAAATAGCAGATATGAAGAGAATAAGAAATTTTCATATCTTTAGAAGAGTCTCCTGAGGGAACCGGGGCTATGAAGTATTCACTGGAGCTGTCAGTGAAGGACTCCACAGTGTAGGAGGATCACTGGAAGGGCTGTCCACACTTCAGTGTAGCTGTTGCCCAACGCTGATGGGTGAAGTCCAATCAGAGGTGAATGCAGACCAAAAACTGAGGCTGTATTCAATACAAGTAAATAGACATTGTGTGTATAAAGAAATCCCCCGAACATATTCCACTACATCTCAAATAACCACCAGAAAATCATTGTATATATTTACACACAGCTAAGAGACTCAAAGGGGCAGAACAATGGCAGCAGGCACTCTGAACTGAGGGGTCCAAATGTTAAATGTTTGGCTCTAAAAGAAGCCAGTTTGTTCACCGAAGTGGTTGGAGAGTGTTACAAGTACGAGCGTTTCTGGCTGCATGTACAAACAGAGTTGGGACTGTCGGTTGCAAATTCATTCTGCAGCGAGAAGACGACCCCAAATGCAAAATCCTACCTTCAGCCAAAAAGAAGGAGGAGGAGTCTTGCAGCAGATGGTGAGGCCCCCCACAGAGCGCTGATCTCCACGTGGTCCATCCGGTTTGGGATTACATGCAGAGACAGAAGCAGACGAGACATCCTGAGTCTGTGACAGGTTCTCCAACATGTGCACAGGTATACACAATTGCTACAGGAATTATTGAGGATAATTCAATCGATTAGATCTATAATGTAGCTGTAACTTTTCAATATGTAAATACTGATTGTGTTACGTTTACAGTATATTACGTACAAATGTTTCTTTTTCCGCAAATGCAAAATGATCATTGTAAAAATGTGAAAAATCGAAACCCGCAGCTCATCTGTTGTGCTTTTGCAGCAAGGTTTTCCACATGTAGACACACACACACACACACACACACACACACACACACACACACACGTATAGAGTGAAAGTGACAATGTGACTGAGAACCTATATGCTGTGCTGCTTATGGAAATAAATAATTACATTCCAGTCAAAGTGAGAGATAAGCAGCCGCGTGTGTGTGTGTGTGTGTGTGTGTGTGTGTGTGTCTGTGTGTGTGTGTGTCAGACAGAGTTTGAGATAGTGTATTTTAAACAGATTAAATCCATATGAACAAGCTCTCATGTGCAAGAAGACCCCTTATTTTGTCCGAGACCTGTCTCCATCTCTCTCTCTCTCTCTCTCTCTTTCTCTCTCTCTCTCTCTCTCTCTCTCTCTCTCTCTCTCTCCCTCTCTAGTTTTCCATACAGCCCACTGCTACAGTTCATTATGCTACAGCTGGAGAGTCGCTGCCTTGAGCTACCTGCAACATTTTAATTGCACTAGTAAGAGCTTTTAAGAATGAGGTAACAAAACCTTCATTAGCCTCCTGCAACTCCTACACATACAGCAATGTACTGTTGTGCAATACTGAAAGACATTTAATTACAAAGAAATGATAGACAGCATCCGTCCTCCGAGGTTTGGAGTTGCAGTGCCTGCAGGTGAAGCTTCAAGTCAAGTTGGACGGTATCTGATATGAGACGCAAGAAAATCTCGGGCCTTCTGATAACCTCAGTGTCCACCTGAGCCCCCCCACCCCACGCTGTGTTTCCCCAGATTAGCCCAACTCTGACCTGCGAAGAGGAGGAGAGCTCAGGCCCGAGAGACAGACGCTAGGGGGATGGGAGAGCAATTTAGAGAGGAGGATGAAGGAGTGCGAACAGGATGCGGAGAGAGACATAATCAGTGGTGCAGAGGAGGACCCGCTTACTTCATCCTTAATGAGATGACGACCCCTGCGAAATCTCAATCAGCTCATTCCCCCAGCAAAACTTAATATTAATGGCAAAACAGAATTCACTCCTGCTAACCAGTGACCCAAATCCTGTACGTACAGGTAAAATTGATGACACAACCTCAAAGCTCTTTTATGTCAAGGTAAACACGTCTTTATGTGTGAAATCCTAACATCTATCTGCGCTGGGGATCAACGATACACCTGCCACTCCACGTCATAAAGGCAATTCATAATTCTATTGAAATATGCGAGTTGCAGTGCTGGAGCGGAACAATGAAATCACCTTCCCAGCAGTTTCTTCTGAGTTTCCCTCCGAATGAGACACAGAAAAAGAAGCTCCCCAAGCTTTTTCTTTTGTCTGCACATCTGAAGAGACACAAAGGCGACTCAGTGGAGCTCTGCATCGCTGACAATGTGGACAGCGCAGCCAGATGTTCCAGTTTGACTTCAACAGTTTTAGACGGAACTTTCGTATCATGAGAAGTTTTCAGAAAATCTCATACAGATGCTTTCATAGCAGTGAAAATACCTTGTGACTGCTTTATGTTTTCAGTGCTGACAAAGTCTTGGCCCACGTCTCTTCCGATTCATGCAGACTATAAGGATAAAACACTTCTATGACATCACTGTAAATCTTTTAGATGTTGTATTTCATTTTCAACAAACAGAGTCATTATCCTATTAGCTGTGAATAGTGGATTAGATTTCTTGCAAGGTGCACTTAAGAACCCACACTTGCACACATTGTGGGAGGTTAAAAATCTGGTTTGTGGGTGTAAGCATATGCATGGCGTACATTAAAGTGTATGAACACATATGGCACATGAGTAATGCATCGAGCCTCTGTGTCAGAGTGGAGACTGTGGCGAATTCTCGGCTCCTAAACAGGGACGAGCACCTGAATCTCATTCAGATTAGAATAGAAGCTGTAAAGACAGGCAGACAGGCAGACAGGCAGACGGAAAGGACATTATCCATCTGCTGGGAATGCTCATATGTTTGAAAAAATGATGCCTCTGCCTTCCTGAAGTCAATCAGTGCAACCCTAAAAAGTCCCTACAACCTTACTGACATTAGTCTTAACTCAACTTTTATGCTACCATCACCTGCAGCTGCCGTGGGCTTTTTCACCCCTCTTTTCTCGTCTGGTTTGATTGAGAATGGTCCGACCCACACAAAGAGGGGTGGGGGTTCAATCACAACGCTGACATCTCCCACCGCGGTGCCGGAAGAATATTTTCACCCTGGCTGATAGGAGTGATCCCTTCTCTCGCTGCAGAACTGGAACAATGTTTGCTGCACTGAAGGGAGCCTCAGCTTTGGCTCCTTCATTACAGCCAGAAAAACTGACAAACTAGTGTTGGAACATGCGGCGGTTTACTGCAGGACTGTCAGTCCTTTCAGACGGAGAGAGTTCGTCATGGACAGAGGAGAGCAGGTAGCACACAAAGGAGAGAGTTTACTCTGACCCTACACATGATGCACTACAGTAATTGGGTGTTGTCAGAGGGATGTCATGTGTGTGTGTGTGTGTGTGTGTGTGTGTGTGTGTGTGTGTGTGTGTGTGTGTGTGTGTGTGTGTGTGTTCAGGCAGCCGGAGACACGTGTGATTTTATTTTTATTTTAATATCTCATAACTATTTCTCAACAGAGCTCTCACACACTCCCACACACACCTTTTAATCATGAGCCCTAAGTGAACATGAACCCAGAAACCCCCAAAATCTAACTTTGCACATTCTTTTGCAACACAGGTGCAAAGAAGACGCTGTCAATAGATCTGTGCTTATTCTTTACCGATCAGTTTGTAGGTAAAGTCTGTGCTCTCATATAATAATCCCTTTTGTTAGGAATATATAATCTATAGGTCGCCAGCAAACTTAGATTGTGTTGTCCTGTGATTATGTGATGCAATGTAATGTCATTTATCATACAGCAGAGTTAAAAGCTCGTTTGTTCAGATTTCATAGTTTACCTTCATTGGTGTTGTTTGACAAAACTTCACAACCAAGAACTGCTCATCTAGATCTGCTAAATACATTTAGAACAGAACAGGAAGCACTTCAACTGAATGGTGGTCTGTGAATAAAGTGTTCTCTGTCTGTTGGTAATAAAGGAGGAAGTCAGGAGGCCGACGATGCAGTCCAGTTTGGAAAAAGTTATGCGAGTGAGACGGAAGCGAGTATCGTGGTGCAACAGGTCAGGCTGTCAGTAGCCATTATGTCTATTTCAGAGCTGAGCGGGTACCATAATTGTTTTTAATGACGTTTTGGATTAGAAGAGACTTGGCCAGCATCAAGGATAATGATGCGTAATGATAGAAGATGAAAAACAAATTTCAACAGTGACAGGCTTATCTTCATATTATCTCTGGTGCCATAAAGAAAACAACTCCAAATGAAAAATGACGATGAGGGAAAATACATGTATTTCTTTCGTCTTTTTTGTTTTGTCAAGGGTAAGTAGAACGATTGTTATTTCACACCAAACTACAGCTACAGTTTCTTACAAAGATTTAGTTTTAAGGTCCTTACATTCACGGTACAATAGGTTTGATTTCCTCTTTTTCTTCCTTTTATTTCATGGAGTCCCTTGTAATCTCTATATTACACACACGTACAGTAGCGATGAGCTGAAAGAGCAATTTGAACTGTAGAAAGCAGGCTGCATACTTAATATCTCATGCAAAGTGTAGCTCAGAGCGGATTTGTCATGGGGAGCGTAGTGACACACTGACACCCAGGGGGGACAGAAACTGCAGGAAAAGCAGTTGGATTTGGTGCAGCATGGACTGGGAGCTGCAGAACCGAAGAGGGACCAGTGGTGTAGCTGAAATGGCAAAGTGGCTGTAAATCGCTGCTATAGATATAAGGTCACCTTAGAGAAGCCGTAAAGCTGAAGCCCAGAGGATTAACTTTCTGAACCAGCAGGCAATTTTTCAAAGACCAGCCAACATGTTGTGCTACGGCAAGAAGGGGTCACTGGGCTGCTTCGCTCTCAGGGAGGAACTCTGAAATAAGACACTCGCCCAAATGTAGGTTTCTGCATCATCCAATCCTCAAAATCTGTTCACAGGCAATAGAGAGATTTGAAAAACAGGAACAAGAGTTTAAAACCTGAAACCCGGTGTGCATCACTGTGGTCAGTAGTCATGAGTTCCAGCAGTGAGCACCCAACGGTCAGTAGATTTATACGCACTCGATACGAGGAGGAGTCTTTGTCCTTATCGTGATCAAAGGAAGAAACGTGATTGAGCCATACAAATGGATTAACAGGATAACGATATTCCTGAATAAATCAATTTAGAATAGCATAATCTAGGTCTGTTACATGGAGTTAGCACACAGCGATTTTCCCTGGTTTCAATCACATTAAGGTGTATTCAAGAAATTAAGGAATGGTCTTAATCACAACATAATAAAAGTCAAGTGAAAGTGCTTTACACATGTGAGCACTTAGCACAACTGTGGTAAACTTCTACTGTGCTGTCTCAAGTTCCACCGTTGGAGACCAGATTTGCAGCAAAAATGTGTGTAATATTTATAATTTCACTGGCATATATGTGATAATGTTACCATTTCATCATGACATGACATAAAATAATGGAACATAAGTTTATAACAGCACTTTCTTCAAAGATCTTCAAACAGCTTGTTCAGCCTCGTCTTGAGGGGATCGCCAAAACAAAAATAAGATTGAAAATCAACCTACAAAGCGATAATAGTGGCTCACTTTCAGAGTGAAAGCGGACACTCATGAAGGTGTGTGAGCTGGTGTGTGAGTGACAGAGTAACAGGGCTATTTTCCGCTGTAGTGCAATCAATACACATTTATGTGTTATCATTCGGATCTTGCAGCTGTGTTACAAAATGGTTGTACACACAACATCACACTCAACCAAGCCATCCCAGCCCTGCTAACCCTTTGTTCTGTCAACCGTCCATTATACCTGTTTCTCTCTGCCATTCACTGTTTCTCTCTCTCTCTGGAAAAATAAACAAGCTCTTTTTTTGGAGTCGAGTCATTAGACCTATTGGCCAGACAGCTTTCTAATAAAACAAGCTGATGTTATGACAACTCACACTCCAATGGCTGGACTACACAGCCTGTGTGACGTGGTTCAGTGGTCACAGCAAAGGTTATGTCTGATCTAATGATTGCAGAACAAGAAAAATCCTAAATTGGGAAGATTCATAAAGTTGTAAATAGCCTCATGCTGATTATTGCACAAAGGATATCATTTATTTCTTTATTTATTAGAGGGCAGTGCAAACACAATTCTTCCTTATAGTTCTCCATCATACCATTTGGGTGTGACATATTAGTTCATTTATTGCATTTCTTTGTGAAGATAGAGCATATTGTATCGCCTAACACTCAGCCATCCATCCATCCAACCAAACCATCCACACACACAAACACACACACAACAAACCCCATTTTTCAATAATGCTGCATTCGCCCCTGTTGCCAAGACAGGAAATGAAGGGAGCCGTATCACACGGTAATAACGCCATGTTGATGAAGAGCCTCTGATGGTGGATAGAGGGAGAGATGGAAACACAATGATTCCGAGAACAGGACACTCTCACAACCTAATCAATACGCACCAATGTTCTCTATCAACATCCAGAATAGCAAGTGAGCCTACTGTGATTGTAGCCCACACATGGATTCATTGCTCATGTTGATCTGTTCTTTCTTTTCCAGTTGCTGCTAATGAACTGGATCAAAACTACTAAAATGTAGTTTAAGCTCTTTAAATAAAGCAGAAGATCAACAGACTGCGTCAGTATTGCCACAGTTCAATGATTAGTGGTTTTTAGTGCCATTCGTTCTTCATGCTTTCAAGGCCGCTCCAACATTGCAAAATTCCGAGTTGTCTGATGAAATGTATTGCATGTACTCTGTGCTTTAAATGGTAAATAAAAGGAGAAGAAAAATAATGTATGTGAGAGGCTTTGCATCGGCTGACTGAATAATAAAGTCAGTATTTGATCAGAAACTGCCTGAATTCTACAACTGCTTTAAGACTTTCTCCTCATATACAGAAGAATTCTATAAGAGTATGGACAAACGCACACGCAGATTAATTCAAAAGCATGCAACATTGCCACCCTATGGGCAAAGACACAAATTACAGCAGTATAACATACTGGGAAGACTACATAATGTATATCTATATCTACGTACATGGATTGGAGGTGCTAACAGCCAAGATGTTTTTTAAAATATGTATCAGTTGATTTAGTGCTTTAGTCCCTCAACTTTTTCCTGAATGTCTTGATCTATATATTAGAACTGTCATAGGCCATCATAAGGCAAGAAATCAATTTTGTACAAAGATTATGGTAGTCTACCAGCTGAGCCATTTTCATTTATAAATGACATATATCCTTCATTAAAAGACAGAATGATTTACCATCAGGGGGTGGGTCAAGTACCAGTAGGGACACAGATGCCACAGTTTGAGCAACCCTAATATAAAATATCACTACACAACTTTAACATTTGCCTTCACTGGACTACGAGGCTGTTGTGTGCGTCTGATAGTAACTAATGAGTAAATCTGTAGAAAAATCAGTTGGATGTTTTGTACTGCAAAAACTCTATTACAGGTGAATCTTAAGGCCAGAAGCGCGACTGGTGGGAATTCTAAGATACAACACTGCCCCCGTGCGGCAGCTAACACGAATGGCACCCGGCGTTTTGCACAAACTCTTGCTGACGCGCGCACACACACACACACACACACACACACACACACACACACACACACACACACACACACACACACACAGGGATTCTACCGCGGATAACACAAAGTGCAGCCACTGCAGCACTTAAGTAGTTGGACTCAGCGTTCATGCATTCAATGCCCCTTTTCCTCCTCCAACGTGGATCTGCACTCTCATTTAAAAAAGGGATGAAAAAAAAACGTGACTCGGAGTAGAGCAGCGCAGCCGCTACGGGGAAACAGGATGAGATCCCGCTGAGGCGCTGAGACTCGGTCACATGGTGTAAAGGGATGAGTCGTGAAAACACACATCCAAGTCCGACTTGTTAAGCAGGCATCCACAGTGTGAGCACTGCTCCACCGCGACCTGCTGACACTGGGGGTTCCCATCTCAGCATGCCTCACAAGAGCAAAAAGGAGAAGGTAAAGTGGACTTCTGGGTATAAATTACTTCAGTCAGTTAGTTACAAGAGCTTAGTGTGTCATTTTGTGTTTTCTTCCATGTTTCAGGAATCCTCCAGAGCTGGGAGAGCCAGGAAATCTGAAAGTAAAAATGGGCCTGCAGAGGAGAAAGAGGTAAGGATTTTAAACAGAAAACAGGAAAACAACTGCAGGTGGTGTGAGTCTTTGAAAAGACCGCAAACTATGATATGAAGTCAGGATAAACAAAGTACCAGGCAGGATTTTTATGGTGTGTGTGTAAGGGTGAAGGGGTGTGTGTTGTAATTTATCTGTAGTTGGAGTGTGTTGTATACACTGACTTTGCTGCATAAGGAACTGCTCCTAGCCTTTCAGTTTGTCTATGTTTAGATTGTCCTCTGAAGCTTCTCTGCAACTTTGATGTCCTCTGTAGCTCTCTGACACACACACACACACACAGACACACACACTAAGAAAGTGCAATGGTGTTTCATACATGCATTCATCTTATATTCTTCACCTCATGTCACTTCAGCGGTCATGTGACCCACGTGAGTAATATCGATGCTGTGTTTGTCTTCCTCGGAAACTTTGTTAAAGTTTGATCTTATGATTTTTTTATGTGCATACAATCTGCGGTGCTCCTGGTCTGGCTGCTGCCCCCAGGCCATTGTGTTGTACCGGGCCTTATTAATTGTGACGCTCATCAGTATCTTGATATTGGGAGACACTGATTGACCCGCTCCTCGTGCCCACTGCCGGCTTTATCAGATCAGTCTGTGCTCATTTATTCTGTCCGCTGGCCTCCATCACACACCCTGTCAACAGAGACAGTACAGTACACCAGCTGCTGTGATCAGGTTGCCTTACTGAGAATCACCTGATCTGATTCGGAAAGGAACTTGACCCTTAACCGCGACACACACTCCCCTGTCCGTCTCCTCTCCTTTCCTCCTTTCCTCTCCTCTTCCCCTCTCCTCCCTTCTCCTCTCCCCTCCTCTTGAGTTGCAGTACTTCCCGTGATGTTTCCTCCGGGGGCAGGGAACTGTCGTGCCCTCGCTCCAGTAACGGGAGCCCTTCCACTGTGACTCTTGTTTCTGCAGGGCTCCAACAAGAAGGTGCCTCCCACAACTCAGCTGATGAGGGTGAAGAAGCCAGGGTCACACTCGGCCACAAAGAGGGAGAAGAGGGTCAGCACCTCCTCTTTCCCACTCAGCACCAACAGGGAGCTCCAAAAGTTATCCGCACTCGCAGGTATACATTCACCTTCTCTCGTGTACTTGGAGCTTTACCTTTTTCTGCTCTTTGTTTTCTCTACTTTGTGCTTAAACACCACAAAAATGTCCAAACAGAAGCACACAAATCGGGCCCCTAACTACCTCAACTAAATTCCGCACTGCCATAACTCTCTAACTGTAACTTCCTCCTGGAAAAATGCAGTGTGACCGTCATATAAGAATGCATGTTGGGCCCATATGGATGAAGCCAATCATATTAACAATTCATAACCTCTGTGGATCCTCACAACTGCCTTTTTAACCTTGAGGTCTGTGCTCTTTACATAATTTATCTCTAAGCAGACTGCCCATCAGCTTTATCTGTGATGCAAATGATGTGCAATCAGCTGCGTCTCCGGCGTTGCCTTTGAAGAAACAGATATTAGCGCCGGGCGGCTAAGATAACTCTTGGAGTGGCGAGTGGAAAGCACAGGTGGAATCTGGGACGTTAAACCGTAACTTGAAACACAGGCGCCAATCCAACGTAAACTGTAAAGCCTGATGTAAGAGCGAGAACATTCAAATGCATTGATTGGTGAAATATTGAACCTATAGAACACGTGAGCGTCGTATTATTTGAGAGCAAGCAGCATATGAGTAAGTGTGATGAGGCCAAATGAGGCTTCCTTTCTCTTATCCTGTCATATTTGTGTGTATTTGAGCTCTAATAAACATTAGGGCAAACATATAAAACATACAAATGAACTCGATAAGATGATTGATGGATTGATTGATTGATTTGCAAGGTATTTTGCCGCGTATTGCAGTTTTCCTTTCCATCTGTTTCTCTAATATGTCACTCCCATGTCCATTCTGGGGCAAGACGGTGCGGTTGAGGTTTGGAGAATTACATCAATGTTTCATGGCTTCTTTGTTTACCACGCCGCATTACAGGCAGGATCTGGCCCCAAGTGGTTTCCTGTAAGCTATACCGGACTTTGCTTTGTTCCCATACCTGGATGAGTTGGATGACACGGTGGAGAAACAGTAGCTCGGAGAATCGTAGAGTTAGACTGAGACGCAGCCACAGCCACTCTTTTTGTGTTTATACATTATAAGAACAAAGGCTCTTATTCTGTATATTTTGGCAAAGGAAGAAACTTTGCACTTCTGGTAGTTTTTAGTCCGATTTCCGCTCATGAAGGTGAAGGTGCAGCAGAGGTAATGTGAAGTCTCTCAGTATGTATTGCTACCCTAAACAACACAATAGAGTTTCATAAACTTTCCCACATATTAAAGTTGTGTACATCTGTATTATGAAGACAGACAGACAAGTGGTGAGAAACATTCGAACTTTGAGGCACTTTTGCTCACTTTCTGTCTTATGATCACAACATGTGATGAGTGAAGCAAAAGCAACGTTTTGCCAGTGGGACAAGCGTGCATATTTGATGAAGAGGAGGAGGAGGAGGAGGAGGAAGAGGAGGAGGAGGATACGTCATTACGTGTGTTGGTAAAACATTCAGCATTCAGCTTCAGTTTCAGAAGCCTGGCACGCCTGAGTCTGGGCTGCCATCTTCTGGTTGTTCATTGTAGTGACGTTCCCTCACCTGAGTCGAGCCACTCTGGCAGCTCTAGAATCTAGAGGTGGGTCAGGTATTTCACTTTAAGGCGTTTAAAGTTTTATTTGTGTGAATTGATTTATTGTTAGACTAGATCCAAACAGACATGTTGTCACTTTTGTCGTTAGTATATAAAGACAGTCCAACCCAGAGTGAGCCATGTGCTATTGGCTGAAGATGCGTACACTCCACTCAGCCCATTCACACAGTAGGAAGTAAGTGGCAGCTTTCAGAAAATGCCGCCGACTGTTGTCATGGCGTTGGAATGTAATGGCACCTCTTGGAGAGGCCTCAGCCCCTCAGTGAGAAAATGCCAAGAGCGAGACATACTCAGGGATAAACCTCTTCTCTCCTCCTCTCGTCTCCTCTCCTCTCCCTTCCTCTCCTCTCCCCTCCTCATCATCCAGCTTTCAACTCAAAACCAGAAAGGGTGAAAAACCGAGCTCGTGTCTCTAACGGCGCTGCGGAGAAAGATTCATTATGGGAGAGCGTGCGGCGACGGGAAAAACATCAGAAATGACAGCTGGGAGCAAGCTGGTTGTCTTTGTGGCTTTGTGAATGTGTCCTCCTGTGACTCACGTTTCAACTGAAAGGAAGCTGCTTTCATGTGTCCAAGAAAAGAAAAAGCTGCTTATACATTTGGTTTGGTCTGTTTGTGAATTCCATACGTCCTTTAAGACTTTTAAACGTGGTCGTATGTCATTAGATGAAGGCCAAGACAGGCCTAGAACTCTGTGCTGAGCTGCACGTTTCCTGCCTGTGCATTTCATTTTTCGGTCCTCTCGCTTTCATTTCCTGTTTACTGTCTGATTTTGCTGAGCTCATTTGCGTCCGTCGGAAACGCGTCGTTCACCAAAGTCTTTTCATCGGAACCGAATAACGTCACACATGCATGTGAAGGTTTCTGCTCCGAGAGTCAGTTTGTGCTCATTGAAGAATACATGTGTTTAGTCCCAAACATTGAAGAATTGTCTGAGTGTGAGGAAACCAAAATACCACCAAAATGATTGCATGGATCATTCCATTCAGAGCCACACATTAGATTATTTTTTCCCTCGGTTTTTCCGACATTACACTAGATCTTGTCTTTCCAATCTGTGTCACTCAGGTGAAAATCCTCTCCGGGTCCCAAAACGCTCCTGTCCTCCTCCCTCACATTCTCCCTCCTCCGTGTCTCCTTCTGTTCCACACTGAAGCGAAACATTCAAGGCCCCCTCCTGACCTTCTCGGCCACATCCTTTTGATAAAGGCTCAAGCCTGAAAAAGGAGGAAACAATGAGAGACACCCTCGCCCCTCTGGCTCTCTTCACCTCGCTCAGACTAACTTATTCACAGCTGCTTATCCAAAGTGAGATTATGTCCAAGCAGGAAGCCAGCCAATGGCTCATGAGTGGAGTAAGATTTGAGTAGATCTGACCTAAGATCTGTAGCCGGGCCTGCCTTGCAGAGAGCAGAGAGAGGGAGGAGGGGGAGGAGAGAGGGGGAGGAGGAGGAGCCAGAGCAAAATTCCTTTCTTATGTCCCACCCTTCCCATGTCCCTTTAGCCAATCACCTCTCCTCTCTCCCAGCAGCCTTCGCTGGCATTGCTCCACAGCATTTTGAGCTCAGCCAATCAGCTCGCTCCCTGGCTGCTGACATCACTAAGTAGCCTGTTCCCTCCAGCAGCAGAGAGCTTCATTTTCTGATCTGCTTTTGTGCTAAAATGGAGGCTGGCCTCTCGCCCTGAGTGGATCGCCTTCCTGGTTGAGGTTTAGATGTTGACATGCAATAAATCTGGAGACAGGATGGTTGTGGATGCACCAAATTCCAATGGGCCCTTTCAGCCGGTGGCTCTTATGCACTTCAGAGGTACGTAAAGACAAATTATTCTTCCTGTATTGTTTTAGGGAATTAAGGGAGAGGGAGAGCTGTGTGTTGCTGTGCTCCTATCCCCCTCCACTGGTTACTGTTTGGTTACTCAGCATTCACCCGTTGGAGGTGGGCACCGTTGTTTCTTTAAATGGACAGTTTGGGGAGCCGCTCAGCTTGAAAGCGAGCCGTGGATTGATTCTTTGTAAGGCTTGTGTGCATAACAGTGGGACTAGGCAGCTGCACAGAAATCTGGTTTTACTAGCTAGCTACCCTATCTGCCCATCCCCCCGCCGACCAAGTGATGTCAAAGGAAGTGAGGTCATAGCCTAGGGAAGGGTTTTCTCCTCAGCCCTTCGTGTGTGTGTGAGTATGTATGATTGTGATGGGATTTTTATTTACGTGTGCAATTTGTTTCTGCGCCCCTTGAGCAAACGCCAAGGAGGAATCCGACACTGAAGTGTGTGATCCTCTCTGCTCCTCCCCTCCAGCTTCTCGTTCAGCACCGGCGCAGCGTTTTTGTCACACTTCAGTTCATCTGGGTACAAGCTGGTCACAGTGTTGAAGGCTCTGCAGCAGCCCCCTATTCTACCCACACACACACATAGACACACACACAGCCTCTCCCTTCAGTACCCTCGTCACATACGACCGACAGAAATGCAAACAAACGACTTACAAAATTCAAGCAGAGAGTTGAGATTACAACACCAGACTTTATGAATGTGTGTGTGTGTGTGTGTGTGTGTGTACAATGTACTCGGTCATGTTTGAATGCCCTGGCCTAGGTTACCACTGTACTTAGATGAAGCCTTGGGCAATTATTGATTACTTTCGATTGAGTCACATGGGGAACAGCTTTGAATGACAATATGGTTGCTGATAGAATTGGGACTGGGTCTCAAATTAGAAAATGATATTCAGATTCCTCCCTCCTTCATGCTCTGCATCCATGTATATGTCAGGTAACCTTAAGTGACCACTTACAATCGCTTCTCACCCGATCACCTGTTTGACTTATGCCTCGATACTTTAGGCCTCCCGCTTTAGAAAGATGTGTTACGTCACATCGTGTAGCCATTGATGTACTGTAATGTAAATCCAGTTTGGATTTCCCTAATAAAATGGCCACTGAATGCACACACGCATACACACACACACAAACACATGGGACAGAATGAATTCAGAGACCCGTCTCTGTATTTGCATCATAGTATTTGCGTGGGATACCTTCCTACCTCCTCGCCTTTATGCTGTTTTTAAAGCTGTACAAATGTTGTTGTTGTTCCGCCCAGCAG
The DNA here is from genome assembly GCF_046128005.1 of Genypterus blacodes. Classification (NCBI taxonomy): domain Eukaryota; kingdom Metazoa; phylum Chordata; class Actinopteri; order Ophidiiformes; family Ophidiidae; genus Genypterus; species Genypterus blacodes. The sequence goes on along the minus strand of NW_027466883.1, from coordinate 3,602,278 downwards.
CCAATCAATCCTTTTATATTGATCGTAACGCTGTCAGTAAAGCAGATTACCAATCCAATCCTCACGCCACACTAGTATCTGTTCTTTTGACCCATTTGAGGGGAAAATGGGCCGTAGGCCATTATTATGACAAATTGCACCCCTTTCCCCCGTCCCTGTGTGTTGCTTCACTCCAAAGTTACACGAATAGAAGTGGCATCAGTTTTAGGATGGCAACACGTTGCCTTATCTGTTACACAACAACCCGCTGGGTATTTTAGGCTGTACAGAAACTTCATAACACTCGCAGACAGACTTATGTAATGGGAGCAGTGTGAGTCTGGCATGGTGAGGGTGGCCGAGGGTGCAAGGCATGGGAACACATTCCAGTCCAGTTTCAGGTCTCACAGTAAATATCCCTTTGCCCTCACAACGCATCGGGACAGAAATCACACATAGTGGAAGACTTTGGTGTTTGGTGTTCCAGTTCTGCCAGTCCGACATCAAACGCCTCACCCTGATGTTTGGGGTTTGAGTTTGTCTATTATGCTTTTTGGTTCTTCCAGATTCTTCCCCTTTTGTAGCCTTGATGGCACCTCAGGCTGTCAAATCTCCACGAAAGTCACCGTTAATACACACACACACACACACACACACACACACACACACACACACACACACACACACACACACACACACACACACACACACACACACACACACACACACACACACACACACACACACACACACACACACTTACCCTCTCTGCTCTGGAATCCCCAACCTCTCGCTGTCATCAAGACAAATTGGCCGACTTGAAACTGACACCGCATAAGCGCGCGTGTGTGTTAGCAAGTCTCCATTATGTCTGAATAAGACATCTCTCCTCTTACCTGGAATCTGCCTATTTGCAAGAACGTCTGGTGTTGCTTTTGTGTCTGTGTGCATATTTTGTGCGTGTTCTATTCTGCCTAATGGCCTTTGTCACTTTGTCTGAATTCGTGTCAAACTAGCCACTTCTTCATCTGCTCATTCTTATTTCACCATATACCAAATTTCCTGTTAGTGTTTCTCTCTTTTCCATTCACTCTAAATCTGTGAAACAAATCAGAACAAACGCTTCTTATCTGTTCATCTGATCTGCACACATCTTCCCCCGTTTAAACCCTGTATCCTATTCACACTCACACACACCAAAATTCTTCTCGCAACCTTATTCATCTTGATAATTGGAAGCGTTCAGCCTACAGGTTCCAACACAGACACGGAAAAGGAATGGAATCCAATTTTGTTTACCCTTTGATGCATGTGCCGCATACGTATCTGATCTAATTTGGCCGAAGCGCGGCGGTTGCGTCGAACGTCCTCCACATGATCAGGCGGCGGCCTCGGGGTGGGGGCAGAGGTGGCGTCCATGCTGCTCCCTTTACTGATGCCTGTTTATGGTTATTATCACTTGGTTTATTAGAGTGGCGTTTTAAAATGGTGTGGATCTATTAAATACAGTCTGCAGATCCTTCATCTCAGGTGTCTTATTTTTGTGCGTGCTTGCTTGCAAAACTCGGCCTTTCTCACAGAGACGCAGCGCTGTGGCAAATCCAGACAGAATTATTATAGATACCGGTAGATTAAAGGTGCATTGTGAAGCATTTACAATGCACTGAGAGAGAGAGAGAGAGAGAGAGAGAGAGAGAGAGAGAGAGAGAGAGAGAGAGAGAGAGAGAGAGAGAGAGAGAGAGAGAGAGAGAGAGAGAGAGAGAGAGAGAGAGAGAGAGAGAGAGAGAGAGAGAGAGAGAGAGAGAGAGAGAGAGAGAGAGAGAGAGAGAGAGAGAGAGAGAGAGAGAGAGAGAGAGAGAGAGAGAGAGAGAGAGAGAGAGAGAGAGAGAGAGAGAGAGAGAGAGAGAGAGAGCCTTTATTTGACAGGCCTGTTATCTGTGTCACAGCTGCTTGTGTCTATTCAATGAATACACTCTACATTCGTTACCGGCGTGGGTTGAGTGACGGAATAGCTGGACAGGAAGGATCGGTCTATTTTAGGGTGATTGTCAGAAATAAGGCAAGAAATGATCAGAGGGAGACAAACAAACAAGTGCCTGTGATGTAATTACAGTGTGTGTGTGTGTTTCACTGCACCACATGAGCAGGTAGGAAGCGGGGAATTGGGAGCGACTGCTGCTTCCTCAGTGTGTTATGTGTGAATGGTTGGCTCTGAAATAGATTGTTGGTTTGTTTACAAGAGTCACGAAGCGAAACAGGAAGTCCTCAAACCGCTGCGGGGTAAATATAACGGCAGACTTCAATGGCTATTCTTGAGTTATATTGTTTGTCAGCGTCCAGCGATTAGACCCTGACCGTTCACCCAGACGCCCCCAAATCCTTCCTCTCTTTCTCGTCTCCATCCTCTCGTCTGTCCCTCAGTCTCTCTCTCTCTCTCTCTCTCTCTCTCTGGCCTTTAACCATGTCAGTCATTGCTCCCCGCTCTCTCCTGCTGCACTTTGTGCACCGTGACTCATTTGGCGGCCTCCGTCGCTCTCGTGCCGCCTCGTAGTTGGTTCTCCCCTTCGCATTTCTCTTAACCGCCTCTTCGTTTCTACTTCTTCTCCCTCCTTCCACGTCCGTACTCTTTTTACCTGTCTCGCCCCCACACAAAGCAGCCTAGTGGGTGTATTGCAATCGCTGGCATCTGTGGGTCTGTCACCGCCTTGACTTGGTACAGCTGTAATCAGATATAGATCAAAGCTGGCAGGTCGATTAGTTGTCTCCTTCAGTCTGATGGTGGTGCCGTTTGATTTGTGTGGGCGTGGCTCACTCTACAAAATGTGCCACACCTCTCACATGTGCGCCCAATACTTCATACTCACTTCCTTCCTCTGTTGATCAATTACCTCTGAACCTCCTCCGGTAAACTACCAAAACTTGTTGCGTCTCTAATTCCCAAATGTTTCCTCTCCTGGCGTGTTTTAGATGTGGCCCCGGCTGAGCAGGAGAAGCTGTTCATCCAGAAGCTGCGGCAGTGCTGCGTCCTTTTCGACTTCCTGTCCGACCCGCTGAGTGACCTGAAATGGAAGGAAGTGAAGCGGGCGGCGCTGAGCGAAATGGTGGAGTACATCACCCACAACAGGAATGTCATCACGGAGCCCATCTACCCCGAGGTGGTGCATATGGTGAGTAGAGCTGAAATCTAAAGCACCACTGCGGGTCAAGGCCAGTGTCTTTTCACTCCACCACCTCACTAAATAATATATTCCTCAGCACACATTAGCATGGCTGTAGGTTTGAGGTGCATGAATGTTATGGACCTGTGGGAACTGTGCGACCTGAGCAGAGAATGGGAGGAAGCCGGTAGAGACGAGCAGCAGGTGAGCGCGGATAAGAGGGAGGTCGGCCCGGGCTTACTGTGTCTTTATGTCTGGACTCGCAAAGAGTTAACGCAAAGCTCTGTGGTTAGAATGGAGAAAATGGCATTGCTGATCCTTTTTTATGACCACCTTTGCTTTTTTTAAACTGATTTTGTTGGACATTTGTGAAGACTTAATGCTGAAGAAAGTGACAAAAAAGCGTTTATAAGTTGGGGATTGAAAGCATTCAGTGTGTTTGGGGGACACTGTTTTGTAGTGGTTGATCATTAATGGGGGATCACCAAAGTCGTCCACGTGCAGGGACACCAGACCGGAACATAACACAATGCTCGGTTCTTGTGCTGGCCCAGATTCTATCTTGTTATCGCCCGAACCCTAAAAAGCAGATGTTGGTGTGTGTTCATCCATTCTCTCACTCACTCACTCACTCACTCACTCTCACACACACACACACACACACACACACACACACACACACACACACACACACACACACACACACACACACACACACACACACACACACACACACAGAGCCTGTTCAGGGTTGTCCTGCAGTAAAGTCTACCTACCTTGCAGCTTATCCTTTCAGACAAGGCTCTCAGTGTCTTACTAGGCCACCTGCACTGTCCCATGATCCGCCCGGCAGGGACCAGCAGCCCACAGGGAGTCAGTTGATACTGTACCAGCCCAGAAACACCACATACTCCATTATTATGGGCCACAATCAGGAGGCCACCAACGAAGACAAAAGATAACATAGAACAAAATCTGTATGTTTTAAATCTCGTAATGTTTGTCCTTGTCTTGTGGGACGCTGTCACAGTTTAGATCTGTAAAAACAAGGTAGAAAAAAAGGAATGTAAGGTCATTACTGTCAATAAACGAGAATCACCTCGGTCTCTCCTCTTTCAGTTTGCTGTGAATATGTTCAGAACTCTGCCTCCGTCGTCCAACCCGACCGGAGCCGAGTTTGATCCGGAGGAGGACGAGCCCACGCTGGAGGCTGCATGGCCACACCTCCAGGTAAACTCCATTTCAATCCTGTCAAACCATCCGTCGATATTCCGTCTGAATTTTGTCCAAAAAGAGCCGGCTACTCTAATTGCGTTTGCTTCTCTTGCAGCTCGTCTATGAATTTTTCCTTAGGTTTTTAGAATCTCCTGATTTCCAGCCTAACATAGCCAAGAAATACATCGACCAGAAATTTGTAATGCAGGTAAGAACAAAATACACTACAGTTAAAAAGAATCTACCTTTAGAACTTTGTTTGGATGATGGCAGTTATTATTTATTTTCAATGGACGCTTGATTCATTTTGTAATTTCTTTCTTCAACTTCCCGCTTCCGATCTTGCATTGTAGCTCTTAGACCTATTTGATAGTGAGGATCCCAGAGAGAGAGACTTCCTGAAGACCACCCTGCACAGGATCTACGGAAAGTTCCTGGGCCTGAGGGCGTATATCAGAAAACAGATCAATAATATTTTCTATAGGTGAGCTTTCCCTTCACACCGCCGACGGCATTTCCAGATTGACTGAACCATCGTTCTGCTTAATATACATCCTGTATCGTCTGTCCCTCCAGGTTTATCTATGAGACGGAACATCATAATGGTATAGCGGAACTACTGGAAATACTTGGAAGGTGAGAAATGGAAACGGTGACGTGTAAGGTTTCACACACAAAAGCCTTTACCTTACCTTAATGATGTTCTCTTCATTACCTCCACAGTATAATCAATGGATTTGCCTTACCACTAAAAGAGGAGCACAAGATTTTCCTGTTGAAGGTGTTATTGCCTCTGCACAAAGTCAAATCACTCAGTGTCTACCATCCACAGGTGAGACGTGTGTGTGTGTGTGTGTGTGGAAATGCAGTCATGACAATTTGGGACAAAGTCATGGAAAGGTTGTGGAACTTATTTGGCAAATAAGCGTTGTGTTGTACTAAACGTGGCAGGATTTTCTTGAATACAAGCTTATTGACAGAGGAGATATTTAAATACTCTTGCCCATTAGAGTTGCTTCATTCTCATCTTCTTCTTCTGCAGCTGGCCTACTGCGTTGTACAGTTTTTGGAAAAGGACAGCACTCTAACTGAGCCGGTATGAAACCAAATGGAACACGCCGCCGATGACGTTTGTCCTCCTCGTCCTCGTCCTTTAACGTTTCCATCTCTTGACAGGTGGTGATGGCTCTGCTGAAGTACTGGCCCAAGACCCACAGTCCTAAGGAGGTGATGTTCCTCAACGAGCTGGAAGAAATCCTGGATGTCATCGAGCCCTCTGAGTTCGTCAAGGTGCAGGAGCCTCTGTTCCGACAACTGGCCAAGTGTGTGTCCAGCCCACACTTCCAGGTAACTTGACACACTCCTAACTCACATCTGTTGTCCATAAGAGAACACGTGTGCCAGTATTGGCCTGACGGTGTGTGTTTGTTTTGCGTAGGTGGCAGAGAGAGCTCTGTACTACTGGAACAACGAGTACATAATGAGCCTAATTAGCGACAACGCGGCAAAGATTCTGCCCATCATGTTTCCTGCCCTCTACCGAAACTCCAAGACCCACTGGAACAAGTGAGTGTAAACGTGTCAACATGTAACTTTCCCTTTCCTTTGTCGTAGAAAAGCCTCCTGCATAATTTGTCTTTCAAGTACTTCACCAGATAGATGGACAAAAATGTGTGTGTGTCTGTTTGCAGGACCATCCATGGCCTCATTTACAACGCTCTGAAGCTTTTCATGGAGATGAATCAGAAGCTCTTTGACGACTGCACACAGCAGTTCAGGGCTGAGAAAAACAAGTAGGCAACGCCACCGCCGACGCTCTTTCATTGTCCCGAGTAACCCAACGTAATAACCAACGGGCCCGACGCGGCGGCTCGGTTTCACGTTGATCACAATAGTGACGCGAGGTTTTGTGGTGCTGTGTTCAACAGAGAGAAGGCAAAGTCAAAAGAGCGCGAGGAGGCCTGGGTCAAGATTGAGAACCTCGCCAAATCAAATCCACAGGTGAGTCGTGCTCGCCGTCGTGTGTGTGTGTGTGTGTGTGTGTGTGTGTGTGTGTGTGTGTGTGTGTGTGTGTGTGTGTGTGTGTGTGTGTGTGTGTGTGTGTGTGTGTGTGTGTGTGTGTGTGTGTGTGTGTGTGTGTGTGTGTGTGTGTGTGTGTGTGTGTGTGTGTGTGTGTGTGTGTGTGTGTGTGTGTGTGTGTGTGTGTGTGTGTGTGTCCCTTCTCTTACCAAGGTGTGTGTGTCCGATTGTGTGTCTGTGCGTGTATATACTGTGGGCTTGTATACAGTATATAATATAGAGGTGTGTTTCCTCCTTTGTAGGCCGTTTGTGTTGCTGAAATGCGGTGACCTTTTCTGTCCGTGTTGATGTAATACTAAATTGATAATGATGAATGTTTCCCATCAGCCTGTAAAGAGTTTGATGCGTGACATTGCTGTAAGGGTTTAGTTGCGGTGAAAGGCGTAACCAGAATATTAACTCATCCTAATCTGGTCCCATCAAGTGGCTATTCTCTAATCAATACATCTTCTCCAGGGACTCTTCACTTTGATTCCTTCACCTCAACTAAAGCCGGTTTAGTGGATAGCTGCAGAACATCAGAGTTGCCCGTTTTCATTGATTCATTCTTCTTTGCATGCGACTGAAAGTCTTCTCCATCCTTTTTGTGTTCTGTTTTTGTTTCCCTTTCTTTTCAACATAGTTCTCTGTGTATGTTGATTCCTCTGACCTCAATAGTCCTGTAGCAATGGAGACGGATGTCCCTTTGATAGAAGATGTTCAGAGGTTAAAAAAGACAGTTGAGGAAGGCGCAACTCAGGTAAACCTGACTTCTGTCTCTATCCCATCTCACCTCTTGCAATCACTCTGTGCAATAACAGATTTGTCTCTTACCGAAGCTTTGGGATTCTTCTCAGGCTGGGGTCAGACTACACGAGTTCAGTCAGCCCCGAAAACACGCTCCATTGCGTTTCCTGTAATCTGGCACATTGCGGTGCACGCACACTGCGTCACCGATCACAGGCAAGCTGCACAATTTTACCAGATCTCTCACCTGGGAAGAGCTGATCGGTGAGAGCATGCAGAGCTGCATGCCGGGAGTTGAAATGCCTGCCAGAGTTCACATTGTCACGCTGTCATTGGCTTTTACCGTGACATTGAGCCGATCTCCAACACGCTAAAGAAATGAAACAAACATTTTCAGTGCATGCGTGACTGCGCTCTGAGAATGCATCCCAACTGCTCAGACCTACCAAGTGCCCGGGTCAGCGAAGGCTTTGTGTCCCAAATCACACAAGATCAATCTGTGGCTAAACTTGTGTAGTCTGAGCCTGGTTTAATCCAAATCATTGATACAAGTGCATATCTTAGTCTTGGTGGTTTTGGTCTGTGTTGTTACTGCTTCTACCAGTCCGCAAAAATACTGAACTAATAATTGTGGCGATGGGCTGAACACTGGAATCAAAACCTTTTTTCTTTGTAGACGTCCATGTCCCCTTGCTTGCTGTGTGTGATAGTTTGTGTATTTAGTTTGTCGCTCTGCACCGATTCTCACATTTTTGTCCAGTTACCTGTAGCTCAGTAGTGCTGGCCCCGAGCTTTGACCATCTGCTGGTTTGTCACCGACACGTTTTTGAATATGGGCCCGCCAAACTGTTGCATTCGTGACCGTCTATTCACGGCCACTGCAGTTTCCAAATACGTCCAGCAAGTGGCAGCATTAAGTCACTAATGTACTCTCACAGCACAAATTAAGTACATGTGTTGTGTGCCATTAATTGCTTATGGGAGCAAATTTTTGCCAATAAGATTAAGAATAAATCTCATAATTTTGTCTTTTTATCATTCTTTTGACACGACAGCTTTTTTTTTTCTTATGAAGGCTAAGTTTTGTTATGTACACAACATGGTTTGACAGTGTTGTATGCACTAACTGAGGCTATGTTGCTCAATATTGTGACTTTTACATACTTTGGTCTACTGTGGGTCAAACTACTTTGCCTGCAAAAAAAAAGAATACTTAAGTACTTAAGGAACAAGATTTTGCAGACTGAAAACCAGGGGGCCAGCCCTATAGCTTGACCAGGGGGCCAGCCCTATAGCTTGACCAGGGGGCCAGTCCTATAGCTTGACCAGGGGGCCAGCCCTATAGCTTGACCAGGGGGCCAGCCCTATAGCTTGACCAGGGGGCCAGTCCTATAGCTTGACCAGGGGGCCAGCCCTATAGCTCAGCCAGGGGGCCAGCCCTATAGCTTGACCAGGGGGCCAGTCCTATAGCTTGACCAGGGGGCCAGTCCTATAGCTCGACCAGGGGGCCAGCCCTATAGCTCGGTATGCTCTGCTTCAACACAATCATCTTCATACATAAGTGGTCTTCACTCTGCAAGTGAGATTTTGGTGTGTGTGTGTGCTTGTACGTCACTGAGTTGCTTTGCATCTGTCGCAAACACACAATCGGATAATCTGAAATGTCATGTGGTGGGTGATGATGTGTCTGTGTTCTTCATCACGCTCTAACCCCCATCTATTCCCTCCCTGTCAGTTGCAGCATGACCAGCGGAAAGAGCGCTCACTGGTGCGACGCAAGTCTGAGTTGCCTCAGGATATCTACACCGCAAAAGCCTTGGAGTCCCACCGCAGAGCCGACGAAATGTTGACCACCCACGACGGACTCTAGATCCAACCTTGCTGGCTCTCGGTTCAACTGCCCACTCTAACGCCCGTCAGCTCCGGCGGCCTGAATATGTGGCCGTGGACTCGTTGCATCAAATTTCCCCCCCCGAATTCTCACTGTACACTTTCTGTACATTTCATCCGTTCCTTTTCCAGATCCGTACAATGCAGCACATTGGGTAAACCAGTGGAGAATATTTGTATCCACCCCCCTCAGATTTCTGCTTTCTCAGGTTTTATTGTTTTTGTTTTTGGAGAATGTGTATATCTCAGATTAGGTTTCCGTCCCCTCCCACCACCTTCGTTTCTCCTTTCCTTCTCTTCCTTCCATCCCCTCGTGCGCTCACTGTAAATGTGGAAGCTGGGAGAAGAGACGCCCCACACCGTCTGTTCCTTCATTCCTCCTTGCAAAACATCTCCACACCGGCCTGGACACGGAGACGTAGGAACTTCCGGACTCGTGTCTAAAGATCCTCGCTCTCTGTTTGGTTTTCTTTACTGTCAAAGGGAACAACACCACAAACAGAGACTGTGGCTTAATGTAGATGAGACTTTCCTGTCATCCGTTGTACGTTTTGATTTTTTGCTCAACCTTTGGGCTATCTCGTCAGTGCCAAGACTGTTGTGTTCTTTATATTCTTTTGTTTTGTGGGTATGAGTCTTATCTGTGACTTCAACGGAGACGCTTGCCTTTGCTTTTGGTCGCTGACGTTCAAAAAGACACTTTTTTGTTTCGCACCCTCCAGACCAAAATGAGGCCTGGCCTTACCTTGCTGTGTCCAGATGGCGAGCAAAGAGGAAGTTGTTCTGTGGACATCTGACACTTTCCAGCTTATTGTTTTTGTGCCATATGCAGCTCGCTCATGTGCTTTGCTTCCTTACGCTCATTGACAATATTTGCTAAAACAGACCACAATGAGGCATTGACGGTTCAAACAATGGTACTTGCTGTAGTGACGCGTTAGGAGACAACCATGAAGACCAATGGAATTATTGTGCTTCTTAGCCGCTTAAGTGGAAACATTGTGGGATCAGAGGTCTCAGATGCACGTAACGGCTGTATACTGAATGGACGCTGATGCTGAAAGAGAATAAGACGAGCATCAGGTGTCTGAGGTGAGCGGTGGGTTAGGTTATATGTACTGTTTCATTAATGGGGATGATTCACACAGTAAAGGAAATATTGGAGTTTAAATAGATGAAGCACAGATCTCAACAGGAGTTGCTCACTGTCTGGTGTAAAAGCACTTTTGGTGAGTCAGGACCTCTATGGATCTCTTTCTTGGTCTTGTATAGTTAAAAGGTTTTTAAATCCTCATATCTAATTAAAGAGAGAAGATGTATTTATTTTAATGAATTTTAATCTCAGTAGTAATAAAAGTATTGTATTCTTAACTGGAATCTAGCCTTGGAAATGAACAAGCACTTCTGCAAGACTTGTTTTGTTTTGCTATTCTTCCTGACAGTCTGGTTTGCAACGTTTGTGTGTTGTATGTTTTCCAGCTGGAAAGTTCTCTGGGATTGGAAAATCTGATCTATCAGTCAGTACCATTGTTTCAACTAAGAGGTCTGCTAGATATCTTCACATTTGCTATGTAATATTTCTTTGTCTTGTCCCTGGAGGTTTGTTGCGTGGATGTCGGATGAGGAGGTTGTTTTTTTTGGTTTTGTTTTTTGTTGTTCTGGCCTTTCAGAATGCTGATTGCTGAAACAAACTAGGGTCAAATGGCCACAGAAATGCCAGATGCTGAAAATAAACTGACATTGTGACTTGGCTTGTTAATTGTATTAATACTGTATTTGCTTGAATGCAAAAAGATGTAAATTAAAACTACCATGTTAAACATGTACCTTTTCCCCTGGAGGAATGCCATTCACCAAACTGATTTCTTTCTGTCATTGCATTTATAAAACAGTCCTGCTTGCTGGGAGAGATGTTTTATGGATTTTACAAGTTTGCGTCAGAACTGTTTGAGGTATATTTTAGTGGTGAATAACAAAGATGGTTTGAAATTATTTGGTGGCTCTTTCTGATTCTGCAAGGTCTTTGCAGATCTCTTTATTTTTATGTTATTTCCAAAATATAACTTAAAGTGTCCTTTTTTGTATGTGACCTGTACTATATTACTTTAGTTAATATTGTATATATGATTTACCTTGTTTCATTTAGTGTTATATATCTAGATTAATTTTGTACAAATTGTCCCTCTGTACAGAATAAAACATCAATAGCAAGTAAAATAAGTCGATCTGGCACATAACTTCTTATTTTCCTTGTCTCTTGCTGAACGTCCGACAGCACAAGTACTTAGAAAATGCTCTTTTTTTTTTATTAAAATCTGCAAAGTTTCCTTCTTCCTCTAATAACTGACAAATGTTCATACCCATTGTGTGCTCCTATCACTGTCTTTAGTGGTGTACAACTATATAGAATGAATAAAGAGATTATTTGAATATATATATTTTCAATCATGCATCCATTTTGGCTTTACTTGACTCAAAGGGCACACTGACAATGGCTGTTGCACATCTTATTTTTAATGTTTTATTAACAATTACAAACAGAAATTATGAGGAAATGTGTATCATTTTGATTATACTGAACGTATGATTATATTGTGCTCCATAGACTGTCACCAGCAAGCAGTAACTTTGTGTAAGGCATTTGTGAACAGGTAGCTGGGAATGGGTATTCATCGATAGCAGCGATTAAATACATTCATTGGATGTCAAATTAGATATATAAAGTAAAGACATACTTTACATAAGAAGACATACTTTACATAAGAAGACATAAGAAGACTGCTAAAACAGCCAAACAGAGCAGCAAAAGGAAAATTATGAAATGTATTTAATTGTCCTTTATGAACTGAAATACTCACAGGTCAGAAGCACGCAAACACCTGAAACATTTATGAAGGGTTAATCTATTTGACCCGGAACATTTGAGAGAATTCGGCGACTATTCAGTCAGTTTATTTCATTCAGATGTTTGAATGTTGAATACAGCACGCACACATTTACACGTAAACATTAATGAATCAAATGTATCGATGAGGACAGGCCTAGCTTAGAGAAGCGGCAGAGCGCGGTGCGTCTTGCCGCGGCGCAAATGCACATTAAAGGTGTTTAAACTTCCACACGAATGAAGAAACTACGCTGCAGAAACAAGTCGCGGGTTGTATGAGAGACAGTAAACCAGAGCTTAAAGGCGACAGAAAAGTCCAGCGGCTCACCAGCTCAAGGAAGCTGATACATAAACACCGGACTTCCTGGTCTCAAATGGCAACAACAACGCCCTCTACTGGCGAAAGCAAGATTCGATCATAATCCAATATGGACACTGCACGGGGGAAGAACGGATGCATGTCGGTGGCTAAGAGAGTCTCTAAGCACTTTGCGAGCAACAGTGTTATCCAATCAACGACGTGGGTGTAACACCTCGTGACACGATCTCTGTCTCTGTCTCTGTCTCTCTCTCTCTCTCTCTCTCTCTCGCCTTCTCTATGTGCCGGTGCGCCTACTTCCAAACCACGCGAGCATTAATGCGCCATCTACCGGCCTGGGAATGAAACAGCAGTGACTTCTAATGCCGTGAAATGACACGCATGAAATTATTGAAAATAACCGGAAGAAACCCCCCCCCAAAAAAATGTATTGTTGATTGTCTCTCTCTCTTGCTTACAAACAACTTACATAGGTACAAAATTGTAGGAGAGTGACGTCATCACAGTCACAATAAAATGCTGTTCCAAGGCTCCAACCAGTGAACTGGCACGTTTGAAAACAACAACCAACAGTGCCCTCTGCGGGGAAATAGTAGAAATTACAGCACCATCTACTTGTGCAATCTACGACCTTCCGTTTGGCATTAGACAGCCAGTCCGAACTTCAATAGACTTTATACTTATAGATAAGCAATTGTAAACTTTAGCATGGCGTTTCAACACAGGACATTGTGTAATCACGTGAGAATTTTTTTTCTAATTTCATTCAAGACAATAAGACCATATTCTCAAAAGGGAGCTGAACCAGAGCTTCCCCAATGCAACTCTGTATCAGCTCATCATCTCATTGTGGTTTTGCTTGTGCAAGTTTATAGTTTTGTTGGCAGCCGTTGCAGTCATCCGAAGAGACACCAATGAGCAGCTAGTAACACAAGCAGGCATTGCAAACTGTGTATTGTTTGATGTTGACTCAAGGTTCTGTCAACGCACAAGTGACAATGAAGTAATGCCACTTACCTGTCGCTTACCTTTGCTCCAGTCCTCAAGTAAGAGAGTCTGGTTCACTGGCAGCTGGAGAGTTGGCAATTTGCCTCCAGGGCACTGCTGAGGTGTCCTAACCCCCAAAACTGCTCCATCATGGCTGCCATGTGCTGACCCCTCTGCAAATGCATGTGTGTGTGTGTGTGTGTGTGTGTGTAAGAGGGGCACGCAAGACAAAATTTAGATTTTTGACGTTTGCATAGGGACATGTTCGCATGGGATTTGACCCCAAAAATGTCTTCATTTTCACTTCCTGGTTGTACCATATAAAATGGGTGTATGCTGACTATTAATCACTAAATACATATTCATGATGAAGCAGAAGTGTATAATTTGTAAATATGTTTGTGTTGGCCAATCCCCCCCCCCCCCACCCCATCTTCCTCACTCATCCTCCTTTAAATGATAGGCCACGATGACAAGGGCCTGGTGGCATTCCCCTCACCCTGCTTTTGCTCCCCTCTCCTTCCCTCGCTCTAGCCCAGGGCTACGCAGCTTCTTTGTTCTCCAGGGGGACAGGTCTAGACAAAGAAGTATGTGTGGGACGGCTGAAAGCTGAAACTTTTCCATTTGAGGCATTTATGACCTGACACACGCAAGAAGCAACTTCAGTTACAAGCACGCTGAATGCCCATTTAGCTAAAACCCTCACACTCATTTTTAACTTCTAGAAAAAACATATGACCCAAAACTTTGATCAATATCAGTTTTCACTCGTTTCAAAAAAGAGGTCTTGTGCTTACAACTTTAAGGTATTGCAGTGATAACTTCATGCAATGGATCCCATTATGTTGCCAAACTTCAGTCCTTAATCCAATGAAACAGGTCCGCAAGCACACTTTGTGGCTTTTGAGTTGAGCAGCATGAGGGCGAACACAGAACAATCAGTATCTTCCACCAGCATACAGTTGAAACTTTATATTTTCAGCGATATCTGATACCTAAAGATTCCCGTGCAAATATTTCCACCTATACATTAAACTGTTCATTCTTCACATCATAGGAGTATGGCTTCAGTGTCTGCACGTCCTGGACAGAAGAGCCAAAAATAAGACGGCGGGTCTTGTAGCCAGCAACCCTTTTTATTTTGCCTTGGTAGAAGAACAAAAAGACAGTCGTGATGTAAAGGAGAATAGTCATACATAAAGCCTTGTTTCAATGAGTTAACAATGAATCTTTAAATTTCTTCCTTCTGGAGATTGTAACCCTCTTGTTCAACACACAGGTAATATTTATGAACTTATTAACAATTCAAATGACAAACTTAAACTATTTGATAACAGACAAAGGACACTTGTGCCAAGTTGGAAAAGTATCCTTAAACCGCTTTCCCAACAAATACCACAAACACATTTCATTATTTAAGACTACATGCAGATGGTCCACAATTTCAAATGAAAATCTTAAAAAGACTAAGCTAACAGAAAACCAACACCAGAGTACTACAGATTAGTAAAAGACAAACAAAATGATGCTAGTTATCTTAAATGTATTGCCCCAACTCCTGCTGCTGTTACAGTAACAGTTCCAAAATCATTATAGGGCCCTGAGAGGAAGCTACTCACCACACTGAACGCATCCATTTTGCAATCGTATCCCAGAAAAGGCTGTGATCCCAGGTCATGCCTGACCAAGGACCTTGGTAACAGTGTAAACATTTCCTCAAAAACATTTCAGAGGAAGCCTGCAGATGTAACAGTGCTATCAGCAGATCCATGAGGCCACTAGTGTGAAAGAGACATCTGCCAAGCAAACGCCCATGAGTCAATGTCAATATGGCTCAAAGACAGAGGGAGCCCAGTTTTAACATAGAAACACAACCATTTGGGGCCAACCAATTAAGATTGATTTAGCCCAACTCATCTTCAAATACTCAATGGAAACAGCATTGTTCTTCAGGAAGCAGTGTACTCAAACAAAATGATGTCATCATAAAGTAATGGCCCACACATAACCAGTATCACAGCTTTGTACACCAACACAATACTCCCATCGCCTACAACCATATACCCTTCTAGTTCGTACCCCTTTCCAAGAAAAAAAAAATTACTCCAACACACAGCATGCTCAAAAAAAATAAAAAATTCCATAAACATAAAGTAAAATATCATACTGCATAATTAACCTGTGATTTGCAAGAACTCCATTTGGCACAGGGCATCACTGCATCCACTCCAGGAGGTGCAAGAGTTGGGGATCACTCAGGAAATGCCACAACTCCCAACATGCAAATAGTCAAACCAAAACACCACATACATTTATATATATGTTTTTTTTCTTTTAACAAAAGAGTAACAAGAGCCGTGGCATGATTTCACATTGCTAAAGCCTCTGGGTTACTTCAGGGTCTTGAAGTAAAGAGAGCACACAGCGTTTCAATGACAACATGGCAGTGGAGCAGAATACTTTTCAATTCCACAATCACATTTGACTAATTTTGAGCTCCAACTCTGTAGAATATATGTAATACACCATAATCCGTTCCCAACACTGTACAAAAGCTTTAAAAATCCATACACACTTCCAACGCTCATCCCCACTCCCACTTTTCCCTTCTACAACTACTTCACATACTCTAACCAACACATGCCTTTAGGGCCGTTATCTGCCCTGTTGCAATTGAACACAAAAGCCTGTTGACGGGGGTGCGAAGCGAAATTTGCGCTGCGATGAAACAAAACTTTTGACGGAGGGGAGGGGGGGACCATACTGCCGGAGGTTCCCCACCCCTGATGTAGAGTGAGGAGCTTGGTTGGGGTGCCAATGTCAGCAAATGGTCAGAGGGAATTTTCTCTCAAATCAGAGTGCAACATCTATACAGAACAACCAGCTTAGAAATGCAAATCTCACAGCCAACTCCCAAACGGCACGTCTCATTTAGAAAATGGAGTGAAATCAAAAGCGATCCTTATACATTCAGAGTTAAAAAAAGAAAGAAAAGAGCATCCACGTTGAAGGTCACAACTTGCTGGTATACAGGTAACAGGAACGCCAGGCAGGCCCGAGGCACATTTGAAGAAGCCAAAACAGTCCAGGATCCAGTGTAGACCGGCAAGGAAACAGGTAAGAGATGCGGGGTGAAGGCAAGTTGCTTTGGTGAGGTTTTGTGAGCACAACTGGAGGGCAGAAATGCCGAGTTTCCAGTAGGCTGGTTAAGATGACTTGGCGGCGACGACGTGTTCTTCATTTAAAGCTTTTAACACAGTGACCTGAAAAGATAGTGAAAAGAATCAAGAATCAATGCTGTTCCTCATCGCTAGCCAATATATTACTGTGCAGGAAGAGTCGGCGACCAACCACTGCCTTTCATCGCCAACCGAGCTCATGCAAAATCACCTATTCATAGCCGTTTGCCAAGATAATGTGCATCAGGTAAAAATCCATTCTTATTATTGCATCTTTAAGCCTCAAAGCTTAGAAACTGAATATATACTAAATCAAGACACGAGAATGCACCATTTTGGAGATACTTACCATAACCACTTCATCATTGTTAAACCTCCGGTCTATTTCGACACCCAGCACTCCCTCGGGTAACTTAAGGTCCTCTCTGATGGATCCTTCGTCATCCATCAGCTGGAGGTAGCCGTCTGAGACATCCATGACCTGCGAGAGACATCGGGCAAAGCATGCAAAGGCAAAGGGGTCAGCAAAACCTTGAGTGACCTGTGGAGTCGTTTATCGCTGCAGATCAGAATTACATTTCTCATTTCAGACACTTAAATCCATTCAAGGGGTGTTCTACATGATAGCGTAGTAAACATGGCGGTTGGCGACTGAGTAACTGACTAACATACCTTTATAGTATAAATGAGATAGAAATCATGAGATCTTGGATGAAAAGCTCAGAATAGAGAAGCAAAACCCAACTTTTGTTCATTGTATCTGCTCCAATCGTCCTTCATCCATGTTTGCATTTATACTGAAAAACTCTAAAGCACTTAAGCAGATGGAAATAGTGCAATTTTAAGTTGTTAGATTGTTATGAAGTCAGAGCTATTTTAATTTATAACATGAGACTGTGATGGAGGCAATTTAGTTATGCAATAACAACAACACATTTTAATCATGTGTACCCTCTTTTCTGTCTTCATACACTTGTCAGGTCATACCAGACTGACTAGTGTCGTACTAACTGCTTGTTGGCTCAGTTGAAACCTGCCAAACCAGTTCAAAACCTGTATCTCTCTCCACCTTTACCAAGAGACAGCTCAACTCTGACACACCCATTCAGCCATCAAGAGAGCAATCTATTTTGTTACTTTGTCAAAGAGAACCAGCTTCGTTTAATTCATTGAAAAAGAAAAAAGAGGTGACATCAGAATCTGTCGTCGTCTCCTCAAGCAATCCCTGCTGTGCCATCTGTTTAAATTAAGTTCATTGATTGAGTCGAAAGTTATTCAACCAATTTGACAACTTAACCCTTACCAACACTTCCATGTTAACCACTTTGAGATGCTGTACCAACTTGTTTCAATTATATCTACTAGACTATATACCAAATACCGTATGTCAATGCTTGATCCCAAATCCTTCTTTTATCTTCAAGGGGTTTCTCCCTCTTGTCTTTTAAAGTACTTTATCATTACATTTTCACCATATCGCCCAACCCCATTTCAGCACACGCTCAGTTTTGGGGCAGTAGTCCAACAACAGATGAAGACATGACGTGATCCAAAAAAATAGAAACTGGGCCTCGATGGAAACCTCACTGATAACTGTATTCAAATGGGGCCCCACAGTTGGCCAAGGAGGCCAACATTAACACTTACAGTAAAATCTTTCCTCAGGGTAAGTGGGACGTCCATGTTATGGGTAGATGGAGAAATGTCCTCATATTTCTTCCCAGTGAAGATGTCGATTCCAACCATGTGAACCTAGACACACACACACACACACAAACATACACACACAGGAAATGAAATCTGGCTTTACACCTTGTGAGCACCAGGGGCAGCTCCCAATACAACCAAAATGACTAAAGTGCTTTAAGCTCAGCATTCCAAAGGAGGCGGGAGCTTTTACCTTAGCGTGTCCGTGCTTGCCGGTCTTGGAGGTGGACAGCTCATTGATTTTGCAGGGTTTTCCTTTCAGCATGACGAACCCACCCTTTCTCAGGGCAGAGCATTGTGTGGGGATAGTGGTAGAGGCCCCAGAGTCTCCCTGCTGGTCGAACGTCTCCTGCTGGCTGAAAATGTGACCCGAGTCTGCCATGGTGCCAGCTGCAACAGACAATGTCACCACCCAAGAAAGCAAAAAGCTGGAGTCAGCTGTGGCATATTAAGGACTACCTACAGAAAGCTGTGCTGTCGAAATTCAAGAGCATGACTATATTCATTGTGTAAACAAAAGGTGTGCACACTACAATAGTACTAAGAAGTAACAATTAAGTGTGAGGATGGCTTAATTTTACATTCCGAACTGCTAAAATTAATAAAATATTAAAACTACGAAACACCTCGTGTGGAAGAAGTTGTGCTAACGTGGTCACGCTGAATATGTGGCTTCCTTAAATTGAAACAGACACTTTTGCTGGTAGAAAAAGCGCCACGACGACTCCATTTTGTTCTAACTTCGGAAATTTACTCCCACACGCGTTTATGACTCAGTATAGTCAGTAAGTGTTACTGAAGCTGCCGAAGATTGACACAGGACGTCACCTTAGAACTATATACACACACACACAGAGCTTATTTGGGATATCAAATGTCCGTACCTAGTTATATCCTTGGCTATGTAACTTAGTCAACTCATAACCGAACACCGTTTGTCAAATGTAAAATGGTGAATTAGCCATTCTGTCATCGTTAGCCACGATAGCAGTCCCACACCCATTGACAACGGCTTGACAATATCCCTGCCGACCTTGAGCAAACTTCTCACGGCCCCGTATCGACAAACGTTCCCGTCCTGTGACCGCGGAACGACAAACGACACTGGAAACGACTTCTCGGACACACGGTGAAGACTCCGGCAGGTACATGAAACATGGCGGCGTTTCTCTGGGAGAGCGCGTGCTTACCTTCGTGCGTCCGGCCTAGGCGAAAAAGAGAAGCTCCTCTCGCCTGCGTGGAGCTTTTGTACTGCAGGAACAGGGAGGACAGGTACGAGCCGCTGCGATGACGAATGCGGGGTGGCTCACCTCTCTCTCTCACACACACACACACACACACACCAGCGTCAACACGCACACACACCAGCGTCAACACGGCAGGTGCATCTATCAGATTCCCCATATTTTAGTAAGCAGCATATTACCATTTTAGATTACTGGAATATAATTATCCAGCAAATGTAAACATAGAAATTGTAGCTAAATCGTTACAACATTGTTCATTTTTGTTCAAGGATTCGCTTTTCATGTGTTTTTAATTTGATCACAAAATAACATGCACATGCAATAGCCCATTTGCCTGGTGCTTCTAACTCAAGATGAGTCACAACTTTATCCATTGCTTTGTGTGCCCCCCCTCCCCCCAACGCACATGCTCAGCAAAGCACATTGTTGCTAAAGTGGTCAGACTAGGGCCTAAAAGGTCTAAACTCAGAATAAATATGACAAATATATCAGTCAACATTTCAACTAACTGCGTAAGTGACACATTGTTATCCCCAGTTGCTGCAGAAGAATAAGAAGACAAAGAAATCATGATTAAAATTGTAACTGTCACTCCCTTTTACAACATAACCAGTTTCCCTCAGTTCACGCTGTGCCGGATGTGGGACCTCACTGTGCAAGTTTGCCGAGGGGAAAATAAGGTGGGACATACGTAAATGTTCGGTTAACTATGCAAATAAGGGCCAATCATTCAGTCCATCCATTTTCTGAGGCAGGGTTGTGGGCTTAACTCTGTTTGCCCCAAAATTATGAGCTGAAAGAGGACAAAGAAGAAGCCAGAAACATTTGTATGCGCTGCATTAAGTATGTATACCCTCAGTTCATGAAACCACTTTCATTTCTCAGTTTCATATATTGACATGATGGGTATCATTTCAAATTACAGTCATGAATCTATATTACACTTTCCCACATTAACTTTGCCAACCTTGAAAGCGCCATAGAGTTTCAGCGAGGAATTGAAATGAGATTCCAGCATCAACGAGGCCACCATTGGCTATCCAGTAAATTCACCAAAGAGCTTCTTATAATAAAGACAGGGCTGCATTTGGGTGTGAAACGGTGATTTCCTGCCAAGATTGTGTCTGTGTTTGCAGCCACCTCATGAGGTAATTAGCTCTCAGAAAGAAGAAAATAATTCCCACCCACTTTTTTGTTTTCTTTACACAACAAGATATACATGTCATCAATAATTCAAATATATTTTCATTAAGGTAGCCAGTTTATAGTTATATTATTTGCATATAACTTCAAAACACAAAACTTCTACTGACTGCTTCAGTCGAAAGACAGAAAATGTAGAGGCCCAATGAATAATTCATATTCACAAGAGTTTGATTTTGTTTACGTCTCAAGAACTGAAAGTACAGGCTTGAGATCAGTATTGTGAGCCAGTGTGTTCATATTACTGTGAGTAGCACATTAAGGATGTTCTACGTTTTGAAGTGCAGTTATCTAGCTAGTCAATCCTACCACCAGGACTCATTTCTGCAGGCGCCACTGTTTACATGTGCAGCATCACCACCTCCCTGTTCCATTTAATCAGTCCTCTAGGAGCTAGTATCTGTAAAGGGATGGTGACCACTGTGTGGGAATGCCGACAAATTGTCCCAATCGCTGTAACGTCGTATTTAGCACAGTAAAAATCACACAAATGTTCTTTCTTACATTGGTGGATTTATTTCAAGAGGGCATGAGGTCACTAAAGTCTCAGTAGTGAGTACCACAGACACTTTGAAGACCTTCAGGGGTTTGACTAGGAGCACATTAATCCTGCCCCCTGAAATACCAACGTTAAATGAGAGAAAGTAACAAACACATAAATTCCTCCCCCCCAGTTCTCTCCTCTCCACTGTAAGAGGCATTTGATCATCTGTGTGCGCGGCTGAATCTGTGTGAAGAAACGAGACCCATACTTTCGCTTGGAATCACAGCACAAGCCAAGAAAATCCTTGTTTGAAAATGTCTGTGGAAGATATCCAGGAAGACATCAGAGCTTTAGAAGAAGAATTGTCCCAGGCACAGCAGGAGAAAGACAGACTGCAAAAAAGATTGTTCAACGCCCTCAACCCTGAAGTCCGTTTGCAGAGAATAGGTTTGTTCACTTTGTATTCATATCTGAAAAAGTTCAACCTCGTCATAAACTGTAAAAAAAAAATGTAATTCACAAGCAGAACATGATGATGTTTGAGTAATTTTATGATTTACACTTGTTCACCAACTAAAAAGCAAGATCATAATTTCAATAGTTCATGAATTTACATTTATTTATTTTGATTTACAAGTTCCCTTCCCTTTAATGACAATATTAATGTAAAGTTAAAGTTTGTTCAAAGTGATTATGGCATACACTAGGAGCTATGAGCACCTTAAACGTTGCTTCTTTTTAACACACAGGAAGGGAGGGCAGGGAGCAGACATTGCAAAAGTTAATTTCCTAGCGTGTTTGATGTAGTTGGAGGCAATTGAATTCTAAAGTTGTAGCTTTCCAAGGTTGGCTGGTAAACAGTTATATACAGAAGAACTCTCATTCATCTTGTGGAAGTTTCATTTTATCACTAAAAAGTGTTTTGTGTGGGTTTTCTGAGAAAACCCACATATATTATATTTAGCTTTTATTTAGAAATTTCCTGTATTTAACTTTATATTGTGGTCATGATGACAATATTTTTATGAATTGATGGCTTGAGATTATAAAATGTATATATATAGATATGATGTATTTATTTCGAAGAAAATATCAAATTTATAACGGGCTACTTTTATTTTCAGAGAACAATCTCAAACACCTTTGTTACTATCTAATGACTTGTAAGGTGTTTCCATGTTTTGTTTATGGCACTATTCTGCCCTCTAGATACCTTTCCAATGTGCACACAGTTAAACCCAATGTATTGAGAGATTGGAATGTTTTTTAATGGCACTGTATCAATAGTGTATTGCCCTGCTAAACTATCAAAGTAGTATCAAAGTAAAAAATGTGGTATTGTGAGAACCTGAGTGAACACCTTATCAAAAGAACACCATGACTCCCATAGCGAACCATTAACTTTCTGAACTATTGTACCCCTACAAGCTTTGGCAAATACAACCACACGTTTTCCATTGTGTATTTGTCTGTTTCAGCATGGCCTTTAGGCGTCCAGGCAGAGCAGCTATATGGTCTGAAGGAGTCTGTGAAGAGTGAAGATGCTGTAATGAAAATTCAGTCCTCTCAGCTTCATCAAAGTCAAAGTGATGAGAACACAGAAGCTGAGCCACCATCCAGCATCTTAACTCTAAATGGAGACCAGAAGGTCCAAATCAGAATCCACAGAGGACTGAAGCTTTACCGTTGCTCAGTTTGTGGTTACACATTTTCTCACAATGGAGACCTGAAGAGGCACATGAGAATCCACACAGGAGAGAAGCCATTTAGTTGCTCAGTTTGTGGTAAAGACTTCACTCAAAATGCAAACCTGAAGGTCCACATGAGAATCCACACAAGAGAGAAGCCATTTAGTTGCTTAGTTTGTTGTAAAGACTTCACTACAAATGGACAGCTGAAGGTCCACATGAGAATCCACACAGGAGAGAAGCCATTTAGTTGCTCAGTTTGTTGTAAAGACTTCACTCAAAATGGAAACCTGAAGGTCCACATGAGAATCCACACAGGAGTGAAGCCATTTAGCTGCTCAGTTTGTGGTAAAGCCTCCACTTACAAAGGAAACCTGATGGTCCACATGAGAAAACATGTTTTGGAGACACTTTAGTTGTTCAGAAAGTGGGAAACAATGTACACAAAACAATTGGGCCTTTGTTTGAGGCCCAACACTTAATCAGCAGTCACAGATTACAAATCACAAGTGTGTTGTTGAGAGCAGGAGCAGGAAATAAAGCTGCAGAAGTTTAAATTGGGAAGTCCACAAACATAATCAAATAATTTGTAAGTGCTGGAAATGAGCTAAAGCCCATCTGTGAAAAATGTCAAAAAAAAAAAGAAGGTTGATCTCATACTCAATCGTACACAGTATGCACAGTGTGCTGGGAAATCTCTTGGTTCCCAGCTGCAGTACAGATCAAAGAGAACAAAAACATACCAGATAAAAAATGGATAGTATGTATCATAAAATATGTACAAAAAATACAGAGAGAGAATAGTAGGTACAAACTGTACTGTCACTGGTTCAGGCCCGAATGGTCTGAAGGAAGAAACCCTTCCTTTTGCTCTGTCATGGCATATTGGACAGCAGCTTCCTCTATTCTGAAGAAACTGGATTTGGTCATCTACAATGTTTTACTTTGTTTTGTGATTATTGCAAATTTAATCAACATTTGTTTAGATGTGTTTATCAAAGTGTATTAGTACTCATAACATTTAGAATTTTGATTAAAAAAAAAATGTTTTAAATGGTAATAGGCTGCCATTGCGCAAAACTGCAGGTTAATTTTCTTCTCATCATTCTCATCAAAATGTTTCATCCCCAGATTCAGATTAACAAAATCAAACCTGAAAACATTTACTTACAGGTTTTGGGGGAAAAAGTAACACTAACCTTCTGTTTTATTTTATTTTATTTTTATATTTGCACTTGTCCCTATGAACATTTCTATTGTGTGTGCCATATTGTTTGTAATTGTTGTAAATATCTGTCCATCTAAAAGTCGGCACAAAAAAAAGACGAACACACTGGTGTTAAATCAGTAATGCTGCATTCTCTCAATTCACTGTTCAGAAGTTATACCACATGTTGTGCTTTCATGTGCTTTTAACCATGAATAAACACGATAAATCCAAACAAAACCGGTGTGTTATCCTTGAAGAAGCAAATTGAAGAGGCGATGACACACACGTCATGTATTGACTGCGGGTGAATATGGGATTCATTTGAAAAATACTCTTTCTCAGATCGACGTGAGCTCGTAACAACAAAAGCTTGGAGGACATCTGAGATTTTGAAACAACGCCTTAGAAACTTAACAAGAACCACTTGCAGGATGTGGAGGGCTGCTGTTCTCACACTGCTCAGACTTCTGTCACTGGGACACACTGCTCCTGTGAACAACTGTGATGTGCTGACAAAACCAATCCACATCAGCAAGCAAGAGGTACGTGCATAACATCTTCACTCTGCATCTGCATTGGAAGCTACAAAGGGGTCAAAACACACTTTTCATAAAAAAGTTTGTTATATTGAGCACAAAGATTGGAGAACATGTTTCCTAACAGCAGTAATTGAAGGCAGGCACACTGGCGCCATCATCAGGAGATTTCTTGTCCTCTCTTGTATATGTTGGGGAAGTGGTTTTACGTCCCAGGGAGCTCCAACATACCAGGAAGCCGCTCGCTAGTTTAACTGATGAACAGCGTCTTGGTGGAAATCGCTGCAACCACCCAGGACAACATCCTCAATATACATCAGTCTCAGAGGATGTGAGCAAACACTACACCATCACACACTACCACTAAGCCCCAACATCACCATTCATCTCCAAACAATACGCCAAAACAGATTGCAAGCTTGTACATTTGCAGGAATCTTATCATTTAGGCCATTTAGGTATCTTTTTTTACCAGCCAATCAAATCTCACTGCACTGATCTGAGAGTCAAAAAGCACCAAGCTCAATCTTGTTTTTTATTCCTTTCTTTGCAGAGTCGGCCAGTGTTCAACCTGGAATTCCAACGTGACTTTTGAAAACAGCACACTGACACTTGGTAAGTTATGCAGTCCCTCAAGTCCATGAATGGGATAGGACCTGAGCCATAACATTCATATATTTTCTGTGTGTGTGTGTGTGTCCCATAGAATTACAATACATTTGAGATAGGACATTTGACAGAACCTACAAAAATGATTCAATACCTGGAATTATACTCTTAACACTTTACAATACTAAAATTATATGATCTAAAATCTATATGACACCATGGAACATGCACACACAAGCAATACCCTTCATCTATTAATCCCTTATTTAGATTCATGGAAAACACCATTAACATTTCACTTTAAGGGTTTTTTTCAATGTGCAAACTAAAACTGAAAACAAACAGCTGTAGCGACAACTCCACTAAATCATCAGTGGAGTTGTCGCTACAGTTTCAATTCAAGTAGGAAAAGTAGAACAAAACTGCAGTGAGTGTGTTTTGTTTTTCCCATCAACAGCAGTGTTATGGGTCCTCCGCTGGCTCCCTGGTGGCTCTTTAGCAGACCTTGTGTCAGTGTTTCATCAGGGCTCTTAAAAGATAAATATCTACACTGCATTTGACTCCTCCAGATCACTGTATTTTTAGTGATGAGAAAGTTACAATACTGTATCTGTGTGATCAAGCCAAACTGTGGCTCAGTGACATGTAAACAAAACTCCAGGTAGCTGAACCTTGATACTGTTATTACAAAATTTGATGTTGTAAGTGCTCATAATGCTGACAGGAAAAAATACTGTCCCAAACTTTTAGCTTTGTATTTCTCAGTGCAAAAAATTAAGTCCAAACTGAATCGGTCCTTAATTCAAACCGTATCTCTTAACCTTCATTTGAAATCCGAAAACTAAATCCAAATACTTAAATGTCATAATTATGATAAGTGCACACATAAACACAGACACACACAGGCAAATTGACAGATGGACATGCACTCACATTAAAACACACAAGCGTACATGTGCACACTCACAGAGAGAGAGAGAGAGAGAGAGAGAGAGAGAGAGAGAGAGAGAGAGAGAGAGAGAGAGAGAGAGAGAGAGTTCTTGTCTCAGGCATCTGAGGTTGTTTTGAGTTGCTGCAGTTCAGCATCATCTTTTGGACTCAGCGGCATCTCTTTTGGTCCTTTTTGGAAGATGGCAGCTATCTCCTCAAATGTTTTGCCTTTGGT
This sequence comes from Genypterus blacodes, assembly GCF_046128005.1. Lineage (NCBI taxonomy): Eukaryota > Metazoa > Chordata > Actinopteri > Ophidiiformes > Ophidiidae > Genypterus > Genypterus blacodes. The sequence continues at coordinate 3,576,013 of NW_027466883.1, read as the reverse complement.
CTCCGGGACACGAAAGTAAGTGAACACAGTGAAGCCAAAAAGAAAAACAGCAAACAGGATGAAGACAAAACTACCCAACAACTCCTGGGGAAAAGAACACACACAGGGGGGGAGAATGTGTTTGGTTTATGTGTGACACATGTCAACAGCACCGCACATTCTTACTGCATATATGATTTGCCCTTACTCCCTACCTGTATGTATGGAAAGGTCATGCCAATGATGAAGTTGCTGGTCCAGTTGCAGCAGCCAGCCAGAGCAATGGCTGCTGGCCGAGGTCCCTGGCTGAACAGTTCAGCCACAATGAACCACGGAATGGGGCCGGGACCAATCTCAAAGAAGCACACAAACAGGAAGATGGCTGACATGCTCACGTAGCTCATCCACGAGAACTCATGCTGGAAGGAAAGAGCGCATCAGTCAAGAGAGACAGTTTCCTCTCAGAGTGATTTCCTGCTTGTAAAATTGACACATAGTTCCATCTATGGAGGAACAGTGAGCTTACAATCATGTTGTTTATGTGCTTTAACTGCTTGTGATGTTCCTGTCCGAAAACTGCCCAGAGATTTCATGAGGGAGCAAACACAAGTGGTACAAAATAGAGATAACTATTGCGGACTCGGCTCTGAAAAATCAATTTTTATGTATATGGGATTAAATGTTAAATGTCAAAGAAGCCTTTTGGACAAACCTGGAATTTGAGGCCGACTGTCATTGCAATGGCACAGCAGCACATCCCTCCCAGTCCAACCAGGGTCAGAGTGCGCCTGCCAGCCTTGTCCACCAGAGCAACCTGGAACACGCACAGTTCATCTTTGTATGTGTGTATGTGTGCAGAAAGTTAAACAATGTATAAGTCCATCCACACACACGTGGCGGTGTGTGTGTGTGTGCGTGTTGCTACTCACAGACACCATAGTGAAGACGGCGTTGATGACTCCCACTCCTATGGTGGCATAGTCTGGCTGAGCAACCCCAGCCCGTGCGAAGATGGCAGTGGAGTAATAAAAGATCTTGAGGACAAAAACTGAATTTATTCTTCCATCTGATTTAGAAGTGGATATATAACATTTTATACTATAAAGAAACACAGTTTGTATTTGTATTTGAGGGCCATATAAACCCAATCTGCACTCTTAATGCCAACAAAGATTACATTTCTCTCAGTTATTCTTTCATTGAGGACATTCCACATTATCACTGCAGTTAAATAATAGCCGCACAACCCGATAATGAATTTGTCACTCACAGCATTGATGCCAGACAGCTGTTGGGAGAGGTGCATCATGAGGGCAACAAAGAGCTGATTTCTGTACACAGAGGAGCGGATCTTGGAGAGAAAACAATATAAAGTAAAGCCTGAACACTGTGGAGCAATGTGCCACTACACACAGCATGCACTGGCAAGTATGCACATTTCAATTCATCTTCCCAATACATTTCAAACCATTGTGGTAAAGTGAAACACACAGAATGTAAGTATGCACAACACTTCTCATGGAATCACAGTGTTACATTTGATTCTTTGTCTGCTGTTGTGTAAGTATTGTGTAAGTATTTAAATTTAACCTTAAACATTCATATCTCTATAACTAGTACGCTGTAGCCAGTGAGTTAATCAGTACCTAATTATACCAGTGGGTTATCATAATAAATGATTTAATGTTGTCACTAATTAACTTTAAACTTTGTTTATGCCATAAACTTCCACATTAACATTTGAAGTTTGTGGCAACCACAGAAATTCTATAGCACAAAATTGGACAATTTCCAATCAAATATCACACGATCACCTCTGTCATTCTCTGTGTACTGTGTAGACACCTACCAAAGAAAGGATTGACACCCTGGCCTGCTTTTCTGCCTCCTCTTTCTCTCTCTGCATTTCCTCCAGATCAGCAGTTAGGTTATGTGTCCCTTTTAGACGATACAGACCTGCAACAAGGTGCAAAAGAGCAGTGGACTGGAATATCAGGAAGCCCTGTATGTCAGGTAAGTCTGTGTGTATAAGCGGGTATGTATGCACTGTTTTGAATGCATTCTCCTTTCATAAGGGGAGATAGAGAATTGCGAAAATCTCTTACTTTTTTGAGCCTCTTGCTCGTTTCGTAGTTTGATGTAAAGGTAGCGTGGGCTTTCAGGACACAGGGGCAGTAGAAGGGATTGTAAAATAGCCGGAGCCCCAGAGAGACCCAGCAAGATGGGCCACATATCATCATTACCAAGAATAAAGTCCAAGCCTAATACCTACATCCACATCAGAATACACACACACACACACACACACACACACACACACAGTATAAATATGGCTGTAAATCCAGTGTGGTTCATCAGAAATGTCTTTGTGTGCGTCTGTGTGTGAAAGAGAGTAGGGGAGCCTCACCTGACTGATTAGGATGCCAATGACTATAGCCAACTGGTGCAATGTTCCCAGAGCTCCTCTGTTAGCCTTAGGGGCAATTTCTCCAATGTACATAGGTACTAGTCCAGATGACAAACCTGAGGAAGTGTTAGAGTGTTAGACATGAACATTTTGGAAGAGAATGCCATACCTTATAAAGCTACCCATGCATGTGAAGGTTGGTACTGGCCAGCCTGATGGTGGCGCTGTAATATCTACTTTTGCATTTTGGTCATTAACTTTGGAACAGTGAGTCACAGAATCAAAAATAGTTGTTTGCTGGATCTCGTTGCACAATTTGGGGTTAACTGTCACAACATCTTACATGTTGAATGTTTGGAAAGAAACAAAAGTTAAAACTGACAAACGTGTTATCTTTGACTGCTGTTCGCTTTTGATAATCATCAACTATAATGTGAACATGAACTGAAGGATTTACTTTACCACAGTAAAATCCCATCACAGCCCGGCCTGAGATGACCATGATGTGAGGCTTCCACATCTGACAAAACCCCATCAGCAGTCCAGCGACTATAGCCAGAACATTGGCCACTAACATCCCCTTTATCCTGCCAAAGAGAGAGAGACAGACACGTAAGAGAGGGAGATACCAGAGTACATATAGCTGGCTTTGATCCAAAATGGAGGGTTTTGGCTGACATTTAAAGCATCTCCTTTCCTTTCTTCCAGAGCTGTCTCAGAAACAAAACTGTGCTCCGTCCTTTTGTTGCTCTCCATCCTTGCTCACCTCCCTCTCACGTCTGCTACAAATCCCACCAGGAAAGACGAAACCATTCCGCCGACGGAAAAGATCGCCACCGACAACGACCAGTACATGATGACAGAAGGGTGGTGATCTGACAACTCGTCTTCCTGTGTGCTGTTCTCTGACAGGACGGCAGCTCGTTCTGTCCACACCCCCAGTGCCCGTCCATAATGCTTCTGAATGACCTATGACATGGAGATATATGCCGTGACTGAATGAAGATTAATGACCAGGGTTCTCTTCCGTATTTTACGTCTATAATAATTGAAACATTTGTGTGTCTCTTTTGATCAAAGGATCATTAAGAGGTTGGGGTGGCGGCAGTAGCTCAGTCCATAGGGATTCAGCTTGGGAACAGGAGGGTCGTGTGTGTGTGATATGAGGGGGTGCAAGATAAATTTCAATTGCATGCGATTTGCTGTGAATTGCATGCAAAATGACGATTAATAAAAAAAAGTATCTATCTAACTTTTCCGCCATCTTGCAACAGACTGAGCTGAGAAGAGGTAGAGTGTGGTAATTGGTGCCTTATATATAGCAAGTGGGAGGGTAAGGAGAGAGTAATCTGAAGTTGCCGCATGCAAGTCTCCATGTGCTTAGGCAATAGAAGAGCTATGAGTAATTGAAGTGAGTGTGAATTGGAGCTGACCTTCTGAGGCGCATTGATGACTCCCAGACTGTAGCCATACTGCAGAGAACCCAGAACTGCTGTGAACACAGCCAGCGCCAGTGTGCCCGTCAGCTGCTGCAGGTATGAAGAACCAAGACATTCAAGAACAAAGGTCAATGTCAATGTTTCACACAGCTGTGCAACCTGAATGCACAGACTCAGGGGGAGCAAGTGTTTGTAAAGATACAGACAGACAAAATCAAATTCAGAGTGGAATGAGTAGAAAGAAACAGACACACCACTAACTGTTGAATTTGTTGCTCAATATCATCAGAACGACACTATCTGTATCACATGGGTTTCTGAAGTGTTATTTGTTTCCTCACAATGCACAATTTCACAATCATACTTCAGATATTTCATACATTTAATCATGATTGAATAAAATACCCTGCTTCTGTGGAAATCAGTTGCATTGCATTTGCAGTGAATCCATTTCTACACTACTACAACTATAACTTGTTGTACCAGATATATTAGAAATCAATTATTTACACCATTCGGACGTGACAGGGGAATGACGATGATATAACAAGATGCTAATTGTTACACACGTTCTTCGCGGTTACATGCAAATACTTGACAAACCACGGAAAATTCACCTGCCTGCAAATACCACAGTAACACACGGTCCAATACAAATCCAATAAATGCAAAGAACTTGTTTGTGAGGGATTTTCCTACCTTTCCCGATTCCATGATCCCCAGTAGCGAGGCTGCCTCGGCCAGGTGGATGGGTAATGATCAATGAAAGCTCCATGCCTGATCACGCAGTGTCCACTCACTTATCGACAATACATGCATGAGCACACACGCACCCACCGACACATACACGCACACACTATTATCTATTAACAGCGCTATCTTTGTGCATTCTTGAAATAGTGTCTTTCCTTTATACAAAATATGCTACACTACTGGAAATATCTAGATAATTCTATCCTATGTGTGGCTTTACACGCTGGTCCATTGGGATGATGCTGTTACTGGATTTGTGGTTTATTGCTTACTCTTATTGTTTCCTGACATACACATAAACAGATGCATCTAACTGGGCACATGCTGCTAATCAGATTTATTTCTATTTAGTTCCTTTTTCTTTCTTTTTTTAAATTGAGAACGACGTCTGAGGAATAACTGTCTCTCTTACACACACAAACACACACGTATGCATGCATGCGTGCACAAAAACACAGAACACACACACTCATGTTGATAGTTAATCATATACTTGGGAGACGGGAGGGACAAAGTCTGAGGTTCACTGGAAAAAGGGCAAACTTGCATAATCAACAGAGAAACAAACAACCACAAAACACATAAAGCACCAAAGCATAATGCTCTAGTTTCATTTATTTTTCTCTTACAGCATCTCTTTTACAAAACAAAGAAATCCCCCAAACAGGACATTAGTAATACTCTTTCAAAACAAGGAGAACAGACCAAAGAATACAGTGTTGTTGTTTTTTTCTATCTTAGAAACAAGAGTCCCCAGTGCTGCGACCATCAGCCTTTGCAATGAGACTAGTGAATGCCATGATCGACACATATAGCAATGCCCCGTTCACACTCATACTGAGACTCGTCGTGCACACGGACGCATGCATGCACACATAGGGAAGACAGTGGTTTCATTCGGCTTAGCTCTTTATTGCTAAAACGTTAGCCGTCTCCCTGTAACAGAGACCAGGACAGTGAGTGGACCGACCCATAAAGCTGCAAATGAGCACAGGTCTTTAAATCAAACGGCTCACCTTTAATTAGTTCATCTAAGTAAGAAAAGAAAGATTCAGTGATCATAACGCTACGGGGGGGAAAGTATCTTTTTGTGTCTTTTTTTTTCTTTACATTGTTCCATATACGTACTCCAAACGCATAGCCCCACCTCTCAAAAAAGACTAATCTGCATTACATCGCTCTCCAACGTGGATGAGAAAATATAATGTATGGACTAGTCCACTCTATATAGTGTTACAGATTTAATAATGTGTCTAAATGATTGTGCAGTAGTAAATATGTCATTCAAAATCAAACGACAAGGTATTACCAAACCATATTCAAATAAATGGAAATCGACACTTAAGACCATTAATGTACATTTCCATCGGGAGATACGACAAAATTCAGCAAACTGTTAAAAAGTTAAATCAAAACACAAGTTGAAACCGTGTGAAGTGACGACACAGACAATAATAATGTCACTATAATAAGAACAATAACCTGTTGGCCTCCATTTCAGTTTTGCTTACATCATGCTAGGCACTGCAGAAACAGTTAAGGAGCCAGAATCAGAAGAATCAGAGGACACCAGAGCTCTTAACAGTGAGTGCTTTTACGTGTGCAAAGCATTCTGGGTACCACCTTGTATCCTGGTTGAGGTTGTGTTCAGGATAAACAGTTTGTCCGTGTCTTCAAGTCCCCTACAGTACAATATTACTGTCTGAAGGAAAAAGAAACATACCGCAAAAATCAACCACTAATATTGCCTGTTTGTAAATGATTGGTGCTCAGACACACCGATTCATAAGCAGCATACTAAAAGTATCTGGGATAATACCAGAAATTTGCATGTAAACACACTCAAAGTTGCATTAATCACATTTAGGTAACGTTCACGCACAGAGACATAAGTAGTCGACTCTTTATGGACACTGATTTTAATGTCCCAGTTTGATTCGAAACATGATTTGAATGGGTCATTATAACATCGAGTCAAACACACACATGCGTGCACGGATACCACACACACACACACAGACACACACACGTATACACGCTCATGTCCAGGCATACGCCAACACACACACACTCCTGATTCAGAGACACGGATGTGCTGTACAATTCGTCAAGCTTCAAAACACTGACTGACTCCAAATTGTTACACAGAAAAGTAGAACAGAAACAAACACATACCTAAAGAACAGAGTGATACGCTCGCTGTTTGCTCAATGTTACAGTATATCTGATGCAGCACCTTTGGAGTTTAAAGACGTACGAGTGAAGAGAGAGGGGATGCGAGCATGAAAATTAGGGGGGAAAACGGTGAAAGGGAAGAGGAAGAAAGGTGGGAAGGAGACAGGATGGATCAGTGATTTCATTTTAAAGGGAAAACACATCTTTGCATACTTTTGGCTGTGAGGCAGCCATGACAGCGGCGTCTCACTGCATCTCTATTAGGGAAATGTAATCGCACACTAAATCAAAATCGTGGTTTACACGGGACCAGAAGAGACGGAGAGAGGAGGAAGAGGAGGAGGAGGGAAGTGACAGAGGAGAGTGGAAATCAATCAGGCTGTCTGCTTTCACTGCAGACAATCCAAAGTCCTCTCCACACACACATGCACGCACGCACGCACACACGCACGCTCTCTAACACACACACACACACACACACACCCTGCCTTCAGAAGAATACATTTATATTCATATTACATCTTATTCATCTGTTCTTCCTCCATCCTCCGCGCGGCAGCTTCTCAGGCGGAATAGAGGGGATGGGAATGGAAGACACGGATGTGAAAGGACTGAAAGAGTCGTGACTAGATCAAGGAGGGAGGAGGGGAGGAGCGGCGGCGTGATGGAGAGGAGAGGGAGGAGAAAAGGAGGAGCGGGGGGAGGCAGGCGAACAGTGTGTGGATTCTAAAGAGGGGTTTCTTCACGGTTGATGAACTTGAATGCGCCGCTCCTTTTGAAGAGACGCCACGGGAAAAAGACGTACAGAAAGAGAGAGAGAGAGAGAGAGAGACAGAAATAGAGAGGGAGAGAGAGAGGGAGGGGGAGGAAGAGAGTATTTGGAAAGCCAGTGGCACCAGTTTGCTAGTCAGCTGAGTAACGATGGCTTCTTGTGTGACCCGGCGGTATCACATCTCTTCAGTTATATCAGGTCTTTGTTGATTTTCTCTACACGACAACTTCTAACGTTTCCTACACAGTTTTAGTCTCTCCAGTGTTAAAAAGAGTTCTGATGGCGGCCTCCTGCTCTGCCGCGACTCGTTTCACCGCGACGTGATTGGACGCGTGCCCCGGGATGGGACTGACCAATGAGAGAGTGAGGCAGTGCGGGGGGAGAAGAGGAAGGACCCCGTCACCAGTTCATCATCGAGTTTCTGTTGAGCGTCATGAAGAAAACTTGACTGCTACCTCCAGAGCGTACCGATGCAAAGAACACCTGGACAGAGAATAAAGCAGCATGTTCAGTTATCAATATTGAGACTTTGCACACAAGCTCATTTACTTTCAAAATCAATGTCAACTCACTTTATTTATGAACAATCTGTTACAGTAAGAGAGTTCTTATAGATTTCTATTGTTCTGATTCAATGCAGATATTTCCTGAGTCATCTGGTCTGCCACAAGGGGGCGCTTGAAGTTCCTCTGGATATACATGCACCACAGATTGAGAACCATTTGGTCAGTGCAAATGATATCACTAAATGTGTGGCTATATCATTTTGAAATCCTTTATGTATTTCAAGTGTTGATTAGTGTTGGAATGCATTTTATGTATGAATATGTTTCATGTTAGAATCTATATAAAACTTGTTATAAGGGATAAAGCTGCATCACTGCAAATATTCCCCCCGTGCCTCACCTTGTCATTCCTCTCACAGAGGAATTTGAGTCTCTGGGCTCTCTTGTGCATAAAGACTCCGTCCAGGTGGCCTGTCTCCACCGAGCGGATCTCTATGGCCTTCTCACCCCAGCCCATAATCTGGTTTGAATGGATATAGGCTGGAAAAGAGCAAAGAGGGAAAATGAGCAAATGTACAACAGAGCTGACATGTAAGCAGTTATTTTGATTGCACAAGATGAACTGTTTCCACACACGTGCAGAATCCAGAAGCACTAGCAAGTGTCACAATGTAAGTGTAATACCACATGCGGCCACACGGGGGAAGTAAAATACAATTGATTGTTGTTTAGCGTTGAACTGCTGTAGTACTCAAACACTTCTACCTCTTTCAGCTCGTCTCTGTATACAGCATACTATTTATCCATTAGAAGTATCATTTTGAATTTTACTGATGGAAAGCAAACCAAATATACACACTAATGCACATACCAACAGAGGTAGGCATCTCTCCCCACTGCAGAACCACGTCCTTGGTGATTCGCCCATAGGTGTTGACGTAGACGCCTTCGTCTTCGTAGCACAGCAGCATCTCCATTCCATCAGTCTTGGGGAGGACCACGATGGCGTGCGGTGTCACCTGGCTCTGGATCTAATTCACACACACACACACACACACACACACACACACAGATAAACCTGTCTGTGGACTTCCCAGACATTACATTACATTACATTACGATCATTTAGCAGACGCTTTTATCCTGCTCTTGTCATCTCCCGCCTGGACTACTGCAACTCCCTCCTTGCTGGCGCCCCTGCTTCCGCCATCAGACCTCTGGTGCTCGTCCACACATGTGTAGCCTTGAGAACATTATGCAGCTCAGTAGGCTGCCTTAAGGTGTCACTCAAAACGGTGCAACAATGGATTATATATCAGGGCTTAAACAGGAGCGGTTGAAAAACACAGCTTGAGAAAGTACTTTTTCTGAAAGAACTTCTTGGATTTGTCTCTGATGACTCATGGGAATCTAACCGCATGAAGCTTGTTTGGACTTGTGAGGAAATAAAATTGGTGTTAAAGTTGGGATCCTGTTTGTGGTTCCGGCACAAACAGTTACGCTCCTTTTATTCCTTTCAGAGCCTTGTGATGTCTAATATCTTGAGATCTTTTTATTCATGCACACAGGTTACTAGTTGAGTGATCCATTGATCTCTACAGCGGCTAACTGTGTCGTAGATACACACAGTCTCGTATCTCCACTATGTGGTTTTCAAATCTATTGATCGATTGATCTAAAAGGGAAGATGACAGGAATACAGAAATCCTACTCCTGTGGTGTATCTACGTACTGTGTAGCCTATATACAGCTGTATACTGGACACCATCATGCTGAGTGTAGGTTACAACTGTCAAACACACTAAATAGAACCACACACCCCTGCACTTACATGGGAGGGAATATAGATGTCATAAGGGTTGCCCGAGTCCACATCAATAACATGAAAGCCCACGCTAGAGCCGTAGATGACCTTTAGCCTCTGACCTTCCTCCACTGTCAGGTCAACGAGCTGGGGGCGGTGCTGCAGCTCGGTGAACGACTGGAGGACGGAGAGAGAGAAGAAGAAAGGATACAGGATAGTGAGGAGCGTGGAAAGAGAGAGAAGGAAACAATACATGGATCAATCCAATCAATGGCAGATCTGGAGGCATGTTGAAACAAAGCCTATACGCAACTATGCATCTATATGAGTGTTGTGTGTGTGTGTTTGTATGCGTGCATAATCTCCATTTGTACCTTAAAGGCCATGAACTTGTGGTACGGTTTTGGAGCCCAGGCGTAGATTTCCACAGCGTTCTTCAGCGCAATCACCAGGAACTTAATCCGCTCATATTTGACTGAAAACATAGCAAACACAGGTATAAGAAAGTGACAGTACCAATCATTTTAAGGCTCGACTTAAGACTAGAACATCAAATCCGTTTATCACATCCATCCGTGTTATGTGAGAGGGAGTAATTTAGCCTTACCAACTTTATAGTGCACGCAGCCCTCAAGTTCACCGACTGTAATCCAACCCTGCTTCTTCTCTACTTCTGGGTCGTTGTGTAATATTCTGTTCCTCAGCCAGGACAGGTAGTAGACGCGCAACTTGTTCTTTTTCCCTGAGAGAGAAGGAACAGGGCGGCATGAAAGAGTCACTTAGATGCTGAAGAATAGAGAAACAATCACTTGTGTGTGTGAGAGTGTTAGACCTACCAGATATGGTGACTAACACATTCAGGCCCTCTAACACATCCATTTGTAGGAAGCGCCGTCGAGTTATTAGGTTATAAACCTTTCCCTGGCCGCTTCGGTCAAGCAGCATGAGGCCATTCTCTGTGCCCACCAGCAAGTTCACACCTAAAGACACATATACAGTACATAAAGCTCTGGTTGTCTCATTTCAAAAGGCAACACATGGACCGTAGTTTTTCTTATATGATCGATGGCCGCTCATACCCCAGAGTGCGGCGCACAGGATCTCAGAGTTGAAGCGTTTCTTGTATTTTCGTATCTCTGGCGTGTCACTGTGAGGTCGGATGTTGGTTGGGTTGACGTTGACCACAGAGATCTTTCTGGCCTCATTTAGTCGGGCCTGCTCCTGCCTCAGCAGCTCATTTGCAAACATGGCTGGTGGAAGAAGAAGAGAGAAAGAAGATATGTGAATTATTTTTCTTAACAGCTTACAGACTTCAGGTTAAATACAATGTGTAACACGTAAACAAGACTTTGCTGGATGATCGACGCTCTTACCTGCTGCTGAGTTCTCATCGTCGTCTTCACTTGGTGAGGTTTGGTAAACGCGTGGATCAACAAATGGGGTGAAGGATGCTTTGGACCCAGCCAGACCAAACTGCAAGACAACAGTTGGATTAGTTGTGCTCATGCTTTCTTTAGAAACATACTTTCTATTTCCATTGTGTGTGTGTGTGTGTGTATGTGTGTGTGTGTCTAACCTCAGCCATGTCACCCAGCTCCTGCAGGGCCGTGGTGGGCGAGGCTGAAGGGGAGTTGCTCTGCTGAACCAGGTCAGGGAGGTTACCATGGTTACTGTGATTCCCGAACCCGTTGCTCTCCGTGTGACCGCCTCGCCTCCTCTCCTCTGCCTGAGACACAGACGGGGAGAGAGAGAGAGAAAGAGAGAGATGAAGAGGGAGAGAGAGAGAGAGCAGTGAAATGAGAGAGAATTGCAGTTAAGGAAAGACCTGAAAGAGAGAGAGTATATTTCTTTGTGTGTGTGTGTGTGTGTGTGTGTGTGTGTGTGTTCATCACCTCTCTCATCACCAGAGTGCTGTCCTTGGAGCTATTATAGGCATCCCCCAGCGAGTCCTCTGTCATCCCTCCATACGACTCACCGCTGCTCTGCACTGCTGGCCTATAACACACATACACACACACACGCAAGTGATAAGTCTCATCTTTTCGAAACATTGAAAGCAGAAACAAAGACAAAAACAAAACAGAAGTGGAGAGGATTTACATGATGCGGGGGATATCGCTGACGGCAACAGTCCCGTCGTGCCCGACTGTCTCCCCGTCCTCGTCGCTGCTCTCTGAATCCTCACTGGAAGAAGAGTAGTCTGTCACCTGGAACAAAATGGCACAATGGAAAAAACAAACGTCTATTAAATATGAGCAAACACAAGCGGCACAGGGAGGAACTGTTCCCTCACTGGAAATCTCAGATCTGCACAAAATCCGGCATCATTCTGAGATTGACTTTGAAACACACTTTTTAAACTTGTTAGGTGTGGTTACTCTGCCATCCTTAACTACAGGAACCTACAGTAATGAACCGCAGGAGCTTGCAGTGCATTTACACTCGCTACTCATCATCATAACCGGGATCGTCATCACCTCAATCACAATCATTATTAACCAACCTTGACTGGAGGTCTGCTGCCCTCCTCGACCCTCAATTCTCTGAGTTCTTTAGCCAATGCACTAAGGTCCTATAGAGACAGACAAACAGACAGAGACAGAGACGGACAAAAGGAGACATGAGAATACAAGAAAGCAGTCCTCATCAATTGAATTCATCAGTTCACATTCAACATTCTTAGAATCTGAAGAAGTGAGAATTCATCTTGCATAAAACGATGGGGAGAAACCATAAGCATCATAACAAAGGGGATAACTAAAATGTCACAAAATCACCTGGGCCCGTACAGTGAGTGCTTACGTCAGACCTTTATGAAACATGGGTCCCAAAGAACTGGAGGGCAGCATCAGTCTACACTGCCTCAACCAATCACCCCCATGCCAACTAGCCTGTGGTACCTCCCTCCCTCCGTTCCTGTCACCCTAACCCATGGATCAGACTAAGTCATGCAGACGAGGGGGGATTGTCATACACGGTTGGCTTACCAGCTCCTCCTGACCAGTAACCGTGACAAAAGAGAAACAGGGAAAGAAATACACTATTCAGAGATTGTTCATCTGCTTGGCAATTTATCAGCTTACACATCCACACACACGCACAACACATGCATGTATTCACACAACTTCACGCAAGCACACAATCACGCATTCACGCATTCAAACACACTCTGTCCTCATACACGTGTGTAGAGGCACACATGCACGGCCATCTCCGTTCTCCTTCAGTTCAAAGAAATACACACTTCTTCTTGTGAAAGTGAGTTCACTTCACCATGCCAGGGGAAAAGGAAGGGCTCTGAGAAGTCGATGCAAAGGAGAAAACCCGAGAAAGTGAAAAGGGGGGGACACAAGCGTCACTAACCTCATCTATGGCTTTCTTATAGCTCTGAGGAATGGAAGGAGGAAGAAGGAGAAGAGAGAGAACCAGATGAGCAGCAGAAAATAGGAGGAGAAGAAGAGACTGGCATGGCAGAAAGTGTATGCTTGAGTGTTTGTGTGTGTGTGTGTGTGCGGGCGGGCGTGCGAGTGTGCCCATGTGCGTGACTCACTGCAGGTCTGCTCGGCCTGGCTGATTCGCGGCCTTCCTCCTGCTTGACCTTTACCTCCAGGTTGGCTCCTGGAGGCGATTCTTCCTGCTTGGTTTGACCTATCAGGACACAGAGGATATTACACATCCACACCTTTGACTCGACAAACTATTTTCAGCTGGTTAAAAACTTCAAAGTCCAGAGTTTTTTTATTGAAACAGTAGTGCTCACAACCAGAGACATCGAAAAAGACATAACAGCAAGGCTAACCTACCATACCCACGCTACCTCTCCTCTCACTCTGCCACGTGTTTGTCAAGGGGCGACCCATGCATAACTTAGACTTCCCCCTGGCCTGTTGTTTGACACATCCCTCTACGCATCTCTCTATCCCCCCTCTCACATTTCCTCTCTTTTATCTCTCCAGAGTCTGAGACTAACAGGGCAAATCAGACAGGTTGATCAGAGCAGAACTGCAGCTGACAATGTCTCACTGTCTCTCAAACTCACTGTCTGTGTCTGCATTTGCATGTGGGCACGTAAAAAACAGGCTAGATTTTAATTGTCCGCATCCATATGTGTGTGTGTGTGTGGGTGTATGTGGCAGTTTTTGCCAATGTTTGTACCTCTCCTCTCGGCTGAGCCTCCCTGAGATGAAGGGGAGGAGGATGAGGAGGAGTTAGAGGAGGTTCTCTGCAGCATGGCGTCAAGAGAGAGCTCTGACCGTCGCAGGTCCGGATTACTGAAATGGTAAGAATAAAAATAATTTAATAGCTGTTTCATTATATGAAATATTAAGCTCATAAAAATATAAATATACTGAATATAGAAATCCCACTTTTGTTGTGTCTCAGATCATCTAAGTCCTGTCATATCAATTCAGAATTGATGTTTGAACCTGTGGGAATTTGCTCCTTCACAGTGTTGATGTTACATTTAAACAACATATAACTATCAATGCCAGTCAAATGATAAAGTGGGTTTGTGTGCAATGACATTACACTGCGCTCTTAATGTTTAGGTTTTTATGACATATGGTTCTGAGCCTTACCTGGCCCGTATTAGCTGAGAACCCGTACGAGGACCCAGACCAACTCCTCCATTAGGGGAGTTCTTCCTGACCAGGGCTGGCGAGATGGAGGTGGTCCTCTGGGGAACCTGGACACACTCACACACATAAACACGCGCCAGTAATGTCACTACAACTGTTACAGACTTGTTGCATTGTTGTTGTTGTATTTTCAACAGATCAACAACACTGGATCAAATATGATACCAGGATCATGCCTCCCTTTTCTATTTGTGATTCTTCTGACCTTGGGTGGAACGTCCTCCTCTCTCAACCACGCAGCCCGGTCCCTGTCCCTGTCCCTGTCCCTGTCCCTGTCACGTTCCCGCTCGTCCCGGCTGGTGATGCGTGGCGGAGGTGCGGGCGTGTCAGAAGTGGGGTCTGAGTTCTGTCGGGGCATCTCTGGCCTGGGCGATCCAATGCTGGCCCCCTCGCTCAGGGATGTGCCCGTCTGGTCCTGAAGAGACTGGGAGCCTGACATGGCGCTGTGGGTCTTCACCGGAACCAAGTGGGCCATCTGTGAAAAGAGAGGCAGAGGAATAGAGGGAAAAAAGAGGGGAACATTTGGGGTGAGTTTGTGAGTCGGAAGAGGTCAGAAGTAGGATTGGGGGAACAAGGAGATGAGTGAGGAGGAAGCAGGGAGAGGGAGTGCAGAGTGTGAGGGGGGGGGAAAGGAAGAAAACGGGAAGAGGAAGTGGGAGAGAAAGACAGGAAGGATGGAGATCAAAGGCAAAATTGAAAGAGCGGAAGAAGGAAGAGAAAAAAAATGAAAAAGGAAAAGAGTCAGTGATGAGGAATGGAGAAATATGAAGATGAAGAAACAAACAGAGGAAATCAAAGAGGAGGCAAAGACTGGCAGAAGGCAGATTGATGGAAATATGGATGTTTAAAGGATTGAGGTAACAAATGGCTTTTGTTTGCCTGGAAATGGTGGCCAGCAGGAAACACACACACACACACTTTTTGCTCTCAGTCCGCTCAGTGCGTGCAGGCGCACACAAGCACACACACCTGTGGTTCGATGGAGCGGTGGATGGGTGGGGTGCGGGCAGGCTGCATGCCCCCGCTGCTGAAGGACTCGGAGCGGGGAGGGAGGGAGGGGTCGGAGATGCGGTTGGAGACTTTGTGTTGCAACGCTGGAGAGCTCTGTCTGTTCAGCTTAGATCGCTCCTCCACCTGAGAGAGGTCACACACTGCTGTCACTCATAGGCCAGCACCTGGCACAACCAATCACCATGCCATAACTACGACGGGCACCGCCCCTATGAACCTCTACGAGCCACCAGACAAGCTCAACTGTCACTCAACTCTGTGGAACAACAGCCAAATGTGAATACTGCGACCGTAAACAGTCTTGTTCAATGGAAGTCTTTGTTTCCCGTTTCTGTTAAGTGTTCTAACCTGTTTTATTTCTGTGGAAGATCAGTGATGATGAGACCTGTCAATGTGTGGCATGCTGGGTGTGTTTTGGCACGGCGCTTTCTTTTTGATCTGATGATGCATATTGACCTCCGTATTGCATTGTTTGTGTAGGCGTGCATGCGAGATTGTGTCCCACACACAGTTCAGGAGTGAGTGTCTGATGGCTACGGGGAAAGGTCAAGAATACTTCTTTATCTCCTTTAGTTGACACCACAAGAGCCCAGATTCCATCCAAAACCATGGGTTAGCAAGGCTAGTTTTTGCTCAAACAGGCAAGAACTTCTGACTGATCTTCTATGGCTGCAGGCTTCATCAATATCTCTAAGGCAGAAGGCAGACAACACCATTTTTCCATTGCAATCAGATTATCAGATTAACTGCTGTGCAAGGAGAGAAAAGCTTGAGTGAACTTTCCAATTGCTCTAAACTATCTCAACAGTTAGTGGAGGGCTGAGTCACAGCTCAGTGGGCCATAATGTCAGTAGTCTCCTGGTACAGTAAATGTGCGTGAGTGCAATGAGAAGTTTCCCTGTCTTTCTATTGTTCTGCAATATGTTATTCCTACAATCAATGTTAGTTGCCAGCTAAGGGGTCAACTGCCATGGGCAACCCCTGATGATGTCATCAAGAAAACTAGGCCATTCTAAAAAAAGCTTTGTTAGCTTTCCACTTTGGGTTAAAATAGCTACTGATGAAGTCATCACACACAATATAAGACCAAAGGAAAAAGAACATCTACAAAGTGGCCATTTTGATCTGTGGAAGTAGTATGCAATCAAAGGTTAGCACAGACTTCAAGTGACCTAGACTAAAAGTGAGAGGGGTAAAAAGTCAAAGATGCTAGAGAAAGTGACTGTGAGAAGAACCCTTCACAAAAGAAGAGCTTTTGGGGTATCGCTGCTTGTTTCCCTGTATGTTGTGTGTTATATGTATGTGTATGTGGTCTGTGTTGTTTTACTCTATTCCACCACCCAAAAGCTCTTTCATCTATGCCAGGAAATTCTCACAGGCAAAACAGGAAGAAAAAGGCTGATTATGATGGGCACTTCTTCTATGCTAAGGAAGGACACAAAGGTAGATGAGTGGAGGGAGGAGCTGGACAGAGGACAGAGGATAGAGGGCAGAGGACAGAGGACAGAGGACATCCCCTGAGGATCCAGGGTTTATTACACGTCCCTGGTAGCATCCCACCACCACTTGGCCAATACCCATCACCAAGTTGAAAGATGACTACTTGACTGACCGTGACAATAAGTTGGATTGGGTGGTTTTCCTCCTTGACAACGTCCCTATTATTTACTAGGAGAGGGCTTGCCATGGTGCATTGTGGGATACTGGGTGGAAAAGGGTGACAAGGGGACAGGGGGTTGCAGGGGCGGGAGGGGTATAGTAGTCTAAGACACCTATTGAACCGGGTGATTTTCAAATTTCCCGGAATGTTGGCACCTCTCCTCTAGACCTCAGACCCTGGTTGAATATTTTGTATGATAGTATGTACAAAGTCATCTGCAGCTATATGAAATGAGTAAGAAAACATGTATATCAAAAATATGTGTGTGTGTGTGTGTGTGTGTGTGTGTGTGTGTGTGTGTGTGTGTGTGTGTGTGTGTGTGTGTATGAGGGTATGTGTAAAATTAATGTGGATTAGGCTCTAATATGACATCCCAACAGATCTAATATTGATCTGGGTCTGGGATCCAAAAGGAGAGCTATAGGGTGAGCAGTGAGGAGACGGGTTTGTGACGAAGGCAAAGGCAGAGCGGCTGGGGAGAACATCCGGAGGGGAGCAGCTACTGGCCAACTGTGAGTTTGAGTTTGAGTATGTGGATGAGAGTTGTGGTGAGGTGCGAGGAGATTGAGCGGGGGACGCCAAATTGTCTGAAGACAAACTGTACCTTCGACCGGGCTCTGCAAAGTTTTGTTTGTCTGCTCTTAGGTCGCCAGCAGAGCTGCCTGTTCTCGCACCCCTCAACAGTCTCCAATTCTCTTCGAAACTACGGAAGTGATTGTGATCAGGGGGAAATAGTAGGTCACTGTTACTGTAGTTTCTGGGTGGGTAGGATACAGAGAGGGGATCAAGGAGGTCAGATGGTGTGGCCTCCCAGTCTGAGGGCACCATGAGGCACTCGCTGCTGGTGGTTTGCCTCATCCCTTTACGCCACTCTAGCTCCTCTGGTACATCTACATCTATTCTATGTAACGGAGAGTGGGACCTGCCACGAGGACGGCCACTAACCAGTTTGAGTCCATGGCTGGACACCAGGTTAGATCCAGGCTGAGGTTTCTGCACCCGTCCCGGGGACAGATGACGAAGCTGAGGGATCTTAGAACATTGTGACTCTGGGCCCTCCATGGCTGTCTGACTGGGAGCAGAGAGAGGCCTGTCTCTAGGCTTCTCTGTCTCATTGTGAGGCCCCGGTGGATAAAGGTTGGGCAGATTAGACTGGCTGACCGGCCTTTGATTAGAACTCTCTTCGCTTCTCTTTCCCTTATTGTGTCCCTGGCCAGTAATCTGACTGTGTCCCTGGTTGGACCCCGGACTGCGTCCCCTCTGCCGATTCTGAGCCCTAAACTCTCTGAGCTGCTGACTTATCTCCTGCTTCAACCCTGCGTCTTGTGGATTGCCTGGGTCCAGTGAGATATGGATTTGGGGGATGTGAGTGGAGAGGAGCTGGGCAGCATGGGAGGGGGACCGCCTCGGGGCCTGAGCTCTCGGTTGGCCCCGGGAGGCAGAGGATGAAGCTGGCTGGTTGAAAGACTGGTGATGTCGAAGGTGGGGGCGGGGTGGGTTACCGTGAGCATGCTGCTGTTTCAGGACCTGGAGGTTAGAGTCAGATGACGGTTAGCAACAAAAGATGCACACACAACTTCTGCCAGTACCACAGCATTCATTTTCATGCGTCCTCAGACCCCAAAAAACATTATAGTGGGCAGGATCCCTCCACAATTTTGCTGCCGGTTTCCTCAAAGTACTGCTGCTTCTAGTAAGACCTGCTGAGTGAGAGATGAACAACACAAGGCCACTGGGTGTGTTTTAATGTACTGGAGGAGTTCATTTCCAAAACATCTCATCTATCTTCGGAAACACAATCACCTAAAGCACATTTAAAATTGAGATTATTCACCAAATACTTGACATCCTTCATCCGAGCAGGTGCCTCCCTCAACAAAACCTATCAAATCATCTTTTCATTTCTGTATGCATCTGACTGTTTGTCATACGTGTTGCGGGTTTACCTCTTTAGCCCAGGCAGGTTTGTCGTTAGGGTTGATGATGTCTTTGTAGTGGTAAAGCTGTTTCTTCTCCGCTTGCCTTCCGTCCTGCTGCTGCTGCTGCTGCTGCTGTTGTAGAGACACCAGGTAGGCTCTCTCCTGCTGGAGTTGCCTCTGTAGCCTCTCGGCCTGCCGCTGCTCCTCCACCTGCTTACGCTTGTACTCCTGGGTTGGGGGTCAGCGGAGGATGGGGTGAAGTGAAGGTATGGAGCGATAGAGGGAGAGGGAGGGGCACACAAGGTGAGGAGTGGGTAGAGACAGAGCGCAAGACAGAAAAGAGAGAGTTGATCATGCTACACAGAACTGCTTCACCACAAACATTGACTTTGGGATCACGCATGTGGAACAGGAATTGAAATTACAACTGTACAGCTGATGGCAGAGGAGGGAGATTTCGGATGTTAAATCGTGGAGAGGTTTTGCGAAAAACGTGACCTAATGAAAGAAAAGGAGAAAGGGGAGATGGCAGGAAGGAAGGACGATAGCATGAAGGGAGTGGGGAGACACCGTTTATGGGCCAAGGCACATCCTTGGGTTCCCACGTTCGGTGCCATTGCTGTGGTTTGGGTCTTTCTTTACATGAGCGGGATCTCAAGAGGTTCCCCTGCAGGCTCTGACAACACCTCCTTAAACGTATTTCAAGGAAACGGGGCAAGGTGTCCCCTTGGAGTCCTTGCACTACAGTGTAATAAAACCAAAGAAAAAAAATTGCCCAAGACAACAGCAGGGCACAAAGCGAACCTCTCTGTAGAAAAATAACTTTGTCCTATTTTCTCCTCCGCATTGTGTGGGCCGGCATAATTGGGCCCTGACAAAACAGTGTTTCTGCAGCCTTGGGAGAGTCCTCTGAGATGCAGTCGGCTTTATGGTACATGCAGGGGGTGAGCTGAACACTCAACACAAAGCATTACAATGTATATCATTTAAGATTTTAGCTTCCATTTACTTAAATAGGTTGAGTGACACAGAATGTGGACACCTTCCCGGTCTACTCTGAAATCACCGCCCAGGTGCATGCAGTGGGGATTGGGGGCCACACAGCACAGATGGGAGTGCAGAAAGAGGTGTATGTGGAGTGGTGAGGGAAGGGGAAGGGGGGGGGTTACCAGCAGTAATGCCTGCTCCTGTAGTAGCTGCTGCTGGAGAATCTCTAACTGTCTCTGTTCCTCCTCCAGCTGTCTACGGATATACTCCTGAGCGTCACGCAGGCACAGGGAAAGAGGAAAGAGGTAGATTGAGAGAGTGTCAGAAATACAACAGAATACAAACACAGATAAAGACAAAGACAAAGACAGGAAGAGAGACCTGAGTTTAGACCTGACAAGAGGTCATCTGAGTTAAGCTGTGAGGAGGAGAGCGAGTGAGAATGAGTGAGAGAGAGAGAGAGAAAGAGTGAGCGAGAGAGAGAGAGAGAGAGAGAGAGAGAGAGAGAGAGAGAGAGAGAGAGAGAGAGAGAAACAGAGAGAGAGGGTTTGACGAAAGACGGTTTCTAGAGCAAATGTAATGTGAGGAAAAGAGAATGACAAAGGGACAAAGACAAAGAGATTACGCACCCGCAAACCTGGAAACTGGAAATGGTGGACGAGGGATAGAAAAAAACTGAAAACAACAAAGGAGTAAGAGGAACAATGGACCCTACATTAAAACCAGATTATAAGGCAAGTGGGACAGATGGGACCCCTACTAGTCCCGATGCCCCAGACTAATAAGGCCTCTAAAACCTGCGCTATTTTGATAGCAGGAGCGAAGGGATCGAATTCCAAACGGGCCCCAGACACAAAAAATTAAGGGCCTGGCTTTCAAATTGTAGCATACTGTATTAATATCATTAATGTTACGCTCGAGTGTCACTGAATCAGGACTGATAATATTACACATCTCACGGCTGAGTGAAAGCAATTTTCAATGCAGGAGGCACCCACCTGGTTATTCTGGGCACTAGGCGCTAATGATGATTGATGATAAATACCGCGGACAGAAACTCGCACAGGGAAAGAGTGAGGAATAATTCTCTAAAAGAATGGGAATTAACTGAGAGAGAGAGAGAGAGAGAGAGATTCATTGCCGGGATAGAAGGACAAACAGATTTGCGATGAGACTCGGCTGCTGAGTTTCCATCCAGGCAGAAAAGGTTGTAATGCACGAGGAAGTACGCCAAGAAGATGAATCGCAAGAGATAAGAGATGGAGAGACACAGAGAATTATGTTTGCCATAAAAATGAGACAAACAATGATAGGCTGAGGACGACATAGATGGACTCATCACTTTGCACGCCTTCTGTGGCACGATACTGTCAGACTGTAAATATAACAGGAAGTGCATGAACCTGTTCTCTCTCAGCGTGCCTCCTCTCCTCCTCTCGGCGGAGCTGTTCCATTTCCTCGTAGCGCCTCCTCTGCTCCCTCTCCTGCTGCTTCCTTAGCTCGCGCTCGCGCTGCTGGTGCTGCGGGAGAGGAAGAGGAGGAGCGCAGGAAGAGCATTATTAGAGTTTGTGATTCCACATTTGGAAATTGTCTAACAAAAGGCTTAAACTGTTTGACTGGTGGATTTCATTGTTTAGGCTTGGGCATGGGTTTGCATTCACACTCCCTCATGTACTCGCGCACACACTCACAGACACACACGTAATCCTGTGTGGAGGGGTCATGTTACTTGAGCCGTGTTGTGGCGTTTAGCTGTGGCTTGGGGGGCAAAACCCTGGTGGGAACCCAGAGAGAGAGCACAGATTATGGGCTAAGGATTTCCTGTAAGTCTGCTCTCTGGAAGTACAAGAGGAACACTTGGGAAAGGTCCTGTGTGTGTGTGTTTTGCAGGAAAAGAACGTTCCGGTGCCATATTGAGGTTTCGGCGGCCTTCACTTTACCTCCTCCAGTCGCCTCCTCTGCTCTTTCTGCTCCTCAATGCGCTTCTGCCGCTCAGCTAACAGCAAGCGCTTGTGCTCTTCATTTTGCTGCTGCTCCAGCTGCTGCCGTCGCTGTGCCTCCGAGCGCTCCTTATTGGCCAGCTGCAGACGCAGGAAGTCCCGCCTCAGTGTCGACTCGCCAGCTATGTTGATGATGGAGCTGCGAACGGAGCAGAACGGCGAGGAGGTTTTGTTAGTTGGCCTAGAGGTGTGTGTGCGATGTAGTTGTGTTCTATATGTGTGCACGTTTGTCTTTACATGTCCGAGAGGGCACTGACCTTGGCTCACCCATCTCTCGCTCTTCATCCTCCTCTTCACTGCCACTGTACTCATATTCTGTCTCATCTGATGGAGAGAGAGAGGGAGAGGGAGGAAAAGGGAGAGAATGAGAGAGAATGAATAAAACTGAAGGTGAATTAGGTGATAACCGGCAGAGAGAAAAGCTGTTCCAATTTACACGTTGCATTTTTCACTTGAGCTTCTTTTGTTCATTACTACCGCTCACGGTTTGGGCTCAGATCCTGCGTCTTTACGCTACAACTTTAAATAAGAGTATAAATTGTAATTCTACTGCGTGAAGCGAGGTGGAGAACATAAGGTTTGGGCATAACAGTAACTTCAAGCATAACAGTGCGAGAGAAGCCAGGCTATTGCAGAGATACAGTATATCCACCACAGATCTGTCATCCCAGATGTGACAAAAAGGACATCTGGAGACATCCGCAGTCTCTGCAATGACGAGACGTTTCTATACACATTGCCGCAAAGTCCGGCCCTGCGGCGCGCTGCTCCTTGAGGCGGATAATGGGCAACTTTGCTGTCTCACTTCTGTGTGCATGAGTCAGTCACCAGATTGAGCTAGAGCGGTGTGTATGTGTGTGTGTGTGTGTGTGTGTGTGTGTGTGTGTGCTGTGGTAGAGCAGAGTGGAAGTCTGTCTTTTTTATTCGCTGTCTCGCTGAAATCGTTTGTGTGTGTGTGTGTGTGTGTGTGTGTGTGTGTGTGTGTGTGTGTGTATGTGTGTGTGTGTGTGTGTGTGTGTGTCTCTCACCTCTGCAGCAGTATTGCTTCAATGCAGGGATTAATTCAAGCAGCGTGTTTGTTTGTTTGTGTGTGTGTGGGTGAGGCATATTCACATATTCAACAGAATGATAACACACTCACACTGAATTCTCTGATACACTATAATTGCAGTTACACACACGGATCACATAAAATAAGGATTTTCACTTCTGATTTCAGATTCAAAGTTTAAACAAACTGTTTTGATTAATGTATTTTTTGTCGTAACCACTTTTTATTCTTTTTCTTTCTATTCTTTTATTACTTGTGACCGATAGTTTCCGATCATTTTTATTGCTTTGCAGAGCAGTAATAAGCCATTAAAAATAAAAGCATTGTGGTTTCCAGGTTGAGAAAAAATCATTTGGTTGCTGTACTGTAGATTCTCATCCAGCAGCTTTTATTAATGACTTATGTAATACTGCAGACTTGATGTATTATCAAAAAGTAAAAACAATACATGATCCGTTTATTTGCTCTTTTGTTTTCCCACTTTATAAAAATCAAACAAGCAGACACCAGAATAATCAATCAAGTCTGCAGTTATAAACTTAATGCACCCACCAAAGAGAGATTTCACAACCTGGCAACCAAGTTAAGTTTCTTATTTACTACTGATGTATAAAGTAACGTCAAATGACTTCTTGACCATGACTACAGATATTTCTTATATTTTACAAACCATTTCTATAGTGTCTTGTTAGAGGGTGGCGTCCTTTTTAGAATAGCAATCTGAATCTGTACGATGCATCCATCCATCCTCTCCTCCTGCCATGGGTGTGTGCATGTGTGCGCGCGCGTGCGTGCGTGCGTGTGTGCGTGTGTGTGTGTGTCCTCACCCCTCTCTCCCCTCTTCTTCTTGGTGCGGTCGATGTGGTCCTTCAGCTGGATGCGGATCTGCCTCTCATTGGGCAGGTCCCTGATGAAGGGGTGTTTGAGGAGCTGCTCCGTGCTGGGCCTCTGGCTGTGACTCTTCACCAGGCAGCTCTCAATGAACAACTGGAACTTCTTCGACCTAAACCGGGCAGACGCGGCCGTTTACGGATGACAGATAAGAGAATATGTCCACAAGCCAAACTCATTCCAGATGCACACTCACCATTTCTTTGCCTTCAGTCTGGGGGCTGGGTTGCGCGGGATGAGGAAGAGGGCTCTCATTGGGTGCATGTCACACAGCGCTGAGGAATAAAAGGGTGAGTTAAACGGAATGTTTCAAGGCTAATTGTGCTAAACATCCTCATGGCATATAGTCAAATCTAGCTTGAGTTAGCCCTCATCTGATCAATATTTGCTGTCAACACTGATCGCAATCCATTTTACACACACACTGCCTAAATTAGTAAGTAAACTACCCCTTTTACAGAATAACACAACGCCAAAATGGACCAAGGCACTCATTGAGGATGCATTCCGCGAAGGTTTTTTTTAGATTTCGCTCTTTGAAACATATGCAGACATGAAACAAACAGAATATCTTCGAGACCGCACAGCTAAACTTGTATATTTACAGCAATTACAGCTACTATACAGGGATTACAGCTACTGTATGGCCCTGTAGAAGTTGTTTTCATATTGAATAAAATAATAACGGGAGCAGTGGCTTCTCCTGGAGCCAGGAGCAGGTTGATGGGAAGGAGCGGCATTATGCTTCCTGGATTTTGGGCAGGAGTCCAGCAATTTGACAACCAATTTTATATCATCTCCTTGGCCTTCATTAAAAATGATGGCTACAGATGAGAGGTCCATTGGCTCGGCCTGAAAGATTATCTGACCCGATTACAGTGAGGCACGACAAAATGATGTGCAGCGGCGTCATAAGTTATTGACTGTGTACTTACGTGGAGCTCCTTCGGCCATTTCTATCGCCGTGATCCCCAATGACCACAAATCACTCTGCGATGAAAATATAAACCGCACGTAAATATTCTGTAACCGTGAGTATGAAATAATAAATAAAATAGAAATCTCTTCTTCAGATTGTCGAGGCACCTTGAAGTCATACGTGGCGTCGGGGTTCTCGTCGCAGGCGATGACTTCAGGTGCCATCCAATATGGCGTCCCGATAAAGGTGTTCCTCCTCCCTACCGTCCTGTCCAACTGGGCCGATACGCCGAAATCCACTGCCGAGCAAACACACACACACACAGGTATGATCTTTCAGAGCGTGTGTCCCTTTTTTAGCAATCTGGTGGCATGGTGGTGGCGGCGCTACAGAGCGATGAGTCGGCTGGTATTCACCATAAAAGAAGAAAGTAGAACACACACATACATATACACACACACACACACACTCACTCGCTCTCCCACACACACACAGGAGCCATCTGAAACTTTAGAGCTCCAGCCGCCTTTCTAAGATCAATGCCTTTTTGACAAGCGAGGTAATGTGACGGACTGACCTAGTTTGACCTCTGCATTTTCAGTCAGCAGGACATTCTGTCCCTTGATGTCTCTGTGAATGACCTTGTGTTGATGCAGATGAGTCAGACCCTGCAGACAGAGACGGAGAGGTTGGTCAAGTCAGGATTTTCAGTATTGACATGTGAAAAAGGTATTTTCCAACTTCCAGCAATGGTTGCTGTTGTGGCGTTGACCTTGACCTCTGACCTCTGATTAGTATTAGCTATAATGTTAGCAATGGCAGGAGCAGTGTGGTAATCCATTTACTGATAAAATACTCTACGAAGATGATCTTTCTCTGTTTCTATAAATATCTGGGCGTATGGGAGGAAAACAATGGAATGAACGGAGAGAACAGATGTGGGAGTGAAAGACAAAAGAGAGAAAGAGAGGTGGAGAACATAAAGAGGGAGGAGAGGAGAGCTGAGCAAGAGAGTGACGAGACGGCACACAAAAAGATGAAGTAGAGGAGATGGGGGGCAAGGGAAGGCATAAAGGTAGATGAAAGGAAATCGTTATTGCTGTGTGTAAGTCACGGGGTGCAGCGATTGTGTTCTGTGCTGGAGGTTACAGCCCCCCGCACAAAAGGAGAGCTACGGCTACAGGCAGGAGCGATAAGATGGGGAAGATGAGGGAGATTTATCAAACAGATACAAGTCAGCGCTCCAGATCAGGACAAAACACCATCATCATCAACTGAAATGAACCTATTTTGGTTTGAGACAGTTAGGACACATCCCTCGCTGTGGTTGCATCACTTCGCACAGCAGACGTGAGAATCAAAGCATCGTATGATCAAAGAGAAGACAACTCCATGGATGCCAGCTGTGCGTCGAGTACAATGAGTGTGTTTGTTGATTCTGGCTCGTGATGCCCTCTTTTATCCTCGATAATTAACAATGCTGGGCTTGGTTTTATACTCAATGTGAACTATGCACATGCTGCCGCCCACAGTTGCTATGCCAGCGATGCACACTTGCACACTTTGTGTCACTCCCGAGGATTAAACACTATCCTCAAGGTGGCACCACGGATAGTTAGATCAACACAATTCTCTGTCTTTTGTCAGTGCTGCAATTAGTAAGAGGAGGAAGGCCCGTATGCGGACAAAATAGGATTCTGTTGTTCGCAGAATATACATTACGTGACTCATTGCATCACCGGCTTGCTTGTGCTCGTTCTTATGCTGTCACTGATTGAAGTTTAAGTTTAGCTATGCACAAAATATTCACTCAGTATGACAAAGATGAGGTCATTTTTAACCTTTCACGGAACAAAGATGCATGTGTGTTTGGGTCAGTGAAGTGCTGCTCGTATTCCCTCAGCGTGGGCAGAATATCTACACTTTTGTTATTGACCAGCGCTACAAAATGTTTCTGTTACTACTTAAGCGAAAAGGAAGTAAAAGAAGTAAAAGTTTTCTTGTGAACAGCAACTTTCCGTCTTCTCACCTTAGCTGCTATTCTTCACACAGCCCCCACACTTAAAAATAAGTCATCACAGATCTCATGTACAGTAAAGGAGACTGGACGTGGGTTGGACTTACCCGGAGAATCTCTCTGCAGATGTAGGCGGTCCACTCCTCCTTCAGTGAGTTGCCCTTGGTGTTTTTGATCAAGTCTGTCACTGAGCCGGCTCCACAGAACTCCATCACCAGCTGCATCAAACACGGGGCATTGATTATCGGTCGAGACTTTGTTCAATCTTCCCATGTCATTACCCAAATAAGTGGTCAATCGGTACACTTTTACAGCACTAATAAGATTCTTTAAGTACACGCCCAACACAGATATATTTACTCCACAGTCGTTTGGAAGCCATGGCATCCAGTTTGAGAACCACCGATTTATCACACTGCATTATATTATTATAGAACCTTTGTTCTAATGAAGATGAGTATTATGGACAAAATGGAAATACTCCAGCTTGGCTCTTGATCTTGTAATTGGTCGCCTCACCTAAGTACTAATACTGGTGAACGCAAAGGGTTGTGTGTTTAACGGCTCTTATAGACTGATACTGATGTTTACACAAGGTTGCTCTCCAGCATGATGCACTGTACATAGTATCCATAATCATATTACTGTAATAGCATTAGTAACACAGGGAGTTTACATTCAGAGTACACACACAGGACCAACACAGCACAGACACACACATGTGGTGCGTCATTTCGTGCACACACACACACACACACACACACACACACACACACACACACACACACATAGTCCACAAAGGCCACAGAAACACAAACTGACTGGCAAAGTCATGAGATCACATAAAGTCCACCATCTCTTGGCCCAAACACAACCTCTCCTCTCCTCTCCACACGTGTTCAGATCGACAAAGACACAAAATACACGCATGTTACATGCACACTCACATGCAAGAAGGACACACTGAAAAAACAGGGAGTTGTTGAGTCAGGGGAATTACGCAGACAGTTGAAACACTCACGCACACACACGTGCACCACGCACACACACAACATTCACAGCTTTCAAAACACACATCAAATATATATACAAATTCCAGTGCACACACAGACTACTGTATGCATAAAAAGACTGAACGCACACTCTCGCTCACACGCACACAAACACACTGTGTTGTCCATCCTCTTATAGTGAAGAAAGGAAAGTCAGTTTTTCCCGTTCTGCTCTGTGTATCTCTAAGAGACTGCAGCTATCTTCCTTCCTCTCACTCTCCCTTTTATAAACAGCATTGCAGAGACACCATCTAACACACACACACACACGCGCGGGCACACACAGACACACAGAGAAAAAAGGCCATACCCATAGCTGGTCATCTGTGCCAGGGGAGTTTTTCTTGATGAAGGCTCCATAGTAGGTGGCGATGTTTCGATGGTGGCTGTATTTCTTCAGCATGTTAATTTCTGCTTTAATCTCCTCTTCCTCATCCTGAGACAAGTAAACACACACACACACACACACAAACAGTGAAAATCAACAGGCATAGAACCACAACCTCTATTTGTGATCCCTCCAAAAAGCTCTGTGGTAAATTAAATAGAATTATTCATGGTTTGCATTTATTAAAATTCAGAAAACTTATGATAAAAGACACAGCTGGCTTGTAAATTATCCGCAATGACAAAAACATTACTGTGTGATCAGGCCCATATTTGGGGGGTTACAGCCACAAACACACACACACACACAAAAGCAGTTTGAAGGAAGATGGTGACTGAAAAATATAATTTCTTATTCATGATACACAACATCAGAACACTAAGCCTTGATTACTTAGTGTTAATCTGCAAGGGACACAAAGAGAATTCAGTCATTTCTGCTTATTCGCTACAATTGTTATTCTTATTGCTCACAAATGAATTGTTCACTCATATATCCATTAATGCAGCGTTTCCTTCATTTGTTGGTTTGTTCATGGCTTCACTTTGGTAATCACTTTGTCACGTCTGTATGCCTCCTTGAATGTGTTCATCCCTTTAATCATCCACTCATTCTTTCATGCTGCTGTTCATTCATTCACAGGCTGCTTTGCTTTGTAGCTTTGCATCTCCACTCGCTTCATTGTTTAGAGCCGGCAGCCAAGTGCTGACGGGGTGAGAGGAGATCTAAATATAGCCGAGATTCCATCCTGCGTTGCAGACGAGCTCGAGACCACACTGATGCCCTCATACTTCCAGGTAATATTACCATGGCGATATTCATGTCCTCGTTTCCTCTCTGGCTCATCAAGCAAGCACTCACCGCTCATGATTAGACGACGCAAACAGGCAGTTCAATCACTTGGGATGGTTTGCTGACTGTAGGTGTATGTGTGTGTGTGTGTGTGTGTGTGTATATATCTTACCCCGGTGACATCCATGACCTTGATGGCAGCCAGCTGCCCCGTCTTAACATGGCGACCCTGGTGGAAGCAGAAGAGGGAAAACATTTAAGTATTTACAGCTGCACCAGGTGTGTTAATGTGCTGAGTGGATCACAGTGCACTTACTGCACTAAATGCACATTATTCCCTTTTGGTTTAAGCTGCATTCATAAATAACCAGATCAACAGGACAGATCCAGACCCTGTCAGGCATCAGTAATAAATATCGTCCTTTCACATTGCATCATATTTGACAGTGGAGACTAAAAGGAAAAACGTTGACTAAGAGACTACACGCACACACAATCACTGATTAGTGCAGGAAGTTTCGTCCAGTGTCCAATATCATTAATCCACCATATCCACCAATTCTGATTTGCGGGTGCCAATGTGAATCAAACGAGCTGTGATGAGAGGAAGACAGAATGAAGTGATCGATCACATAAGCGACAGAGAAACAGATACAATGTGTTGTGCATTCTTGGGCGGATGCCTGGTAGACATGGGCTGGGACGAAGCGATGAGGAGGAAGATGAGACGCCGAGGGGTGGAAGACGACCGTAAAAGAGCATCTGTGGCTGTGATCACCTAATGAGTCTAACAGGGGCTGGAGACGCTCAACCACCGGCGGCTATTACTTCCACCTGTCGAGACTTGGATTTGCATGTTAAAGCCCGAGCGGAGCAGTTTAACAAAGGCGGCATGAAAAAGTTACTAACACACACACACACACACACACATATACTAAAGTGGGGTGTGACTGTTTTCCTGGTGGGATTGTTATAAAGCAGATGGTATTAAGGGCCTGGGTCTAAAGTGGCTCTTGAGGGTCGTATTTGAAGGACCCTTCAGATAATACCAGACAACACAGAGGCTGGGGAACGTGGCAGACGGAACAGATTGAGATTGTGATGGAATATTATGGCTGCACTTGGCGGCGGCTTTGCTTTACAATTCATTTAGCGGACTAAAGTCCAATCTCTGCAACCTGCGTCGGCCATTACTCATTCTCTGTCCTGTTTTTAATGTTGTTTTAACGGATCGATTGCACCCACCAGCTCGCCAAAAACTCCCCGCGCTTGATGAACAGCTTTTGAATAGATGGAGCTCATTCAATACACCTATTAAATGCAAAATGATGTAGACGGATTGATTACTCACAATCCTTGTATCTGTTGCGCTCAAATCTATGGAGGAAAGCTTAACACAGGCTCTGTGTTTACACTGACGGTCAGACAAACAAATTAAAGTGTGATATAAGGGGTTCATTATGAGAATGAAGTGAAAAACAAAGCGTTATTATTATGTTTACACTCCGTTTTACTTTGCTACACTTCAGAAAGCACTGTGATTTATTTTACTTTACTCCAATCGATACATTCAGAGCTGCTTTCATTATATATTTTGTGTGTTCCCGCGAGATATGACACGCAATATGCTGTCATTACCCACAATCCCTGAGCGACGGGGACATTTTAGTCACAAGTTAAATTTGTCATGAAACGGCTTTTCTGGAATTAAAAAACTTAACTTAACTCACTGATTTATTACCAGAGGAGAGGAAAGTTTTAGTTTTAATATGAAAATTTATTGTGCTGCCATCCAGAACTCCACAATGCAAACTAAGCACCACAGGATGGCTAATCATTCTCTCTCTCTCTCTCTCTCTCTCTCTCTCTCTCTCTCTCTCTCTCTCTCTCTCTCTCTCTCTCTCTCTCTCTCTCTCTCTCTCTCTCTCTCTCTCTCTCTCTCTCTCTCTCTCTCTCTCTCTCTCTCTCTCTCTCTCTCTCTCTCTCTCTCTCTCTCTCTCTCTCTCTCTCTCTCTCTCTCTCTCTCTCTCTCTCTCTCTCTCTCTCACACACACACACACACACACACACAGACCAGATTCTGTGCAAGTCAAAAGAGTTGGAAAGATTGAACAGGGATTTCTCGTTAGGCTCAGACTGCCCCAATTCCGCCGGCACAAGGATCGACTTTGTTAGAGACCAACAAAAGGCATTACGGCCACTTACCAACCGCACACAGTCGCGCACAATGGCACACTCTCACACACATACAGACAGACAGAAAGATACACAAAGATCTCCCTTCTTTCACCGCCAAGACAGAAGATCTCTTACATACACCAACATGGAGAGAGAGAGAGACAGAGGGACAGAGAGAGAGAGACGGAGAGAGAGAGAGAGAGAGAGAGAGAGAGAGAGAGAGAGAGAGAGAGAGAGAGAGAAAGAGACAGAGAATGATTGAGGGAGTTAGACAGTGACTAAGAGGGCGAGAGAGCAAGAGAGAGAATGTGTCAAATAGATATTGGACATGGATATCATCAGTGCTGGATAAAGATTCATTACTCCAAGACACCTGACAACCTCCCTCCCTTCCTCCCTCCCTCCCTCGTCTTCTTATGGAGGAGTGATATCATTTAGTCTTAAATGAGTGTGAAGGGAGCAGCAGAGAGGACTTAGTGGCGTCCTTTCATCTCTATCTCCTCTCGTCTCTCACCTCGTTTATTTGCTAATTCTGGAGGAACGATTTCGCAGATGGATTTATAACCTCACAACATTGATAATCGCATCAAAACAATTAAGGGAAGTGATAAGACTGCAAATTACTGGATAACAAATGAGATTTAATGATGACAATAATGTCTAAAAGTGGTAAACAACTCTCTTTCCCTCTCTCATATCCCATTTGAAATGAGAGCTTTGCTTCTCTGACCTAGATCTCTCGCTCTCTCTCTCTCTCACAAGCAAATTATGACACAAACGGAGGATTCATGCGGCCCTTTCACTTAGGCTCCGCTAATGCTTTTCAGCGCCTTGTGCAACCGCTCATACAGGCCTAAGAGCTTACACACACACACACACAAATGCTCATTCAAATTTTGTATTTAGCTGCAATCATTGTGAAATAACGGATAATGGCTGCACGGCCATTTCAGGACAATGATTTTGATTCTGTCACTCACACGCCGACACATAGACGGACACACACTCCTACCGGGCGCTCTGATGCCCCCCCAGGCAAGGTGTGTGTGACCGATAACAGACTGAATTGATCATGTTTGCTCTGCTTGGATGGTTCGTGCTGTGATGGAGACAGCAGAGCGATACCAAAACCTGATCCCCAATCAGCCTGCAGGGGGCCACATCATGCAGGATTCATTACTGAGGTGTCATATCTGCAGGTCAGTGTCTGTTAGATTGTGGTCAAGGAATGCAGTTAGTTTGGCTCCATCCCACAAAGCACACGCATTGGTTCTTAACAAAGCACCATATCGACTTATTTATCACTTATTTCAGAGGACAATAAATGGCATGTGTGATGCTGTGATTTGTTTTATTCTCCCACAGAATGAAATCAGGGATAGGATTATGGATTGGGAATCTTCAATCAATAGAATGATGAATGATAAATGCGGTCAGAGAAAATCAACTGAAGTAATTGATTTTTGATGTATGTATATATAACCTAATTAACCTCAACATCACAGTATCTAGTACATAACAAATAGAAAATACACAATGGCTCCATTCAGCAGCAGATCAATTGCAAAAGGTAATCACGCACACACTCTGGATGTAACTCTGTGTGCTGCAGGCTGCAGAGGACAGCAACTCGCCCTCAAGCTCAGCTTGCAGCCTCAATTGGGCCAGACGAACCTGCCTGAACACAACCTGCAGGTGGATACGAGCTTATGCTTCTGTGTCTCTGCATGTCTATGTGTGTGTGTGTGTGTGTGTGTGTGTGTTTATGGCCGAGCGTGCATGTGTACGTATTTTATTCATGTGTGCGTGTCCATGCCCTTGCCCATCCCTCCTCCCCCCGAAAGAATTACTATGCAGGACACTTCCTGTTGTAGCCTAGCAACCTTGGCCGACTAGAGTAGAGCGGTCGCTGAAACATACAGCCGTGCAAAACATAGACATGCATGCACACCAGGAGACGGTCATCCTGACACAAGACTTATTGCTTGGAGGAAAAGGTAGAGTGAGGGGACGGAGAGAGATAGAGAGAGAGAGAGAGAGAGAGAGAGAGAGAGAGAGAGAGAGAGTGAGAGACAAGGTTGCAAGGTCAAAAATCTCCAGAAGTCCAGTTGCAGTCTGACTTTAACATAGATGCTAACCTGCGTTTAAACCTGCATAATCTAAGCTGTAAAGGACCATATAAGTGATTTTGGCCCATTAACTTCAAATCTCCTATCTATTGACATTCCACTGAAGCATTCTCATTAAGAATAAAATGAAGATTGATTTCCTACGTTTGTGAAATCCGCGCCATTTTATGTCACAACTGTTTCAGTTGTGACATGAAATTTGCAGGGATACAAAAAGGCATTTGGCATCCAGGAGTTGGATGCCAAACAGCAACCGTTTGATGTCAGAAACTGAACTCCCTGTTTGTCTTCAGGGTTTGACGTCCATTGACTTTGCTCATGAATACAAAAATGTTTCCGCTCTCAGATCTCAAATCTCGCACCGAGCAACCCAAGAACAAAGCTGACGGGCGAGTAAGCAGATGAGCATGGTCAGAGACGTTTGACAACAACAGAAATAAAGCGTGAAATTTGATTGTAATAATGGAAAGTAGACTAATGGTTTTACTAAACTATAACCATTAAAGACTAAGTCAAGAGTGTAATGTTGTGTAGTTACGACCTCAGATTGTAATCATGGTGTTCAGACAAATCTAGCTCCTGAATCCTTCAATGTAAACAATATGTAAAGACACACAGCACACACAGATGCACTTCCCTACAAAACCAGGAATGGACTGACAGACTGTGTTGCCGACTCATTGTGAAAAGAAAATGGGTCACATCCTAATCCTAATCTGAAGCATAATGGCACACGCACACGCGTACACACGCACACACACGCACACACACACTTTATTATTCAAAGACCACTTGATTATTCAGTGTCTCAGTCTCAAATATGTCCTGGCAGACTGACACAGTCTGTCTCAATTCGCAGGCTTCTCCAAAGGAGATTTGAAAAAGTATATCAGTGTATCCTTTGTGTCCCACAATCCATTGCACACTGGTCAGTTGTTTAATGTAGCGTTCTTTCATGCGATCAGTGTATACACATCTATCCAGCTGTATGTTACTGCATGTTACTGCATTTTAGGGTTGAAGTGTTTTGGTCCCTACCCTCACATCAGCACCCATTGGGTCAACACTTAACACTCACTATACACTCCCATCATGCTCAGCAGCAGACCTGTGAGTGCTTTCACCTGCCAAACATTATGAACAGAGTTTTGCTTGAGAGACCTCAGAGGAATAAGAGGCCAATACTCCCAGACACACCTCATTGCAGCTGAAACACCCGCAATCATCCTGCATTCGCACGTGCTCACAGACAAGCGCTGGTGCACGCGCACACTGTGAAATCAGTGAGGCAGTAAATAAAAGTGACAAAGGCCTCCATACCAATCTACCAACGCTCTGGCCGGAAAATATAGAAGCACCCCGAGGCTGCAAATACACTCACACATCCATGAGCCGGGCGGAGGGAGGAGACAAAGACACATGAAAAAGATGGAGACCGGGAGAAGACATTTTGGAAGAGAAAAGATATAAAACAAGAGATAGTGACAATAAGGGAAATAGATATGAGCAAGAGAGACGAGGAATAGGGGTGGAGGAGGAAGCAGAGAGGAGAGAGGAGGCAATGATGTGTGGAATCTTCCAGAGGGCGTTTATTGACAGGTAAGGTGGGAGGGGAGGAAATATGCAACAAATCGCTGGCACATGTTGATCCCACCGAGCGAGTTAAGTGCTGTTATCGGCTCCCGAACAACAATCTGAGCGGAGTCTAAAATATAACCGCTCATTAACCCGCCTGCTCGCGGAACAACGAGCTCATTAACGAGCCTGCGGACGCACAAAAGGTAGCAGAAACACACTAATCTGGGGTTAAGGAGCGGATTTGGTGCGACGCTGAGTGCTTTTCACAAATGCAAGTGTGCACAAACAAGAAAGCACACAAATGTGATTGCAAGTGAACAAAAGCAGCTCTGTTTAATCCCTACTGTTCTACTGAGTGAAAATGACATCATCAGCGCCACGACAACAAATAACATTTAGCTTAATATTGTATGTAAAGATGGGTCAGAGGGAAAGAGGGTAAGATCCTGTCCTGGTCGTAGATGAGAGGGGAATAAATCAACTGCAACAGGATAACGACATGGTAGATGGATGTGTGTATGCGTGTTTGTGTGTGTGTGTGTGTGTGTGTGTGTGTGTGTGTGTGTGTGTGTGTGTGTGTGTGTATCTAAAGCTTATTTATGGCAGGGCGCGTGGCATTAAGAGTTGACCCAGATTGAATGAAACACAAACACAAACACATGTATTGTGACATGATAGAAATTTATGCAGAAATCAGTTGTTAGACACCTTTGAAAGAAAGGGTTAATCCTCCCAAACACAACAACAGCATGTCAGTCTGCACCCACACTTACTCGTTAACACACTCTGTCACACACTGACCCACTTATCTATCACACTAAATCGTCAAAGAATAAGAATCATCGCTGAGTAAAAGACGACATGAGCAGAGTGAAACTAGAGTATGAAAAAAGTGTGTGTGTGCATGAATGGAGGAACGTTACAGAAGAGGAGAAGGAGGAGGAGGAGGAGGGCTGCAGT
Source organism: Genypterus blacodes (assembly GCF_046128005.1). Classification (NCBI taxonomy): domain Eukaryota; kingdom Metazoa; phylum Chordata; class Actinopteri; order Ophidiiformes; family Ophidiidae; genus Genypterus; species Genypterus blacodes. The sequence goes on along the minus strand of NW_027466883.1, from coordinate 3,540,006 downwards.
GAGGAGGGAAAGAGGCGGGATCAGCACATCAGCATCACACTCCGGCGGCTCGGGAGGTCAAACGAACAACGTGGCTGATTTACTGTACGGGCAGGAAGTGAGAGAGGGAGAGGGAGAGAGAGGGAGAGAGAAACAGCTGAGAGGAGGAGGAGGAGGAGGAGGAGAGGTAGGTAAGGACAGAAAAGATGAAGAGCGGGGGTCGAGTGGAAGGGCAGAAAATGAAAATGGGGAGGCGAAGGCTGTGGGAAAAATAAAACACATTAGCGGGAGAAATGAGGAGACAGAGGCGACGGATAGAGAGAATAATGGAGAGAGTGGCGGCAGGTATAGGTTATTGATTAAGCTATTGATGAGCAGTAATTCACACGGTGGGAGAAAAACTAAAAACCTTGGCTAAATAGCTCTTTACAGTGCACGCCGTCGATAACTGTGTGTGTGGCTCTGAGTGTGTGTGTGTATGTGTGTGTGTGTGTGTGTGTGTGTGTGTGGACGAGGAAGACAAGACGGAGAGAGAGCGCGAGAGATGGTGTATTGACATCAGGCATGGCTAATTGACCCGAGACCGGGCGAGAAGAGAGCATTGTGGGTAAGTGGGGCGCGTGGCCTTGGGGAAGACAGAAAGAGGATGTAGGCTAATGAACACACTGCCAGGTGCGCGTGCTTCTGAATGTGTGTGTGTGTGTGTGTGTGTGTGTGTGTGTGTGTGTGTGTGAGTGTGTGTGTGTGGAGGTTGGGGGTGGGGGGTGGCACGAACATCTTGGTGTGTGGGTGGAACAGGCACATCTGCTGTTGCCACGATAACAAGCAACACACACCTCAGTCACGGTTCACAGTTCATTCATGAGGACTCCAGAGATTGAAGAGCGGTGTGTGTGTGTGTGTGTGTGTGTGTGTGTGTGTGTGTGTGTGTGTGTGTGTGTGTGTGTGTGTGTGTGTGTGTGTGTGTCCTTGTTTCAGTTATTTACAGCGTGACACTGTGTCATTGCCCCATCTACTTCTGTATTTGTTTTCCACACACACACACACACACACACACCACAAACAATTCCCCAGCTGTAACACTGGGCCCTGTAGCCTGCAGACACTCTGACAGCCGCCACATTAGCACTAATGCTACATATAGCGCTACATTCTGTATTCATTTACATGCGCCACCTCTTGGCGTGTTAAATGCAAAACACACACACACACACACACACACACACACGCACAGGCCTGTACACGGTCTCATGCAATGACTGATGTTCTCCCCTCCAGCAAGAACTACTAACATATGTTTGCTGGACCTGATTATTATATTTCTGTGTTCTGTTGGAGTTCTCTGAGGTGTGTGTGTGTGTGTGCGTGCGTGCGTGCGTGCGTGCGTGCGTGCGTGCGTGCGTGCGTGCGTGCGTGCGTGTGTGTGTGTTTTTTGCAGTGTGAAAATACACAACTTTTATATTCGGTTCGCAGGAGAGGAAGGAGGGGGGGAGAGAGATGAGAGGAAGATGAAGGTGTAATTGGTTAAAGAGATGAAGGTGTCAATTCTGATCCAATCCTAATCTACATCTCTGTGCCTTTGAGGATCCCAGGTTGCCACGGTGACAAGATTAACATGCCATCAGTGAGGACGCAAGGTCACGGCGGCGCACACACCTCCACTCCATCGTACCCAGTCTCACCCGTTCATCGATTTTACGCTGAAGATAACTGGAACGCATGAACCCCCCCCCACACACACACACTCACACACAGTGAAGACAGAAGACAGACACTACTTGAAACAAACACGCAGATTGACATGAGTCCACTTCACCACCTACATGCTACTTCAAACCCTTGTTCATACACTTGTGCTCCAACCCTCTGCTCCATCAACACACAGGCACATTTCACACGCGCACAAACATTCACACACACACACAGACGCACACTGATGCAGTAAATGGAAACCACACAGCTGCTCTTTGTAGTGAGGAGCTGTCACAGTGGGCGAGCATATAAAAGCCCATACGGCCCCCCAACGATCAGTTCTGCTGTTCCGTGTGCGTGTGTGTGTGTGTATATGTGTGTGTGTGTGAGACAGTGACTGGTGAATATTTAAAGAGTGTGTGGAGCACTTTGCCTGAGGAGTAGAGTGGATGTGTTCTGTCATCAGAGAGAAACAGATTGGTCACCTCCTTTTCTCTTCCCTTCTTCTGCTGGAGGAGAGCATGGAGACAGCTCACACATACACACATACACACACACACACACACTTGTTACTGCCAAGGAGACATTCAAAACGATGTGCTGTGTGTGCGTCACTGTTGTGCCGCGTCAGGTCACGTGAAAATCACAGTGTCCTTGCGTCTACCTTGGAGAGAAATGAGCTCTCTCGTGGGAATAAGGAGAACTTGCGATCAATCAATTAGCCGATCAATAATCATGTCAGTCAATGTGTCATCCAGTTTAGGCAGACAGGGATAGACCGTGTGGTTGGCCCACGACCATTATGGCCCTGTGTGTGTGTGTGTGTGTGTGTGTGTGTGTGTGTGTATGTGTGTGTGTGTGTGTGTGTGTGTGTGTAAGTGTGAGACACAGGGGCGCTTTCCTCATTTCAGAGAACTGCAATTCCCATAAGCCCCCACGGCCCCATCAAATATTCACAGCTATCACAGAGAAATATGGGGTTGGGGGGGGTTGGAGGGGTGGCAGTAACAGAGGCGCAATAAAAAAAAGAAGAAGAAGAAAGAGAGAGCTGGAGGTGCGGCGAAATGAGAGGAAGATGTGATGACATAAAAAGAGAGGAAATACCACCGAGGGAGTAGGCAGAGAGAGAGAGAGAGAGAGAGAGAGAGAGAGAGAGAGAGAGAGAGAGAGAGAGGTTAGCAGATAGGGAGCGTGTTTAATTATTCAGCATTACCCGTGTTCTCTATTTATGGCCCTTTTAGAGCAGCCAGTGGAAGCTATATATACACAGAGTGAAGGCACAGGCTGCTCCCTCAAGTTCAGCTCGCCAGGGGAGGCTTCAGCCCAAAAACACAGGGAAACCAGAGGAAAAACACCATCGCGCTTGACAGGAGGAACGTGGGAAAGTTAGGAAATGAACAGATGGAGAAAAAGAGGGGGAAAAAAACACAAAAAGCAAGATGAAGAGAGAGAGAGAGAGCAAGAGAGAGAGAGATGGAAGTGAAGCTTAATGATCTCTGAGCTGAGGCGACAAAACAACAACCTGCAACTATTTCTGATGTTTTAATTGTGCTGAGATTTTAGGTGTGTGTGTGTGTGGGTGAGAGAGAGAGAGAGAGAGAGAGAGAGAGAGAGAGAGAGAGAGAGAGAGGAGAGAGAGAGAGCACTGCCCCGGGAGCAGATCTCTATCATTTAACTAGATGGCGTAATGGAATGGTTGATAAACCTGTTATCTCTGGTTCCCAGACACACCGAGCTGCAGCGATGCAGCACATTACACTGGCCCTCTGTCACCAATAACATAGAAAAAACAGTGCTGGTCATTACTATTACACACACAGACACACACACACACGCACACACACACACACACACAAGAATGCATGCACGGATGCTCAAAACCTGAATGTAATTTAGTAATCTGGCTTGGGAAATCTCCAATTTTATGTAGGTTATCGATATTCCAGACATTATCTTTGCCGCAGCGGCCACACAAGGGGCACAAACGCAAATAAAAACATTATTAATAATTACATTTACTGCCATCTATGATCACAGATGCATCACCACCAAAATAGGTGCCGGGCCGCCGAGCAAATTGGATTTATTTTGGGAATCATTGCGAGCAGTAAAAGTGTGTTTACAGGAGGGAGATTTCAAGGTCCACCTGTGCTCCACTTGCAGCACACCGGCGAGGGTGGATCGATCCAGGCCCGGGAACACGTGGCGGTCCAACACTGCATAGGGATATTACAGATGGAGAGTCCAGGCATCTTATATATATTTAAGAGCTTAAAACCAGCCCGGCGAGAGGCTCAAGGTTCATTCATCATCTCAGAGACTCGGGTTCACCTGCTTACTACAGGTTGATGGAGTTAGAGCTTAAAGTAAGATGGTGTTCACGCTCAAATGACTCAGGTGATCCTTATTTATATGCATATGGGTCCAATCTTTAACGCCTGGACTTTCTCTACAGAACAGGAGGTAGAATATCAGACTGTATTTTCAGCATCATAAAGTGTGTTTGCTCTCTCAAATGGCACTTATATACACACACACACACTGTGTCCAGTTTATCCATATCTAAGTACTGTATATACAAAATATGCATGTGTATACAGTTTGTTCACGTACACATCAGTGTGCGTTTGTGTTTGTGTGTAGCATAGCAGTGGATATGCAGTATGTATAATTTAGTGTTTTTATACTAACTCTGCTTTTAACTGCAATCAGGGACCTCCATAACATTTTGTTGTACTTTAATTGTTGTACTTTAATTGCCAGCAAACAAGATTTCCTATTCTGTTCTTTAAGTGTTGTAGCTGCACATTAATTCAAAGTTTGACCACAGGATTTAGCTTTTGTTACCATGATTCAATACAACAATACAATAAGTGATACAATATAAGCATTTGATTAATAACACTCCGCTTTTAACATTTAGTCTCATGCAGAAAGCAGTGTTTCCACGGTGACGCACTATCACAATCCAATAAGGATAGAACACCGGGCCAGAAGGCCTGGTGCTGTTGCCGTAGCGATTGTGTGGCTGAGTAACGTATATGAACAGACTGGATGAATGTCAGCCAGCAAATGAGCCGTGACTTTCACCAAGACAGCAGAGTCAGCAATAAATGGATATACATAACTCTCCTCTTCTCAGCTGCTTTCGTGTTTTCCTCCCTCGACGTGCTTACACACACGCACGCATATATACACACACACACACACACACACACTGAGGCTAGGAGTATGGAGAAGCATGTCCAACCTCTGCCTGACCTTTTATCTGGTCCAATCAGCAGAGACAGTAGCTCCTCACCATCACCACCTGACCTTCACTCACCACTCCATTTCACACTCATGCTCTCACGGGCACATGCACACGCTCACACACACTTCCATACTACTGTATATACAAATAGCACACAGTACACATGACTCACTAATCTTTTTGTGACACCATTTTGCAGGAAATGATAAGAGACGTGCAGCATGGGACGTCAATCAAATTGCAACTTTGGAAAACATAAGCAAGTGCCTCATTTTTACTAAGCTGGATTTTTTTATTGTGTAAGAAATTCGTATCATCCTTGTACAGTTTTTGTTTCGATTATTCCTATCCCCTGAGTTCAGCAGGCTTGGTTTCATTTACGCAATCCGGCACACCGCATGTGCTCACAGAAGGAGCCGCAACCGCAGCTCCGTCAGAGCCGCGCAGCGACACGGCAACATCCAGGAAAAGGAAGCGACGAGCAGAGGACAGAGGGGCCGTCACACGCGGGGGAGGGGGGCAGGGGTGTGGAAGTGCACAGAGAGACTTGGACAGAGAGATAGCAGCTAAACAACAGCGTTTAAACCGCTGTGATGTCTCTACGCCGGCTCAACTTTGCCTGAGTCCTTCCTGGGTTCAAAGTAAACACCACAGAGAGAAGATGAAATGTAAATACAGAAACACAGAGGCAAGGAGAGGAAGAGACATTATCCTAAAAGCACTTTGACGTGTCCCAGTTTCTGCATCTCTCTCTCTCTCTCTCTCTCTGATTGACTGATTCTCTGTGTGTGTGTTCATCTTACCTTGTACACCTGCCCATATGTGCCATTTCCCACCAGCTCCACCAGCTCAAAGATGCCAGCAGGGTCCTATAAAGACGCAGACAGATAATAAGACCGTTAACGCTTTCGGCACATTTAATTCAAAAATAATAAAAGTATTACTCTCGTGTTGTTTTGCATCATTAAATAAACAAAACAACCGCATAAACATCAATTTCAGGCAAGGCTTGAGTTGTAGCAACGGTCATTTTACAGTTAAACAATAAACTATTAAAGATACCAGCAGTAGTAAATTGAGAAGATAAAACAACAAATACAAAGTAGCAATACATAAAAACAGAAATATAATAAAATTGAACTTGTAATAACAGGAAACGAGATTGAAAAGCACAAAAATGCAGTCTGTAAAACATATAGAGAATATACAATGATACCATAAATCTTTCTTCATTAAAAAAAGAAAATATGTTGTACAGCAGAGTAGGTTTGTTTTGAGGGCAGGGCCTCAAAGCCACAGCACCTTTAATGGCTTGTTTTCATTCAGTGTGCACAGTGTGGTTGTTTTTTGCGTGCATGAAATCATTGCAAAGGTAATTGCAAAGAAAATGTGCATTTGAGCCAATAACTTCCGCCCACAGTCGCTAGGTCGCCAACGCAGAACTCAACACATCCTTGTCAAGGAGCAGCTCGACTAGAGCATAAAACCCACTGACCCCCACGCACACACTCACACACACACACTCCAAAGTACACACACACACACACACACACACGCACACACACATACAAATTCACCTCCCCCTTCCTCTCTGCTGTGTTGCTACGACATTCCAACAATAGCTGGTATTCACCCTCTCTTCCCCTCTCTCTCTCTCTCTCTCTCTTTCACACTCGCCCCGCTCCACCACCTTCTGTTCTCCAACCAGCCAAAGTCCATCTATGTCTCTCTCACCCTTTCACTTACACACACACACACACACGCACACACGCACACACACACACACACTCTCTCACTCTCTCCTTCATTCCAGGCCTGTGGTTGTGAAGTCTCTTGTTTTCTTTCCATCTCATTCCGACAGTGTCCCAGCACCACCGAGGCACTTTTCCCTACATCGCTTCTGTCGTGGCGTGGTGTTAACTTTACACGCCGTCCTTCCATGCGGTTTGCGGGAACCTCGTTTTCTATTTGTGAGAGTTTCTTTTAAATGTGCCTGCTACAACATGATCCACCCAGGAGCAAAATGTTGAAATCTTTGACGGCGGGGTGAATCTGGAGGCTTATTGAGTTGTTGATTCACTGTTCAGATCTGCTCTGGGACTCGGGCTAAAGCTGCAGGTCGCCCTGATATTGCAGCCTGCCCACGTTTACACACAAACAAATCCCTTCTCAATAAAAGCATTGAATTATTCCCTGAAACAACACACACACACACACACACACACACACACACACACACACACACACACACACACACGGCACTTTCTCCCTCTCCTCCCCATTTTTTGTTGCTTTCTTTTATCAATTTCCTTTACACGCCTCGTCTGTCGGTTTCCCCTCTTCTCTCTTTTGCTCTACGATTCTCTTCCCCTTGTTTCCTTATCTCTCTTCGTCTCCTCTCCTCTCCTCTATATGTTGGCCTCTGCGGCCTCAGCAGACCTGTCAACCTGTCAGCCGCCTCTGAAGATACGAGGCCTTGTTGTGCTTTTGCTCTCTGCTTCCTCTTCCTGTTGTTTCCTCACCCAAATTTCTGTCTGTTGTGTGCAGCTACCACACATGCACTTCTCTCACACACACACACACACACACATAGACAAACAGACAAACTGATCCACTCTCACTCTGTCTCAAGTACATCCTCCCACAGTCTCGCTCTCTCTAACCACACACACACACACACACACACAAAAACACACACACACACTGCCAAAAGCACACTCCCACACAGGCACTACTGTTCAAATGTTGTAACGCGCGCTTGTGTGTGTGTGCGTGTGTTTGTGTGTTTGTGTGTTTGCACGCAATTAAGAGTCTGAACAGTGCAGACAGCCGCATTCTGTGTGTTTGCTTTCCTATGAGGCCTTCAGTTTATGCTAGATTCCTCCTTAGTTTCTCTCCCTTCACTTCTTTTGCCTTTTGTCTTTGTACTCTAGTGTGTGTGTGTGTGTGTGTGTGTGTGTGTGTGTGTGTGTGTGTGTGTGTGTGTGTGTGTGTGTGTCTGTGTGTGTGTGTGTGTGCGTGTGCGGCACCTGGAATAATTAACTTTCTTGGTTTGAAGTTCTGACTGCAACTCTCAAGACACATCTAAGATCTCTGTCTTATCTCTCTTTGTTTCTTTCTGTCGCTCTCTCTCTCTCTCCCTGCATCCACCCACCCACACACAATATATACGTACACACACACACACACACACGGCATATAAAATGAGTGCTATGGCTGGAGAGACAGAGGGTTTTTGCTGCTCCAGTTCATATATGTCCTAAGGCGCGCTGATAAAAATATAGCACGATATCATTCATATTTTATAGGCCACTTGGAGAATGAGCTCTCAACATGCACCAGGCTCTGTCAGTGTGTGTGTGTGTGTGTGTGTGTGTGTGTGTGTGTGTGTGCACTAGTGTGTGCTTGCACATTTGTGTGTCAGAGGTTTGGAGATCCCTATGACGAGAACAATGCTGCCCTCCCCTCCCCCGTCTCATTTTGTGTTTCTGCAAAAAATATTTCCAGCGTCACATGACTGCCACATGAGCTGTGGTGGTGCGGCAGCCGATGAATCACAGTGTGTCTGTATGCGTGCGCGCGTGTTTGTGAGTGTGCGTGCGTTTTTAGAAGCTGCTGAATAATAACATAATAAATATAGCTTGTAAAACAACGCAAAAGTGCTGAGAGTGGAAAGCACAAGGATGATCAATTCAAGTAGAAGTTGAGATGCACAGCAGGGGGTCACACAAAAATACACACACACACACACACACACACTTAATTGGGTGAAAAAAAGTTAACTTCTCAAGAACTACGAGCTTCCTTTTAAGCTTAATGACAAACTCAACTGACTTTATTCACTGTGGTTCTGATATTGTTTCATAAGGCAGAATTGTTTGTCTATGTTCTTGAGCTCGCTAAACCGCGGTGTGTGACTGAGCGAGAAAGCGTCCACACAGCGACGGCAGTGTGCGTATCATAAGCATCTTCGATACAGGAAACGGCCTACCTAACCTCGCTCGCCGCTTTTCGACATAGCGGGGAAAAAAATGGGGTCACCTTATCACATGAAGGGCGCAATAACATCCAAAGCGTAACCCGTGTTCGGTCGCAGGTCATCTCCATTTTCTTCAACACACACACATACACACACACACAGCACGCATCTAGGTCCACTTGGATGCAATGTGTATCTAAGGGATGGAATTTGGGCAAAAGGACGCAACGCTGGATCTGCTCTTTATTCTTAAGGGGGCGGGGGGGCTTTCGTCCATAAGCATTAGGAATAATAGCTTTTAGAGTGCAGGGGTGGAGTTGCATGTGAAAGCCTCTTTACAACACGTGAGAGGGGCCGACACAACAGGCCGCCTTCATCCCTTCATCCACCTGCCTAACCCACGGTCCCAAAAAACCAGGATAAGAAGCCAGGAAGCAGCGGAGTGCAAGCGAAAAAACGTCCTTCAACCTGAATTGGACATTTCTGAGTCAGTCAGTCACTTCCATCTTCCAAATGCCAAGCCGTCGTCCATCAACGTTCATTGGAATGGAACACACCCCCTTCCCCCAAACCCTCTGCCAGCAGCTATCCCTGCCAGTTTGCACCCTGAATATCATTCTGTTCCAGACTCCGGACCTTCACACAGCTGCCGTGAGGTGAATCTCTACATCTGCTCTCATCCCCCCGCTGGTCCATCTGCCCAAGTTTTGTGTTCACAGGCAAACTCCAGCGGCCAAACCCGGGGCCTTTCTCGCCCACGTATCCCTCGCTGACTGGTCTGATAGATGGACACCAGTCAGTCTCTGTACGCCTGCTGCAAAGGACTTGGCAGAACTTTGCGGATTTCAACTTGGCACTCAAATATTGTTGTGCGGATGATCACGCTTTTGTTGACCTTGAAACGAAAAAAACTAAAAGCCAGTCTCCACAAACAACCGCATCGTTAATATTCGGAATTTATTGCGCACGGCGATGATAAACGTGAAGTAAGCTTTATGTTCTGTGAAGAGAACGAGTGACGGCATCAATCGTTTTTGTCGTTTGGTTCGCGACTGAAACGCAAACCTCACACTCAAACGGCACATCAGCGTTTACTGAATAATGAAACAAACGTATATTTCTGCACTTGCACCGGTTTCATGGTTTCATTTCTATTCTAGTGGCGATCTAATACTCTAATAGTGTTCACGCTGATGGTGTGTTTACCTGGAGAAGCGTCCTTGGTAGGTCTACACTCATGATGAAGCAATTGCTACTGTTTTGGCACAGACAGAAGACACACACACACACACACACACACACACACACGCTTCCTCTTTCAATCTTACGCTTCATTTCCAAATCCATAGTTAAAATGTGCATTGGTATGTGTGTGTGTGTGTGTGTGTGTGTGTGTGGTTGAGAGATGTAGATAGAAGATGATAGATTGTTTGGAAGGTGTTGACCTGAAAGAGATATATTTAAAAAGGCCTGTTTTCACTCTGTATGCACAACGGTGTTACAACAAGGGAGAGTACAAGTGGATTCATGCGTGTTTTGCACAACGAATCACTGCAAAGGCTTCAGAGTAGAACCCTCAATGAAAGTAAGAACATGAAAACCTGGATATACTAGAGCCACAAAAGAGAAATTGGCTAAATATTGGCAAAACAAACGCTTCAGGCTATGATTGCTAATTTGAAAGCACCCTTGCAGCCCTGTGCTTCATTCACGCAGGCCGCCCGCCCGCCCGCCTGCTGTCTGTGCATCCTCTTGTTCCTGTGTGTCACACAGGCCAGGTTGGTGCTGTGAGTGTCTCCAGAAAGTGAATTAGAGAGGAGTGAGGTGGATTGAATTAGAGACCCTAAGAGGATGATGGGAGTCATGCAGGGGCCGGGTCTGCCTCTTATAAAGACCACTTACACTCCACCACCACTCGCTGTTATATTGGTTGGATTCCCAGTACGACTTCCGCGGACACGTGCAAGGCAGTGTCGAGTCTTAATCACAGATCTACAGTGAGCGGCGGACGACGGCAGATTTCTCCCGCGACGCTAACGAAACCGTCCACTCCTCTCCCTCTCTCCCTCCATCCGTCTCTGCCAGCTTCTCATCGTGCAACGTCTCGGCCCGTCCCTCCATCCCTCCCCCGTCATCCTTCATCTTTTTTCTCCCCGTCTCGGTTTGTCCCCGGTGCTTCTCCCTCTCCTTACTCCGTTTGTGTCTCCTCTTCCTTCTGCCCTTCGCCACGTGATTTAAGATCCAGCTCCCACTAAGGACTTGTTTACGTGCTCGCCATTCCGCCGAATACGCCAGATCAAGTGTGTGATGAGGACAGAGGAGGACGGTGTGAGTCTAACACAAAACTAGGTGTTTAGAACAACGAATATGTCAGTGACTGGATACATAAATGAGAGACCTGACAACTATGGGTGACTTGAAGGGGAAAAATGGGTCAACTAGAAGCAGGCAGAGGGGCGGAGTGGACGGGAGTGGAGGGTGTGAGGGGGGCGGGGGGTTGGGGGGGCATTTCTCAGCGACAGACTGCCATACAGTATATAGACTATTCATGAATAAGCTCTGTGTAAGCCTTGGGGCGCTGCAGTGGCCCCGTTGCTATGGCGTCCGATGGTGAGGGGCCGAGGAATGTGGCCTTAGTGGGCAAAAGGGACAGAGAGCGAGGGAGAGAGGGAGGGAGGGAGGGAGGGAGGGAGATGTGGAGAGGGTCTTTTGCCTCGGACTACTTTAGTAGCTGGTCACATCTCCACCTTCACCCCCCGAGCTCGCCCTCTGTCACTTTCTTCTCTCTCTCGCTCCATCTTGCTCCATTCGCCATCTACCACCTCTGGCTCTCTCTCTCTCTCTCTTTCTCTGTCTCTCTCCACCTTTCTCTCTTTCCCTGACCGTGACACAATCCCTCCACTCTCACCTGCTCTCGCTTTCATCTTGGATCTCACACCTGAGTCCTGCACGACACATTGTGTGCCTGTGTGTGTGCGTTCTTGTGGCTGCATTTCTTGCCGGTTTACCATCTGTTGCTCCTGTCAGCTGACTGGCTGAACGCAGGCCTTCTGACGCCGTTGACCTGCGTGTGTGTGCACGTGTGCAGACGTGACTTGACAATCAAAAAAAATGAAACATTTCAAAACGGCAGCGTCTCGACCACAGTCTGTGGCTCAGCGCCCTGAGTCACGCCACCACAGGGGAGAAAAGGTGACATCTCTCCGTCTCTCCGACTCTGGCCTTTACCGCAGGAGCGAAACAAAGAGCGCTCGTAGGTCGACATGCAACACCAGCAAAATGTCACGGGAGGTACGGGGAAGAAACGGAGAGACAAAGAAAAGGAGAACTGCAGAGACAGCAAACAAAAAGCCACTTCTCTCTCCTCTCTACTTCCCGCACACTTCCACTCCATGAGTGTGTGTGTGTGTGTGTGTGTGTGTGTGTGTGTGTGTGTGTGTGTGTGTGTGTGTGTGTGTGTGTGTGTGTGTGTGTGTGTGTGTGTGTGTGTGTGTGTGTGTGTGTGTGTGTGTGTGTGTGTGTGTGTGTGTGCCAGTAAAGCGGTCAGTGAGCCTAAGAGTGCCCAAGAGCAAATGCAAGCTCCTAAGTAAGTACCCCCTATACACACACACACAAACACACACTTCCCCCCCACAACTCCCTCACCAATGGCAGTATCATCATCACATCCCCCCCCCCCACACACACACACATACACACTCCCCCCTGCAACCTCATCAGAGCCAGCTGACCTACTTCCTGTCTAGCCAGTAGTTGACTGTACAGCTGTCTGCTAGTCTGTTTGTGTGCCCCTGTTTGTGTGTGTGTGTGTGTGTGTGTGTGTGTGTGTGTGTGTGTGTGTGTGTGTGTGTGTGTGTGTGTGTGTGTGTGTGTGTGTGTGTGTGTGTGTGTGTGTGTGTGTGTGTGTGTGTGTGTGTCAATCACCGCTTTGCCAAGTTTTCAGTGATAAACTATGTTTTCTTCTGAGAAATTCACCAAGAGTTCAAAAACAGGTTCATGATAAAAACTCTGAGGAATGTTTCTGTGATGACTCTTATCCAGACGCCATCATAGTGCCAGATTGTATGTCTTTATTGTGCTCGCACCCGTTTTTCCGTCTTCCACGTACTGTACGATCACCTTCATCACTGTAAATGTGACTCCCTCTGAAAACAGACACTACTCGTCTCACCCAGCTACCCCACGCTGTGAGCATGCGTATATGTGTGTGTGTGTGTGTCCTTGTCGCCTGTGTGTTGTGTGTGTTTGACATCACGCCTCTGAAAGAACAGGACATGCATGGGCTGACTCCCAATGCACCAAGCCTTCCCTCCTCTTCCTCTCCTCTCCCATCTCCCCTCTTTCTTTACGCTCTCCTCCTCTGATTATGTTCTCAGGTGCAAAGCTCCGAAGTGATATTTGATGTAATAACGACTCATTGCTTCTCATGGAAATGGGGAAGGATGAGCGATGCCGAGACACAGAGCCGAGTCAAAGTGATGGGGAATAGATAGGTCTGGGGGGGGGGGGGAAGAGGAAGAACGGCGCGCAGAGAGACGGATGAGTGGTCAGACAGGCAGCTGTGACAGAAACCGAAGCACAGAGGCAAGCGAGCGGACACAGGCAGAGAAAATGAGACAGGAGACAGACGGAGGAAAGCGGTGAAAACAGACGCGTAGGCACAGTCAAGCAGACAAGGAAACAGGTAAACACAGAAGGGAAGACAGCAACTGCATTGTGCAGGATCTGTGTGTGTGTGTGTGTGTGTGTGTGTGTGTGTGTGTGCGTGTGCGCTCAGAGGTAAGGAGGCAGCAAACAGGTCTTTAGCTGTACATGTACAATATCCCTTACTTGTGTGCAGCTGACAGTCCAGGAGACACCCTCTCTCTCTCTCTCACACACACACACACACACACACACACACACACACACACACGCGTCCAGCCAAGCGAAAAGATGTGTATCCACGCATAAACACAAGCGCAGTAAGCTGTGTGTGCGATGTTGTGGCTTGCAACACAGACTGGGCGAACAAAAGAATCAGGCTATTGCAGCATGTGAGGCTTGTGGCTTGATGGAGGGTAGCGTGCACTGACTACAGGTAGGTAGGCACACACACACATACACACACACACATATACACACACTAAGGTGTAAGCAACAAAAATAGCAACAATTTCCAACAAAAGAAAAAACTATTGGGAACAGTTAGGGGGGAATGTTGGATGAATAACACAGTGAAGCTCAACGGAAGTACACACACACACAGACTGTATCTCACACACACATGAAGCCTACATGAGAGATCAGCAGTGTGTGTGGTGGAGAAATAGGTTAAATTCCACTGCTGTTTGAATCGAGGCTGATGGGCCTGTAATGGTCTGGCCCACTACACAAACCCCCCTTTTAACCAGGTCAGCAGAATTACAGCTACAACCTCAATTCAGCATCACACACGCACACACACACACACGGACGGACGGACGGACACACACACACACCGGTTACAGTCTTGAAGGCAGATCAGGTTTACACGCCAGCTGTCATGTTACTTAATGTCGATAGATATAAAAATAATTGCATCTATTCTTCGCACACATTGTTGGCGGTGTCTCACACACATCCGCCTCTCGCAACCTCCTATTCTCGGAGAGCTGTCAGATACACACACACACACACACACACACACACACACAGGACACAGCATCACACGATCCCGTTTCCCGGTGCTGTTACGGTGTGTGTGTGCGTGTGCGTGTGCGCGCGCGCGCGCGCGTGTGTGTGAAGTCAAGATGGTCTCACCCTAAGAGCAGACAGGTCTATTTCATCCAGACTCCGAGCCGGAGAGTCGCTCGCCATGATGGAGGAGCACAAATCAGTTGGTGAAATATCCTGAGACGGCCTTTGCTGTCACGACTCCACTCTCTCTCCTCCACCTCCTTTATCTCGCTCCTGCACAGTGAGGTCTCGACAAAAACAGCAGCAACAAAAAATAAAAAATAAAAAATAAAAACAATACGAAACGAAACGAGCCTCTGGAATCCGGGGAGCAGCTAGAGCTCAAAGGCGGGGAGGATGCGAGCGAGCGCGCGCTGGCCCCGCCGGGTCCATGTTCCACGCAAGGTGGGGGGTGTTGGAGGACGGCCAGAGGAGGAAGGTGAAGGAGCCCAGCGGAGACACGAGCTGCTGCTGCTGCTGCTGTTGCTGCTGCGGCTGCTGCTGCTGCGGCGGATGCTACTGCTGCTGCGGCTGGTTTGTGTTGGAACTGCCGCCGTGACAGCCAGAGGAGCCGATATGAAAGGAGGAGGGGATGCGGGGAGGAGCCACGCCCGTTCATAGGCGGGGTTTGCCGAGGACAGGAGCCCCCCCGGAGAGAGAGAGAGAGAGAGAGAGAGAGAGAGAGAGAGAGAGAGAGAGAGAGACGCAGAGGACGCTCCAAAGTTTCCTACTGTTCACATAATACATTGTGCTGATGAGACAATGGATGTAATCAATGAGACGTGGAAAGTAACATTTTGTGCATTTAGTGCATATTTGAGATATTGAGTCTATTTGGGGGATTTCTTTTTCTGTGTGTGAGTGTGTAAGGGGGTTGTTTAATAGTCACTAGTTAACATAACAAACTAATATCATAATTGATCTCAGTCTCATTTTACCCTTCTATTCCAAGTAAGTAATACATGTAAGACAGTAAAAGCAACAAAAAAAAAAATTGGCACGGGAAAGAGTTCCTTTAGGTAAGTGAGTCTAAAGCTGAAACTTGTGCTGCAGGGTGTAACTATAATTCCCAAGAAATCTCAGGTAACAAAACTGGCTTGAAACCTTACTCAACATGCCTCATCCTTACAAGTTACTCCTAAAATGGAGATCTAATTAGACCAAAAGGTCACACAGGTTTAGTGTGTTTCATTGTACACTGCTGCTGCTGTTCTCATATTGACTAGAAATTCCACGGGTTGTTTTATTTATGAGCCATTTACAGTAAGAACCTTTCAACTGTACAAAAATGTATTGTGCATAGAGGACAGTAAAGAGCAGGAAAGAGACAGTTGTCAGAGAAAAATAGGTTACAAATCCAAAAACAATACATTTCTCATTTTAAAAATAATGTTTGAAAGAATGTTAAATGATACACATTACATAAATAATGCATTGACAAATACAGGCAGGGGAAAGAATAGACAGATGTTTGTACAAAAAGTAAAAACATTTCACAATATTACGCTCTTTGTAGAAACAAAGACAATGTACTGAAATGATCAGGTTCTTGTAAGTTTTATAAATTCCCCACATTAATTTATTTTCATTTATTTTTCAGGCTTGAACAATACAGTGGTCTGTTGTCCATATTGTTCATTTAAAAAATCCCCACTAATTCACAAGTTGGTAAGAAACGTAATACAATTAAAGAGGATCATGTGCAACAAAACAATGAAAGAAAGAAACAAAAGTGTGTTGACCGTTTCCAAGAGGGCTGAACTGAATTCCAAAGAAGTGATAATTCCAACGAGAAAGTCAATCCATCACCATTCCAGTTTCACAGCCACACCTGCACCAATCACTTTTCTAATTACAGGGCGTGAAATTCATAGGAAGAACTTCTTGAAAGGTTGTTTTGGCTGAGCAAGCTTGGTATTTTTTTCTGCACTGTATTCAAAGCAACTGCCATTATATTGAGACATTTTCAAGAAGCTAGTGCCCTCTGTTGAGCAAAGAGGAAATGACTAAGGGTTTTGAAATTCCAGGGTGATTGTCTGATCCAGCCTTCCATATAGACTTCATAATCGACCTTGAGAGCACAAACTGATAAGCTTTCCTTACTTCAGCACAGAGTGTAGAAAGTTCATCATTTATATCTGCCTCAGAAAATACATTTGACAGTAAATACACCAGAGTTTTGATTGGTACATACATTATGGCAAGAAATGAGCTTCATTAGTACGTATCATGCTTCACGGTTGAACCAAATATATCGACTGACTGCTTGTACGACACGTGTATTGGAAAGTTCCTCGCGATAGATGCGAGGTTAAGCAGCTTTACTATTCAGGTATTTAGTCTAAAGCAGCACAGATGCAGGCCCAACAACTACATGACATGCGTACTGTAGCACAACGCACCTAATGAGCATACGTCAATTACATGCACCAGTTTCTTCTCTGTGTATACGTTGCCATATCTTCAAATAGGACCCAAATGTTTAAGAGCATTTTACTTCTACGTCACTCTTGATCCCTATAGAGATCCTGGCTGTCTTGTGTGTTCTTCCGCAGTCCACAGGTCTAAGCATCCAGAGTTGAGTTTGATTCCCAAAACCCAAAGGTTCATGTGCCAGTTCTTCAGATCCACAGTTTGAGTGCAGTGGCCACACAATCATGATCGATCCCTGGGTCACTTTTCCGACCCAAAAATTTAATTATCATCAAAGCTAAATGTAACTAATGTGTCGTCTCGCTCAGTAGCATCGGATTGGGGATATTTATCAATGCCTGGCAGTCACATCAATCCACATGAGAGCTCAGATGAGGCGTTCATTCTGGATGATATTACTATGGCAGTTTCCCATACTTATCCAATATTACACATCGAGGATGGACAAATTCCAGAGATTTCGCTCTTCACAGGAATACAAAAAAAAAAAATCAGATGTGGAAGCGTGTAGGGGAGGGTCTTAAGTCATATTATGTCCAGATCTCAGTCGGGACCATGGCCTCCTTTGTTCCAACGGAGGGCATGAGGTTGTGTTCAGAGAGGAAGTCCAGAGGAAACTGAACCAGGAAGCCTCGGATTTTGCGCAGCTCCTCCTGAGCACGGGCCAGGTCAGTGTGAGCCAGGCCGGGTCTGGATTGGTACTGCTCCAGCTCCACCATGTTCCTCACCAGGGAGGAAGGAAGACACTTGAACACCTATAGAAAAACATACAAATGGTCATGTTATGGATACAAAATTCATTCACACAGATCTTAATTTGTGTTAGACCAGGCACCCCCTGGTTGACAGATTTAACATTGCTCCAACACTACCTTCTCGTAAATGGTGGCATTGCGACCTGCCGTGGTCATCCATACTTCTTTATAGAAACGGTCGCTGATGGGGTCACAGACATCAATGCTGGTGTCAGTGTGGCCTCCCAGGATGGTCCTGCACAGAGAGACGGAGAAGTGCAGAATGAGGGGGAAACAAAGAGGAGGAAAGAGAAATGTCAGTGAACCTTTTTTAAATGATATACAGAAGCATTAAGAATTGTTGTTTTAGGACTGTGAATGGCAAGAAAAAACACAAGGCTGTAATCTTGAATATCCATACACACAGTCATGCACTTGTACACACACACACACACACACACCTGAAACATTCCAGCCGTAGCTGTAGTGCATAGGGTCCCGCTTGATACTCCTGCCCATCCATTACTGAGGTAACCTTCTCTGAGTCCTCCACGATCACAGCCACCTCACTGTCACGTTTACCCAGCATGCTTCTGTCATTGATGTTGGCTGAACCTGGAACAAATACAAGTATGGATGGAAATTGAATCTCTTCATTCATTTTACAGATTGGCCTGACCTCATTCAGGGATGTTATTAGCTTTAAGAATGAAAAGTACAAGGGGCGAACAATAACAAGAACTCGCTTAAAATCCTTAAACACATTGATTTGTAATGGGCGTTAACACTCCTGCACTGCGAAGATCTTAATGATATTGTTGACATTCTCAGATAATAAAAAAAGGCTGTTAATAATTCATAGAATGGAATCTGACTAAAGAGATAGAGAGCACTTAGAAAAAGCCTCTTGAAGATACTCATCACATAAGTGGAGTAATGATAAACCAAACCAGCCAGCAGGGGGCACAGCAGAGCTACAGCAAGTCAGAGATATTTATAAGCACACAGAGACACTGAGAATTGTCAGTCTGTCATGTTGTGATGGCGTAAAGACAAAGAGCATGAAGAGTGTGAGAGAGCAAATGAAAGACAGACTGACCGATGATTACAGTGTTGTCATCAGCGATGAGCATCTTGCTGTGGACGTAGATGAGCTCTGTGACCAAACGGCCCTCCAGCTCAGCGTGAGTCCGCAGGCCCGCAAAGGAGATGTAGTTCATCCAGTGGTCGTCCACTAAAGAGGAGAGGAGAGGAGAGGAGAGGAGAGGAGAGGCTTAGACTGACATAATTACATGAATCATATTCTGTAATTATAATGCAGTGTAACATATATTCTGGTGCGTACTCTCTTTTTTCAGTTGGGAGATGATGGAGTATTCTCCTCTAATCATGGTTCTGAGGAAAAAAAAGTGATTTAAACTCAAATTAATACTCTAGAAGTAAAGAATGACATTGCCACCTCTGGTGCCCTTTCAAAATAAAAGTCTGACAAAATCAGGATATATATTAAAATTGCGTGCGGCCAACCTGTAGTTGAAGTGCATGACAGCCTGAATGGCGTTCCCTCCTCCTGTGGTGATGTCACCCTCGAAGCCAGGCAGCAGAGGGGTGACAACATATACGCGGAACTTCTTACCCTCCCTATGAAAACCAGAAAATCAAGAGAAGACGGATTCAAGCGAAACTCTCACCTATAAAATATTAACATAACCAAATACAACGCTCCTTACGCAAACAAAACATGAAACAAAAGGTCGTACTTGTGTGCTCTGAGGATCCTTTCGATGATAGCGTCTCCGATTTTGTTGTAGACCAACCTGTTGTCGGCACAGCTGATAAAGAACTGGTTCTGAGACGGGAGGAAGGAAGGAAGGAAGGAAGGAACATGAATGAACATGAGGGAAAAGTGTCAGGCTTTTAAATGAAGATCTTAATAAAACATCATACTGCTCGTCTTTATGTCATCACGGCTGTTTTACCTCGATGTAGATGTAGTGTTTGCTCTTGGCGATAACCTGGATGTAGGCATTGTGGATGGACTCCTCATGGTACTTTATGCCCGCTGACCAATCCGCTGCTGACCGCAACAGCTTATACACAGAGAAAAGTATCAACAGTGCAGGAATGCATAAAAAGGCGACACATCACACACACACACACACACTTTTTCATAGATGTGTGTACATAAAAAAAAAAACATTGCTACCTCTGCATTATCATTATGTTGATTATGCTCCCATAGATGTGCACACTACACAAATAATGATCATTGTAATGTGACAATGTGTGTTTGTGGTAAATGGTGGTATTTTGACAAGCTCAAGGTTTTCGTGCTTGCTTTCGGGACGTCAAGGGAATTACAGCAAGTGTTTTAAAAAGTTACACACAGTAGCTTTGATTGGTCCCTAGGTATTTAATACAGATTTGGGGGAGTAAACCCACCAAACATTAATAAGAATGAAAAGAAAGGTAAACCAGCGCATATTGAGGGTAAAAACACTCCTGAGGTGGAGCTTTGCTTGTTACATAACCCAAGAGGAGTGTTTTAGAGCTCCCTCTCTTTTATCTCTCTCCAGTTGTGCATGACGATGTGCCCACTGGAATTCGAAGGAAGTGTTCCAAATGCTTCCTCTATAATCCTCTGACAGCGGCTGTTTTTTTGCCTTTGGATGGTGACTGCCTTCATATTCATAATTCATATTCAGGATGATGTTGATGTTTTTTTATCTCACCTGCACTTTAGTGGTGACACTGTCAGGCACCTGGTATCTGAGCTCGCTGGCACACGAGTGAGACTTGGGCAGCAGGAAGGGGTAAGACAGAGAGCGATACTTTGGCTTCATGATCTGCAAGATAGAGAGAGAGCATAGAGAGGTTGAATAGAGCGTCAAAAGAGGAGGGAAATGGAGCAAATGGAGCAGAGAACCAGACGGAGGAAAAGCAATGTGCCATGGAAAGCATGAGTGTGTTTTTTCTTCAGCTGCCAGCCAAACTTTCCCTATGATTTAGCCAAGTTAGTGTTTATTGTCCAGTTTATGCACGTACATGTACTGCTGTCAGGTCAAAAATAGGGGTAAACGTGACACTTTTTCACCAGAAACACACCTTAGTGAAGTTCCAGCGCTGGATGAAATGCCTCGCCACATCACGGGCTGCTTTGCCGTGGACGACCGAGGCGATGTCATGCCAAGGCATTCTGGGAGTGGTGTACCTGTCTATGAAGTCTGGACACAACACAGAGTGTAGCGTTAGAAACACAAAAAGGGGCTAGATTAAAGAATCTATGTAAGAAGGATGAGGAAGATGATGGCAAAATAGAGGATGTGAGGAAGAGGAGAGATGATGCAAAGGGAAAGAAAGACGAAGAGGAACAGTCCCAGTCTTTATTTGGTCAGTATTTTGTAATGAATCTTTTCCATAAAACCTGCGGCCAGGATATATTTTAACTAGGGCTTTGCATACTAAAAACAAGAAACTAAGTAGTGAGAGGAAAGTGTGTGTGTGTGTGTGTGTGTGTGTGTGTGTGTGTGTGTGTGTGTGTGTGTGTGTGTGTGTGTGTGTGTGTGTGTGTGTGTGTGTGTGTGTGTGTGTGTGTGTGTGTGTGTGTGACATCAGACCATCAAAAGGTTTCTCCAGCTGGATCCAGTCCTTGTAGACAAAGTTGCAGTAGTCTTTTCCATGCCAGAATCGAGTGTTGCCCATCAACTCTCCCACACCTGTCTTCAGGCTTTGAACAGAGCCGCTCCCTACACACACACACACACACACACACACACACATACACACACAAATAAATCATGCTGGATGTTTGCCTGTGTGATGATTTGCTTCTCTCTCATACAAACGCATACCTGCACTGTCGACGCTGCTGACGCTGTCGGCGTGCTGCACCGTGTGTTTGTGCAGGTGCCTGTACAGACTGAAGCGTGCCCTCCTGTTGCGTCCCATCCCCTTCAGCTTGGGCAAATCCACAGTTTCGCATGACGATGTCCCTCGCCCGTTGCTCTGGGAGACAGCATCAGCAGAGGGCGCGCGCTTATTGGATGAAGCGTTGGCGGAGGCGGCCTGGAGAGGTCAAAACAATAGGGGAGGGGGGAGGGGGGTGGCGGTGGAGGACAGTGTGAGGGATAATTAAGTGGCACAATATCACATCCCTGCTGTACTGTCCATCCTGTATGACCTGTTCCAGGGCCACAGAGCGCGTCACACTTCCGACGTCTGTCATCCGGTGTTCTCTGTCGTCCCAGCGACCGTACGCCAGGTCGATCCCACCAACGAAGGCCACGGATTGGTCAATGACGACAATCTTCTCGTGGTGAGCCCACAGATAGACAGAGGAGGACACGTGGTCTGGATGGCGCATCACCTGGATCAAACACATACATACACAACAAACTACAATAAGAATTGCCGTGGAAACCTGAATAGAGGACAATAAAACTTGCACCCATACTCCTCTCTCAATCACTCTCTCTATCTCTCTCTTACCTTGACGTTGGGGTGCAGGTGCATTAGCGTCCTCTTGCTGTAGCCTGAGTTGATCCCCAGAGCGAGTTCCACCTCTTTATACAACATCACAAAGATGCGAACTCCTTGTTGCTGTGGACACAAAGAGGAATATACGATATATTTTGGGAAACTAGTTTCTGTGACTAGGAGATTTATAGTTAGTTATCAAATAATCCTCATATTAGGCTGGAGTACCGCTTTGCGTTTGAGGATACAGTCCAGCCTCCACCTGTTGCCCTCGACCACAGGCCTCTTCAAGAAGATCTCTGGACTCAGCCTGAACAAGAGACGACAAAAACGCACACCCAGAAAGATTAGGATCAGTAAAACGGAATCCTTCCACGGATAGAAAATTCCTTTCTACCCATAAAATGACAATATAATGACATAAACACAATGGGATTACATTATGGTGAGACATAATGTTTACCGTTAATTGCCTTTCTGCTCTATATATACATAACAGTCATGCCACACATGACACACACGTCATACTGCTGCCTGAGTCACTTGCTTTGGCATCCAGAACACATCTGCAACACCATCGGTTCACATTACACAGACCATAAGCCCGGTGATTACTGACTTACAACACAGGGATTTTCGTCATGTCAAACAGCTCCACTGCCAGCCAGCGTGAGGGACCTGAAATTATTATAGCTGAAATTATGCTGAGGTTGTACGCGGTCATTCGTACAGACAGACTCGTATATTTCAAATATCTCAAGAAACTACTGATTGGGTTTAAGTTTTGATAGACTGAAGTAGATATATATGATGGGTCCGATAAGGGAACACAACAGGTAAAGAAAAAGAAAGAATAATAGACGAGGAGGAGGGGTAAAGAAAGGATGTAGGGCGATGGCAGGAGAGAGACAGACAGATGGACAAAGGGGTGTTGAGCAGCAGTGTAAACAGATACGGAGACGAGTCAGTGGATTTCTATTCTGGGTGTGTGAGGCTGTAATTAGAGCCAGTGCCATTGTTGGACTTGTGTGGCATAGATAATGTAATATGTAACAGTGTGTACTACACTAGCTGTCGGCCAAGCAGGTCTTTGGCAAAAACATTGTGTGTGTGTGTCGATAAAACTACAAGGATAAGCGATTAAAATTCCGCAGTAGCCAATAATACAAGTCCAACTGTGTGTGTGTGTGTGTGTGTGTGTGTGTGTGTGTGTGTGTGTGTGTGTGTGTGTGTGTGTGTGTGTGTGTGAGCGAGTGAGTGAGTGAGCGAGTGAGACTCACCACCAGTCTGTGATGAAGATCTCCTCCTTTGCCTCCTCCAGAGCATTGGCCACATCCTCCATGTAGGTCTTCCCATTCACATACCTACACAGATGAAACACAGTTAAACCAGTATTCACACACACACACACACAGTTTATTATTGCCTGTCACTATTCTCCCTTTTCTTGTCACAACTTGCCTCAAAACTGTGACACCACCATGTGTAAGCCATCAGCAGACTGACGCAAAACAAGACAACAGTGTCAATCAGTCATTTTAAACTTTATGACACCTCTACCAACCACAGGCTACTCCCATATCTGTGTGACATAAGACAACTTCCCTTTCATAAGTTGACAGGACTTCATGCTGAGTACAAAGATCATCACATCATCGACAGGGTGATTCATAACTACAGCGTCTGGCAGACAGAGAAACATTAGGGCGCAGCAAAACAGTCTGTGTCTTATATAAACATAATAAATATGGAGTACTGCACATTAGATACCTTCAGTTTTGTTACTGGATGAAAATCTTTTGTAAGAAGCATTTACTTAAAGGGGAGATATTGGATTAATTGTTTGTTTTATAGTGTGACCAAAGAGGGAGTTTGTGTTGAAACTAGAGGTTCACGCGCTCAAGTGTCCACTATGACAAACCTATAAGTGTACATGTGACTCCCAAGAATGAGGTCAGCAAGTGCTTAGGTCAGCAGATTGACACAGCCAATCAGAACAGCGCAGACAGGGGCCTTAAACAGATAGTACCTGAAATGGCTTGTTTGCCTTCAGTCTGCAGAATGGTGCTGCCACAACGGGAGAATAGAAGTTGATCGTTTTGTTGCACATTAAAGCATTTCAAAGCGTGTGTGCGCGCTTTAACGCTCATCCACTCAAGCATCCACTTGGAATTTCAGCTGCCATTTGCTTGTTGGCCCATCCAGTGCAGTTACCATTTGGCAGGGATGTTCTCCTCCTCCTGCGCGAACGATCCAAAGCGGTGATCTCGCAGGAACGCCTTCCCGTGAGCCCTGACAAAGTTCTCGATGCTCTGACCCCACCAGCGGGCATGTCTGTAACTGCTGCACTTAAACACCAGGGTCCTGTGAGGAGAAAGGAACACACACACGGGCGTGCATGAAGTACACACGCACGCACCCGATGCAGAGAAACAAACATGCATTAGAATGCTAACTCACACACAAACAGAAATATAACCTGGAGAGGCTGTCGATGCGGACGCCGTGTTTGGTGTCTGTGTCTTTGGAGTCCATCTTGATGCAGAACTCTTTATCCACGAGCAAGACAAAGGAGATGGCCCCAGAGTCTGGCTTCATGTACACCAAGAACGAGTCCTTCACCACCAACCAGCTGCACATAATACACACCATCATCATCATCAAGTTTGATGTAAAATAGAGCAGCTCTCTTATTGCTTTTTAACATATCTTATGTTGCTTGTTTTTAGGAAAGGGTGTAGGATGAGAAGCACCACGGGGCCGTAGGTGGAAAAGCTGAAGGTTCCAAATGTGTGGGATTGTTGACAACAATGAAACTGATGACATAATAATTTGGCTGTTGGTAAGAAATAGAAAGACAAAGACAGTGTGTGTGTGTGTGTGTGTGTGTGTGTGTGTGTGTGTGTGTGTGTGTGTGTGTGTGTGTGTGTGTGTGTGTGTGTGTGTGTGCTGGAGATTCTACACTAAATATATAGATTTCAAGCTGCTGCACATTTTGTCAGCAAGTTACTCTGTGAAACATTCTCACTATAAATGCTAATTAATGGTGACTGTGGTTGAACACCCACACCGTGACAGCATCTTGCCACGTTTCATTTATTTTATACACAACGTGCAGCACTCCCACATTTTCAGACAAAAGGCTGCAAGAGAAAAAGTAATTAAAAACAAAACCAAGCACATTTTTCTTCCTCTTCTATGACCTGAGGTAGATATTCAAAGATAGATCCCATTAGTTCCCCCTCCCTGTTCATGCACCTATTGATCCAGACCAGACTTGCACCTATTAGTGGTTTATCAGGGAGTAAATATGCCTGATTGGTGTCTTACTTTTAAAGAAACCAACAAAAATATAGAAAATCTGCATATTTTGCAATGTAAAGACATCATTTATGTTATTCTTGGATCAAACACTGGCTCAGGGTCTGCATCTACATTTCACACACATTTCATCACAATTGGTCCAACATTTTTAGAGTAATCCTGCAAAAGAAATAACTGAACAAGCAACATAAAGGCTTTAGAGGAGGTAACCACTCACCGTTTGGACCAGTGGTAGCAGGCTTGGCCGTGACCGCAGCAGTTCATACCAGGGATACGGTGCCCTCCTGAACGCTTGGAGATCATCCCCTCCCTGAAAAATGCATGATGAAGAGCAATATTAGGCGGTAAAAGCGGTACATTTCCCTTGAAAGGATTGTAAAGTTGTAACGCAAATGTTTCAGATGGACAGATGGAGAGAAACGCCATTCGGAGAAGAGAGAATGCTCACAGTCCTTTGGGCCCTAAATCGTGGATGAAAGACAGCTGGCTGACGTCAATGAACTCCATCTGAAAATAGAGAGGAAGAAAACAAACTTTTACCACACAAAGATACAAAATCCTTCGTAGACACACACACACGAGCTGGAGGCTTTTAGCTCCGCACAAATC
Source organism: Genypterus blacodes (assembly GCF_046128005.1). Classification (NCBI taxonomy): domain Eukaryota; kingdom Metazoa; phylum Chordata; class Actinopteri; order Ophidiiformes; family Ophidiidae; genus Genypterus; species Genypterus blacodes. The sequence continues at coordinate 3,513,830 of NW_027466883.1, read as the reverse complement.
ATCCACCTGAAGGCGAGGCTGTCACAGTGACCTCTGTATGTGTCAGAGCATTACTGAGCGTGTCAACACACAACACACACAGCGCCATTACTTCACATCCTCTAAACACTCCTCTCCTCCTATGAAGGCTCCTTCCTTCATACGAATAAAGCAAATGTAGCACAACAAAAAGTACTGCACTTCCTTTTCCCAGACATTTAAAGGACATTTTTGCTGATAATGTCAACTTGTAAGCGCAGTAATAGCATCTTTAAATTCTTTGATGGTGTTAACATTAAACAGACACGGTGCTTTGGGTAAACACAGACCAATGGCCTGTGTTAACTCGCCTCCATGAGTGCAACCACAGGGAAACACTGCTAATTACATTTACATTTAAGCCCCAAGCCTTTGACTCATATCCAAGGAAATTGATGTTGCGAACAAAATGACTTATACGTTTGGATTTCTATGTTGGCAGGCAGTCATTATTAACAATATGAGGTTATGTTTGAGTGTCACAGCTTGCGGTGGTTCAGTGGCTTTACAGTTACTCACAGTGTGGTGATATTTACGGTACAAGGCCATCTTCAGCAGCTTGTTCAGATAGTCTTCTAACTGTTTCTGTAGAAACACGCACATGCAGTATTTATGAAATCCATGCTTATCAACACTCATGTACACATACACACACACACACACACACACACACACGCTCGCACACACACACACACACACACATGCTTCAAATGTTTTAGAGGATACACGTGTTGGCAAGGAGTTAGGCGCCATGGCAACAAGTGAGTGCAGAGAGGGAGAGAGAAACAGGGAGAGCGGGAGCAAGCGAGAGAGAGAGAGAGAGAGGGCGCCTTGCCATGAAGTAGAGATATAAAAAGACTGGAGCGTGGAAAGAGGTGGGCTCGTTGGCGGCAGCGTACCCGCCTGCTGGAGACCTGCTCATCTCGCACCAGGTCATCTCCTCCACCTCTGGGCAGGGAGGGCATCTCCCTCACCTCACTCTTCCTCACCGTCCTCCTCCTCACCGTGTGGCTGAGACAAACAAGAGCACTTGAATTAAAAATTAAAAAGAGGCTTTAGCACGGATTTCAGGGGGGGGGGGCTGCTCGGCCTTTGTGGAGGTATGCCTTCTCCTCTAACACATAAATAACAGACAACATGTGAGTGCACGTGGTTATCTATGCATGTACTCAGTTCTATTCCGTGTTTGTATTAGTACAGGCGACAGTACAATGCTGTGTTGTACTGTGTATTGTACACACTCCTATAAAACACAACAGGCAGCACATTCATACACTTTGCATGACACTGCTGTCACATTCATTGCTTTCCATGTCAATTATACTCCACTGCAACACTACACTGGGAATATTTGTTTACACTTGTATGGAAATGTGTACCCGCGTCTTTGTACAAGTCTCAATATGCATGTGTGTGTGTCTGTGCTTGTGTTTGCGAACGGACCTGCGCGACGGCAGCGGTATCCTCATGAAGGTTTTGTACGTCCTCAGCTCTCTGTGCAGCTCCATGAAGTGTTTCTCCTTCCTCTTTATCACCCAGATAAACTCGCCGTGCCTCAGCTCAATGTTAAACACAGCTGGAAGAGACTACAGACACACACACACACACACACACACCATTGAAGGAGTAGAAGAGGATGTGAGAGAGGGAGAGAGAGAGGGAGTTACATAAGGAATAGAATATTTTAGAAGTTAAGACGCAAAGGATAAGGGAAAGAATATAGTGATTCATGATAACATTTCAGGATCTCAAACTGTGGTGTGTGTACAACTCTGCCAGTTAACTCAGCTATCACGGCAAAATGATTCATTGTGTTGATAATTAATGATTCTTATTGAACTGATCATGATCAATAAGTGAGGGAGGCGTGAGGACGGTAGCGGCACCTTGTTGACGCTGCGGTGGTGAGACAGGTTAAATCGATCCTGTGCTGTGGTGAATCGCTCCACCTCCAGGATCTTGGCGGTCACAGGGACGGTGGGGAGGTAAACCTTGGCGCTGCCCTCCTTAAAGCCCACTGTGGCGTACACCGCTGAAAACGGGATACGGCAGTCCCCTGCGAGACGGACACAAGGTGCGGGAGTGTGTTCTTTAGCTCCTGCTGCTTAATGGACAGGAAGTAGCCTGCAGAGCTTCATGTTTGAGTTGGATGATGGAAAATGACTTCTTCATAAGACAATTTCATTTCCAACGTTTACTGAGAACAAACGTCAACGTATTATCAATTTGTTACCATGTTGATGTCTTGCTCAAGGACACTTCAACACATATACTGATCGCTTTGTAGCACTGGTTAACAAATATCCAACTATTTGGTTAAGTAGTTAAATGTTTCATCACTTCACTTCTCTTCTAAGAGTCTATCGGTATCAGATAATATAACCCACACCCACACACACAAGCACCTAAGTAGTTTCCATCAGAGTCGTTCTCCTCCCCTTCCTCGAAGTCCAACTCTCTGGTATCCAAGCTCTCCACGAGGTCGGCCATCCTGATGCCGTCGTGCGAGTCCTGGAATTCCTCAGTTGGGTTTGACACTTCGGATTTCACCAGGTTGAGTGAGCTGGTGGTGGACGGGGCTTTACCCAGCATGCTTAGCACTCAGACCCCAGAGCAGGGCACCCCTAGTGGAGAGAAGTAGAAGACATTCAAGGTCAGAGGTCATGCAAGGATCACATTATATTTTTGTAAGCAGGGGAGAGAAGAGATTATTAGACTTATTTCATAAAGGGCGAAACTGTTTTGTTGACTAAGATGACTAAGAGTATGTTGTCATAGACGGCTGTGGGAGGGAGAGGGCGGAGAGACAAACGGAAAGAGAGAGAGAGAGAGTTTGGAGTTTTTAAACCTTCTCCCCCTGACCCAGCCATCAATGAATCAAACAAACGTCTCCGTCAAAATTTGGGACGGTTCCCTTTCATAACAGACTCCCTACGAATGACATCACACTTTCTTTGTCAGCGTTGTATCACTGAAAGACGAGCTGGACTCGGATCCAAAATCCCGCTGATGTAATTCCCCCTAGGCGTAAACATAACACACACCGCAATGCTGACTAAGTTTAGTCCTCACAACAGTCACCATGGTTACACGTAGTCACCTGAAAATACATACAGCACTCGCACACATCAACTACAAACAGTAATTACATCACATCCATCACTAGAGAGTGTGTACGCCTTTGCTCCCATCGGCTTTATTTCATGAAATAAAGGATTCTTAAGATGATTTAAACCTGCCAAACCAGTTCCCCATTAAATCCCAAACCAGGACACAGGCAGGGTGTGGGAATCTAACAGTCCCTGCAACAACAAGCCTTTTAACTGACCCACAGGGAGGCAGAAAGAGGAAGTAAAAGGAAGGAAAGTTGGAATCATGCGCAAGAAAACATCAGCAACATAGAGACCAGGCCAGTAAAATGTGTTTCTTACAGTTTCTTCGTCTTCCTTTGTTGTTTTTCAGCATCAACATTTTTGAAACAAGCAACCATCTAAATATTTAATGTCCAGTACTTCTCTTCTCCCCATTAGCGGTAAAAGCAATTCATTTTGATGAAGTGAAACTCTTCATGTTCTTACTGCCTTTACCTGACGTGATGTGACTCACGCAAACCAAAGAGGAGGATGTAGGATTGTAAACAAATATGCGTGGGAGAGGTAAAAGAAAAGGGAAAGTGACACGTTTGATTGAAAGCAGAACGAAGTCTGATCCGAGTACAACATGTCCCCGTCCATCTAATCCCTGCATCCGGGCGTGTGGGCAAAACAATAGCAGTACTTCTTTTATTAACGCAAGAGGAGGCAATTTTGCAAACAGTAGCAAAGTTTTAATGTCCCAAAAAAAAACAACACACTGATTAACTTCTGCTGTTGATTTCCGTATCACTGCTGTGCACGCTGGATGAAAACGACGGTTAAGTTGCTGAGAAAGTGGATCACGGGATGAGATTTTGGTGATTGGACAGGAGTCTAGACAGTTCACCCTGGAGGCGAGGCAAGACACACACACACACACACACACACACACACACAAACACACACACACACACACACACACACACACACACACACACACTGGGATGGATGCTTTATGCTGGTGGGGTTATTTTTATATTTTTCTCATTTATGGCTTTAGTATCATAAAAAATCAAAAGTTGTACGAGTTCAGTGAGAGGGAATGGCAAGAATGTGAAGCCCTGTGTCTCAAAACAGGGCTGGGGGGCAGATGGAAGCTTATAATGCTACAGTCACGGCACATTGATGTTCATACCTCAACGTTATGGCTATCGTTATTGTCTGAACACACACAGCCTCATCTTTTCACTTTCGAACAATCACACACACACACACAACTTTGTACAGTTGTAAGACAAATCTGCCCTTTCCTTTCAAACTGTGCAGTTCTTCATGAGAGTTTATAAACAAAAGGTTAATGATGAGCAAACAACATGGGAACACACACACACAAGTGCGCTACAGTAAACATTCCCGCACATGAACAAGACACGACGTGTTCACACTGTCTGACGAAAATCACCAACAGTCACTAGTTGCCTGCAGAAAACACTGTTCCATGTCGGCTTGTTTGTTCTGTGTCATTTATTTCTCAAACAGGAAGCCGTTGATTAAAAATTTTAAGTTATTTTTAACCCTTTATGCTCCGTCGTTGTCGGTATTTTATCAAAATCCTGCTGTTGCTTTTTATGCTACCAAGCTTTCTAACAGACATAAAGACGTCGTCGTAAAAGCTTGTGTTTGTTCTGTACGCTTCAGTCTCGGCCGGCACTTTGCAGACGCGCCTTCAAAACCATTGTCTCCATTCGATTTGATCAGGCACAATGGGAAGAATGGGAAGATCCTGGGATGAAGTATTCATAACAGGGCGGTTATCTATCTTGCTCTAAGAATACTCATGAACCGCCACCATGGGCTTGACCCACACTGAGGTCAACTGCAGCGGGACATGGAGCGCTGACAGTGTGTGTAGCCTCAGATGTCAAATGTATGTGCACACACAACACACAAACACACACACACACACACACACACACACACACACACACACACACACACACACACACACACACACACACACACACACACACACACACACACACACACACACACACACACACACACACACACACACACACACACACACACACACACACACACACACACACACACACACACACACATATGCACTTGGTATCTTGGTTAATGCAACCTGATGGGAGAGCAAAGAGAGCTAGAGAGTAAGCGGGGGAGTACGGAGGAGTTATCTCTCCGCTCCATTCCGATGGCATGCTGCCTACTTCCTGCTTCCTGCTCTGTTGTTATGGTGATAGTTTTAACAGCCAGGGAGCTGCTCATGTATAAATATCAACAGCTATGAGCTCCCACCTCTCCCTTCATGGTGGCGTCCTCTTAAATGTCAGTCAGTCAGAGTCAATGCACTGCGAAATCATGAGTGGGAGAGGCAGCGTGGAGGTTTGGCGAGGGCGAGAGAGGACAAGAGGGGAGGAGAGGGGACGAGAGAGGACGAGAGGGGACAAGATGGGAGGAGAGGGGACGAGAAGGGACGAGAGAGGACGAGAGGGGACAAGAGGGGAGGAGAGGAGACGAGAGAGGACGAGAGAGGACGAGAGAGGATGAGAGGGGACGAGAGGGGACGAGAGGGGACAAGAGGGGAGGAGAGAGGACGAGAGAGGACGAGAGGGGACAAGAGGGGACAAGAGGGGAGGAGAGGGGACGAGAGGGGAGAAGAGGGGACGAGAGGAGACAAGAGGGGAGGAGAGGGGACGAGAGGACGAGAGGGGACGAGAAGTTAAGCGTCTCATCTTTTTAATGTGAGACTCATGGGAAATTTAGAGTTTCACCCTGAGCAACGGAACCGTTAAAAACAAATCACTACACTCGTCATGCAGCAACCAACCAGCACTGATTCTAATAAGACCAAAGCTATGAATGCAGATGTCATGTTTAATCCCAACTCAATCTGAAAAACTCTACATTAAAATCAAGTTGGATTGAATCTTACATTGTGCATAAAACAAAGTTTCCTGACTATTTATGGATTGGAGGGAATCTGGGAATCTCAAGGACGCACTTTTTTCCGGCTGTGACGCAGAAAAGAAACTTTTATAAAGAAGACTTACATCACATTTCCTGGCCTACACACATTTGACGATCTTTAACAAAGAACTGAGGTTCATGAAGGCAGTGTGATGTTGGTGATGAGCAGCAGATTATGGGTGCAAATCCCTCAAATCACACAAGATCACACAACACTCTCACTTTAAGGGAAGATGATTGTTTATTTTAGTTTATTTGTTATCTCAGTTCCCTGGGTAACAATACAAAGAAAAAGTGGAGTCTTGTGAGGGAACGTCCGGCTTTATATTGGGAAAAAAAGGGAAATCCAAGGACCACGTTGGGCCTTGATGGAGGTATGAGTGACAATGTTAAGGCTTCAAGCTTCTCTTTTTTAATAATTATAGGCATTACTGTAGTCATTGTCACTTCCACCGTCTCATTGTTGTCGTTGTCGTTTGTATATTTGTACAAATTGATCTGAGCTGCTCTCTAGATGTCTGAATGGAGCTGAACTTTGCAGCAGGAGAAGGCTGCCTGTTCCTCACACGTCCCCTGACACTCCCACTTGTCCCTGCCTGTGAGACACCCTTGAAACGTGTCAAATGATGAGAGAACACTGGAGGCGGATGAAACACCTGTGTCAACATCAGCACGACTTGTCACTGATTAACCAATAAGTGTTCAGAACCTGTGAGATGCATCATCTATGAGTGAAGACAGCCTTGACATCCCAAACGCACTGAATGATAGAAATATTTTTAAAGAGATGACACACACGTGCACAAAGTGTGTGTGTGTGACAAACACGCTCTCAGAAACTTGTTTACAAACTCACACATATACACGTGTACAATAATAATAACATACCCAAAGCTTGGCATTTACAGAAACTGTGGTGCCAAGCTCCTTGTGGCACAGATGGCCCAAAGAGAGAGAGAGAGAGAGAGAGAGAGAGAGAGAGAGAGAGAGAGAAAGAAGATGGAGGGATCCAATGAGAGAGATCTGCACCGCCTCTCTTTATCTGCCCACACTAAAGCTGCCTATTATCTAATCCTTCACACCACGGAACGAGGGGACAAGGACGGTCAGAGAGAGGCAGAGAAAGCGAGACACTCAGTAGATGCCAGACAAAAAGAGAGAGAGAGCGAGAGAAAGAGCGAGAGCGAGAGAACACTGCGTCATCACCGGAGCGGAGTTCTGCCTGTGGCAATACAGGGCATCATTGTGCTGAAGCCGAGAGGGGACGTCTCTCTCTCCCTCTCTCTCTCTCTTTCTCTCTCTCTCTCTCTCTTTCAGCCAAGTTCTGCTAAGTCCCAGCAAATCCCATAGTGGAAATGACCAAACCATTTCCAAAGGCCAAAGTGCTCAGAGTTGATGTTTTTTTACCTCCATTATCAGCAGGGTTACTCGAAAAGCAAGAGCTTGTTAAATGGGCAGGAATAGTTTGAGGAAGAACACATCACACTTTGCTGTTGGTCTGACTCCAAGGGCAGATCCAGGAAATGTTTTTTTTCTGAACATTGCGACATCGGGCTTGTTTTCCTCTTTTTTTGGTCGTTTTCTTCAAAACTCATGAACTGATGGGGAGAAAATCTGTCATATTTATCTGATGAGACAGATAACATACAGATGCAATAAGTTTCAAAGAGTAACAGTTCTTTACTATCATCGTCTTTTGACAATTTATCTGGGCTTGTTCGGCCCTGGTGGAGGTATGCAGGCGTATAAGCTGCCATCTAAATTCATCTGTTAGGCTCAGCGTTGTCATAATGCGCCGCCCGATGCAAGCCACTGTGAAATGAATAAGTTAAAGAGAGATGAAGAGAGATGTAAACGCTGCGTCAGCAAAAACGACACACTAGACACAAACGCACAAACCCACAACCCTCCCCGCATCAGCTATAAATACTCTCATGACACGGGTGGAGAGTCTGAAACATATGGAGGGAATGAACCTCAGAACAACATCTGTGAAGCGTGTGGTTCAAGTTTGTCTGGATTCAATGAAGAGAGTGTGTGACCACTTTCTGTCTCCTCCTCTTTAGATTAATAATTGATAGGCATTCCTGGGGGAACAGGTCCATATGCACACACACACACACACACACACACACACACACACACACACACACACACACACACACACACACACACACACACACACACACACACACACACACACACACACACACACACACACACACACACACACACACACACACACACACACACACACAGGGGCCTGAAGCAGGAATTAAGTTCATAAAAGTTTGTGTTTACGTTGGCACGGCACACACAGGAAAGGGCCCCAAGGGGTCGCGATCCTACTGTCTGTGCCGCACCGGGGAGGAAGACGCCTGAATGCCACAGGTCAAGGGTCACGCAGATCGATTATACCCACAACAGAAGAAAAGAAGAGAGAGAGTAAGAAAGAATGAAAGAGAGAGAGAGAGGTGTTCAAGAGGGTAGGGAGGAGAATAGTGTACGTGTGTGTGTGTGTGTGTGTGTGTGCGCGTGTGTGTATGCGTGTGTGTGTGTGTGTGTTGGGTGCGAAGGGTAGAAAGAGAAGGAAAATATCTCCTGCTTTCTCATGACATTCCAGCTGTAGCAACTGACTTTCACAGCAGCGTGTGAGCAGGGGGGCAGCAGACAAACACACACACGCACACTCTCACACACACACACGCTCACACACACACACAGGTATATCAAAAAAATGCTTTGATGGATATGCAGCTTTGATGTCTTGCACAACAACTATCACACACTTGTAAGAGTACACACCCTCCGCTTGTGGACCAAAAACTCTTTAAGCGAGACTTTTCACACACCCTCTCTCTCTCTCTCACACACACACACACACACACACACACACACACACACACACACACACACACACACACACACACACACACACACACACACACAAACACACACACCTCTCCTCCACAAATAGACACTCAGAGTGCTGGGCACCGTTTCTGTAGGCATTCTTCTAGTATCCCCTGACAACTAGCAGACTCGAACACACACTCCTCTATATGATACCACTGACAACCCAAACCCTAGGAGTGTAACAGACACACACACACACATCCCCCCTTCCATGGACGCAAATAGAACCAGCAGACACAGAGACACAAGGAGAGGAAGACAGAAGGAGACGTTACCAACCTGCTCTTTTTGTGGACATCCAGTCCACATGTTGCTCAGTCTCATACACGTCCACTGGGCTGGACTTAAATGGACAACAGCACTGAGACACACAGACAGACACACACAGCCTCTCTCCAGCTGATCAGACAAACACACTGCAGCCGCTTACACTCCTGGTGTTCCCTCTCTTGTGTAACTGTTAGAGTGGCTCAGCTAACTAACAGTGAACTCTCACCAACTCCTCAAGGAGGGAGGGGCCTCTGAAACTACATAGCCAATCAGTTGGGTTTCAGCGTGAGGATCCACCCACGGGCCGCTGTCATTGGACGAAAAGGTGCAGGAATTTTGGCTCAGGAGGACGAGCAGTTCATGGAGAAAGTACAGTCAGACTGTCTTGACTGCTGTGTCGTCATCTTCCCACTGTGTTTTGGCCTTACTGTGTGTGTGTGTGTGTGTGTGTGTGTGTGTGTGTTAATGTTTTGAGTGTATCTGTCTGTGTAAATATACATGTGTATTGTTTGTCTACAATGTTGTGTAGAAGAAGAACATGTCTCTCTCTTTCTCTGCAAAGATGTGTGTGCATGTGTGTGTGTGTGGGGGGGGGGGGGGGGGGGGGCGCGCGTGTGTGTGTGTGTGTGTGGGTGTCTGTGGAGCTGGTGCATCTCTCTCTCTCTCTCTCCCTCTCTCTTCTAATGTGTGTGTGAGCTTCCCCTTAATGAGCTTTACAATCTTTCACATACCAAACAAAAACTTAACTCTTCTGCCATCTTGTGGCTAAAGTTCAGTACTGCCGCCTCATAGCACGGTTCATTAATCTCTGTGTGAATCAGTGTGAATGGGACTTTCAACTCTTGCCCACTACAACCTGGATACACACAGCAATAGATGATGACACATTCACACTCCAATGGTCGGCCGACTTCAATTAACAAAGAAACCAAAGCGAACTTCAAAAGCAGACATGGAAACGGCTGTTAAAAAGACTCATACAATAATGGAGTAAATGTATTGTAAAATGTATGCACCATCATGTACGTGCAGACGACACAGTCATAAAGACATAAAAAGGTCAAACACAGAGACGAACAATGGGAAAGTATGAAGCACAGGTCCTCATGGAACATATGAGGCCTTATATTAGGAACTTAAACCAACGCTGTTCGCTATTGTAAAACCATAAAACGACCAAACAAACAGGGAAGGCTGAGTAATGGCTGTAACATTTCAGTGACAACAACTCTTTTATTTCCTCCTGCCGTGTCTAGGAAACTGCCCTGTGTCCAATTTTGTCATGTTCTTTTTGTGTAAATGATAGTGAATCCACCTGTTGTTGTTTGTTTCCATCATCATTACAGAACCATTTATGAGCAGAGGCGCCGCTGAAATCTGTTTAGAAGGCAGAGCACAAAGTAGCTGAGGAGCTGAGGCGGCCAATCAACTCTATACAAACTCACACACACACACACACACACACACACACACACACACACATTTGTATGATCAAAGACCCAAAGGCAGACATATCTAGCTGTATACATACCCAGCCGTGATGAAGGATTGTGTTTGACAGAATGACACCGATGTCTCCTGTGTTCTTCTTGTGTTCAATCTGTTACTCTGATCTCTCTCTCTCTCTCTCTCTCTCTCTCTCTCTCATTATGATCATGTGGTCATAAACATAATGGTCTATGCTGGAAGGCAGCGCAAAGTGCAGAGATAACAACAACATGTGAAGCCTGAGGATCACATCAAGAGTCAGTCAGATTAGTTGTGTGATCATTTGCATCTACAGTGGAGCTCCCAGCAACGACAACTAAACACTTCAAAACCACAACGACAGGAGCAATGTTTCACTTTCACATCATTCTGTGTGAACGGACCAAACGAATGGAAGATGATGACAGTATTTGGATGGTACAGGTAAATATCTGAACCTGAGTCACGTCTACTTCTGAGGCGGTGTTTGACATAAGATGCCAATACGGCCTCTATTCTCATTTCTGAAATTTCATTATGGCTTTGCGTCAGACTGCCTTTAATGCAATTTGATACTGGTGTGTGGAATGATGTGATTCTACCAGGGCTGAGAGCACATCAGGCGGATTAAGCATCAATGACTTCACACACCAGCATACAGCAACAACGGTGCACCTAGAATCCCCCTAAATAGCTTTAGACTCAGCTCACTGAAGCAGCACACACACGCCTTGATGATCGCAGGAGAGATTGATAGTTTGCTCAAAGACACTTGGGCAGACTTTTGGACCGGTTTTCTGCACAGCGTTTTGTTTCTTCCTTCTGCTTACAACCGAGCTCATTGGAAATTGTTCAGCATTTATGTCCTCCATTCATCACTTCCCTGACACCGCCTATAGGTGGCGTTGCAGCATCGTGGACTCCCTCCCTCCCTCCCTCTCCTCCCCCCCACCCCTCAGACTCACCACCCCACCCCTCCCTCCCTGGAACTCCATCACTTCACCTGGTTGTGATGTCGTGTCCACTGGGAGCACCGGATCACACTGAACTTGTGCCGCACACCTGCAGGAGCAAACTCGGGAGAGCAACTTGTATCCTCTTCTTCTTCTTCTTCTTCTTCTTCTTCTTCTTGAACACGCTCAACATCCGGTCCGCATGACTATGTTGACGATGCGTCGCTCCTTCATCGTGCTTGTGACTTTGATCAAATTGTCTCCGATCCATCACATTGTGTTTGTTTTGACGGTGGTGGTTGTTTACCCGTTCGTCTCTGGTTGAGACCCCCCGGCCCCAAGAGTCGCTCCGGACCCGGAGGCTGTGACTCACTCGCCGCCGCCTCCTCCTCCTCCTCTTCATCCTCCTGCCCGGTGCCGGCTGCGCGCTCCTGGCGATGGGAACAGTTGGGAACGCGGCGCATGGAGGATCCTAATCTTTTCCTTTCTTGTTTACCCCCCAAAGCATTCATGCTGGTGTCTTGCAAACAATCTAACAATCGTGTGAGTCTAACTCTCTCTGATTCTGATTCTGATTTCCTTTTTACTCTGCGTTTTTTTCCGCTGTAGTTCCTTTAATTTCAGCTAATGCGTCTTGCAGGTATACAATATTTTCTGCTTCTACTTACACTTCTTTTGATCAACTGCTTTCCCCTGCTTTCCCCGGTGTTGGGGCTCTGACAAGTCGCGCGTAATACAGATGAGGAAGAGGACATTCTAAAGTCCGACGTCCTTTCAAAGCGCAGAAGTGTGATCGAACCTCATTTGAACCTCGTTTCGCCGTTTCACTGTTGTTTTCCTGCATTGACATTGAACCTTCACCGCTCTCCTCTAAAGTGACTTATGGTGGTGATGGGAGGGAAAGAGGAGTCCCAGCACATCGGGGGTTCTTTCCGCATCCTGGGCCGCACATGGCCCCGTGAATGACCGTGCGGAGCCAGCATGCCCTCCTGGCCCAACCTCTCGCTGTGCCTCTCCCATAACTGCAGCTGGGAGGAGACCTTCAATGCCACACGGGAAGGCGGCCCCTTTGATCAGCCTCCTCTCAACTACTACTCCATCCCTCTGCTCACAGCCATCACCATCGCCTGCACGCTTCTCTTTCTGGTGGGGGTCACAGGGAACGTCATGACCATCTTGGTGGTCAGCAAGTACCGGGACATGCGCACCACCACCAACCTGTACCTGTGCAGCATGGCGGTGTCGGACCTGCTCATATTCCTCTGCATGCCCCTGGACCTGTACCGGATGTGGAGGTACCGGCCTTGGCGTTTCGGGGACGCGCTCTGTAAGCTCTTTCAGTTTGTGTCAGAGTCGTGCACGTACTCCACCATCCTCAGCATCACCGCTCTGTCCGTGGAGCGCTACTTGGCCATCTGCTTCCCGCTGCGCGCAAAGGCCCTGGTGACCAAACGGCGGGTCCGCGCCCTCATCCTCCTCCTCTGGACTGTGTCGCTGCTGAGCGCCGGGCCTGTGTTTCTTATGGTGGGAGTGGAGCGGTACAACATGGGGACGCCGCCGGGGTCCATGTTGAACGAGACGGTGTCCCCGTCCCAGGAGGATGATGATGGGGACACCCGGGAGTGTAAGATGACGCACTACGCCGTGGAGTCCGGCCTGATGGGCGCCATGGTGTGGCTGAGCTCCGTGTTCTTCTTCCTGCCCGTGTTCTTGCTCACGGTGCTGTACAGCCTCATAGGCCGCCGCCTGTGGCAGAGACACAGAGAGACAAACAGCTCCCGCATGGCTCACAGGGACAAGAGCAACAGACAGACCATCAAGATGCTGGGTAGGTTTATAGAGTTTTACTTGTTATTTGGATCTGTTTACTGAATGTGGCTCACTTGGCTCAACCCTGAGTAAGTGTATTGAGGGGAAGTTATAATGTAAACATAAGGAAAGTCATTTTGGCATAGGGGATCAGTAATGTGTAATGTGTAAATTCCTTTATTCCCAAAGCAAACTTCACATTCCTCCTCTCCTCTCCCCTCACTTCCTTCACATCCCCACTCCTCTTCCTCCTCATCCTCTCTTCATCCTCCTGCAGTGGTGGTGGTGCTGGCCTTCGTCCTGTGCTGGCTGCCATTCCACGTGGGACGCTACCTGCAGTTCCGCTCCCTGGATGCTCCCTCCCCGCTGCTGTCCGTGCTCGCCGAGTACTGCAGCTTTGTGGCGGTGGTTCTCTTCTACCTGAGCGCCGCCATCAATCCCATCCTCTACAACACCATGTCCTGGAAGTACCGGGGTGCAGCGGCACGTCTGTTCGGGCTGACCGGCAGCCAACCTCCCCGGGGCCGCACTGCCAGCACCGTGAAGGGAGACGGCCTGACAGGCTGGACAGAGTCGACAGTCAGCTTCTAAAAAAAAGTGTTAAGGACACTGAACGCACCACCCATTATTTTTGTCATTCAGGCTGAAAAATGACAGCGCTCTGCCATTGTGACCTCAGCACTTGCCTTTATTTGTGTGGGACTGAAAGGAGCAGCAGATGAGCAAAGCCTTACGAGCCTGCGTCACCTCGATGTGCGTCAGACGAACTGCAATCAAGCGCCGTCCTCTATTCAACAGCTTTTCAGCAGCAATTTGAAAGCCCGAAATGGCTACATCGATCTAAATGTGCACACAGGACGAGACGGTAGATTGACCACACGCACATCATTACAATTGCCTTACATATTCTGGATGACAAAGAAAAGCACTGTAGAACTTGTGGCACTTTTCTGTACTCCATTAGAGAGGGGCAGAGGTGCAGTGTGTGTGCGTGAGAGAGTGTGAGAGAGAGAGAGAGAGAGAGAGAGAGAGAGAGAGAGAGAGAGAGAGTGATTGAATGGAGTGTGTGTGTGTGCGCAAGTGTGATGCATGTCATTTGTTGGAGAGAGCCTCTATCAGTGTGTCTAAAAATGTTGCCGGTTCTATGTTTGTTTATCAATATCTGTGTGTGTTCCTCTCTCTGGATGCCCTGTATCTTGGAAATTCAAGTCCATGCTGTACTGTATGCTGCCTAATGGAACATCCATAAAATGAACATTCCTGTCAGTTATTCAACGATTTCCAGAATGTAAACATGTCAAACATAGATCTATGATTCTGTCAAATTTTTATAATGATAGAACATCCCTGCCTGTTACTAATGAAAAGAAATTGTCTGAAAAAATAGAAATGTACTTCAGGAGACCTTGAGTGGACGTCACTATGATTTAATGGTCACAGATGACCGAACACACACAAGCCTATTCTCCTTATTCTAGTTCTGTCGGAAAGACCATGTAGACTCCGAAGACAACAGTTATATTCCAACTAAAGTGATGTTTAACGTTTGTATATAATGGAAATGGCTGCATGAGGGAAGCAGTATCTCATATGTCATAGTTTAACACCTGCCATCCAGGTAAAGGAGCAGACAACCTGCAATATGTGTAAGAGTGGAGATTGACACTAACTTCTTGCTCAAATTGTTTCTAATCGTCCAATATTGTTCTAAAGTTCTTAAGTTTAAATCGAGACACCCCTGTCCCATTGAGCTCTGCGGTGGATTTGCAAGAGGAGGTATCGTCGAGTGAGTTCCTACAGAAGACGGCCAATATTCTCAGTGTTGAAACAGTGTTAAACAAGTGTTCAAGCGAAAATGTCAGAGGCACCAACCTTTGCTACTGTGATGACAGAGTTGGGGTTGATCTCCAATACCTGAAACCATTCCACCTCCTGGTTGTAGAACCTTAAACCAGGAGCTTCCACTGATGATCAAAGTTGTTCCAATGTCAAAGATGTGGTGCTGTAGCCTTCTGTTAACCATCTTTATGAGACCCAAATAGGAGCAATGCAGAAGCTTTACTCGCTTACTTTCTTGCTTATTCGTAGGGACAAGCAGGGTACAAGCCTCTCCCGATGCCGCTGCATGGTTCTCCAGATGATGGTTTTGGAGCCCAGTTAGAGTTTCTTACACGTCTACTAAGGCCTTGTGATGCTTTTTAAAATAAAACCCAAAATAAAGGAAGGCAGCCATGTGATTGTTGTTGGAGTAACATCGAATTTTAAACTTTTAGAAGGACTTTGAACCACCTGGCTTAAGGTTCCACAGCACCTTTCAAAACCAGCAGCCTCACAATGAATCATTTACTTTCCTATAAATAAGCATAAGTAAATGCACCAGGTGTTACATGTGCAATGAAGGGATTTTGTAGCAGTCACCATTTGAATGAATTTGGCAAGCAGATAAGGGAAATGTCTATAAACGCTTGCCTTAACCTGTAAATAAATGCTTTGTAAATCTTTACATTCAATGCTAACCAGCTGGAGTCCAAATCCCTGTATCAAACTCCCTTGATGAACGTTTCTGACTGTACATACAGACATCTTGTCATCTTGTAGTATTTATTTATCAACAAGATGTATACCTATTAAAAGACGCAGCCGATATAAATTCATATTTCGTTTTTTTGTAAATATCTCATGTTGGGTCCTGTGTTTGCTTGTCAATGATGAAAAGTGATGTAAAAGTAAAAGAACTGAAATCCCAGCAGGAAGAGTCACTCCTTATTTCTTTTGTCCGTCTCTGAGTGTTTCAGAACAATGAGTGTTTAATCTTAGCAGAGTGGCGTGTTTGTACCGCCAAGCGATCCTCTATAATCTTCGACTGAAGGAAAGACAGTAAGGTACACATGCCATGCCCAGGCTCAAAGGCCTCTGTCACCTCTGAGGTTACCCAAGTCACCCGATCAATACGACAACCACACCCTCCTCCCAGCAGGTAGGACTACAGCAAAAGCCTGAGAGGGACAAGGTGTGCACTACTACTACTACAATTATGTGGATGGGGACACACTAATAGGGATGATAGTGTTGTGAAAATAGCTGAGGTGAAAGGTGAGAAAGGAGAGGTTCGGTGATTGAGTGAGACATGTGTGCAGGCGAGGGAGGATGCACCGGCACCACCGACCAACAAACATTTCGCGGCAAAGTGCTATACAAATGCTATTCCGCGTGTTTCCCAGAATGACATCAGGCAGTTTTGGAGAACTCCTGTGTGGCTTCATCCCAGAGCTGCTCAATTGGTTTGAGATGCAGTCTGAGCTTATGACAGCGTGTGGCCTGTTACTTGTGACTCATTTCTTTGTAATAATCTCATTTCAGTTCAATCTCTGTGTGAAAAGTGCCAAATCAATACAGTTGGAGTGATTCATGTAGCAGGGTTTTCCGCTGACAATCCCCCGCAAAGTGTGTGTGATTCGAGCTGGTGACATCTTTCGACATTCTTTCAAGAGATGGTTACACACACACACACACACACACACACACAGCTGAGTGTGGAGAAGTGTATGTTAATGTAAGAACAACACCAAACGCAATAACTCAAACACTCTCAGTCTAAATCAGAAAAAATTAAAACATTTATTGGGCATAAATATATTATATATACGCTACCGATACAGTTACGTCTTACATACATAGGGTAGTATTTGCAAAAATCTATACATTAAAATTGATATGGCAGTTTCTTTTATATAATGCATATGAAATTGTCTAACATTTACAATACAAGAAGAAATGCATGAATTTCTTTTTTTTTTTCTCAATTCGTAGACCATGACAACATTGGAATGTTTGTTTCTTTAAATCGTGAGGTAAAAATATGTTTCTTTTTTTGTTTTCGCTTTAAAAAATAGTTAAATACCTGTGGATCTGTACGTTTTGTCAAATCGCCAATCTCTCAGTCAAAAAACTTTCTGGAAAACGTACAAAACAACCAAAAAAGTAAAATAAAAATTGTAAAATAAAACAATAACTGATCAGAAGGCACAGACGTGGGGCTGCTGGGCAAAATAACTAATTGTCTTTCATTCTCGACGTACCCGCCAAATGTGCAGGACCTGCGGGGTGTGTGTGTGTGTGTGTGTGTGTGTGGCTGGGTGGGAGGGGGGAGAGGAGGGAGGGGCAGGGTCTATGAACTCAACAGCATTTGACAAACAAAACAATAACAACAACAACATAGAGGGAGTACCCTGCCCACAAACACACAGCCTTCTGGTTAACGGCGGTTAACCTTGGACAAATCGAGGCTAATGCGACTGGCCTGACCTTGGACAAATAACAAGGTCGATCTCAACTCTCCCAGCGGGGCGTCGACGGTGAAAGGAGAGTGAGGGGATGGGGCGGTCGGTCGGGTTGGGGGTGGGGCGTAGGTTCCCGGGGGTTTCAGGACGAGACATCTCACGCGCCAACCTGTCGACTACCGTGCAACAGGTCGGGCGGACGCGCTGTGAGCACGTCCACCCCCCGGTAATGCCAACGTCACAGTGATGCCAACGGCAGAATAATGCCAAATAATGTAACAGAGGGCAGTTGGCAGTAGTGTTTGGAAGCGAGTGAGCGGCCCCTCGTGCCTCCTCTGCACTCATATTTAACCTCATCAGAACTAATGCTCGGCAGAAAAAAAAGTGCTTCAACTCTGTTAGTCATAATGTATTTACCATCTCATTCTATAGCTCTATAGATATCTCTGTATATCATCTCATAGCAAAATACTGGATACAAAATACTCACTACTGCTATACCAGCACTAGTCTGAACAAGGAATCGTCATCATCATTATTATTGTCGTCATCTGCCCGGAACGATTGTATGATTGTTTTGCCTTTTTACCTTTCAGTGTGAAATCAGGCTGTTAAAACTCTCCTCAGAAAACAGGGGGCTACACATTTAAAATTAAAAAAATGGCACATTTTGCTTTACAAAAATAATAAAAAGATAATATGAAAAGAAGCATAATCACAGATCAAGTTAATGTGTTTTTTTTTTCCTTTTGAGAATAATAACAATAATAATAATCGTAATGCTGTGTCGTTACAGAGGAACATCACAGAACCCTTTAGACTGAAAAAACGCGACAGCGAGTGGACACCAGAAACCTGCACTTTGGCAATCAAACAGTAAAAGGTATCAGAAGCCTCATTATAACACTAACCAGATAAAAAGCCGAAGGCAGCTACATTTCTATCCCATTACAGATGACTCGGACTGACCCTAAGGCCCGGCTTTTGCTACATGTCTGTCTAAGCGTTACAAGAGCTGCTCCGGCTGTGCACGGCCTAAAGCAGGAGATGAAACATAAGAAATACATAGGCATTCGGTTACATGACTGGAAAGGCAATGATAACTGCGATGTACGGACTGATGAGCTACAGGATCCCAACAGCTGTAAGAGAAATACTTAAAGGGTTACTGAGATAAGGAATGCTGGCCTTAATCACACAATCTAACATACATCCATTGAAAAAAAAAAAAAAATTGAAAAAAAGGAAAAAAAAAAACATGCTACAAGGAAAAAATTAGTATATAACTACACTCGTCTCTTAATCTTTAAACAATAAATAAATGAAGATTGCACTGTAATTGGCATGTAAAGTACTGTATGCAAATATATAGTATAAATAAACCTAGAAAAGAACTCTACCTCAACTTTCCCATCGACTTTGGCAAAGGTACTTTGAGCTAGTAAACCACTTTGCTTACTGACACACACAGGGGCAAGGCACAGCATGGGGGGGGGGGGGGAGAGAGAGAGAGAGAGAGAGAGAGAGAGAGAGAAGATACAGCATCAAAAAGGGGGAAATAATAGAAGACAGACGGAAAGAGGGAGGACAAATGAGAAACATGGGCTAAGATGATGGCAGCGGCGGCGGCGGCAGCAGCGATAGGGATGAGATCAGATCAGATCTTCCCTCTGTAAGGCCTTATCCCTGAGGTACGATACAGGCTGCCAATCAGAGCGGAGAGGTGGGGCTGCTGCCTCCCACCCCCACTCCCGTCCCCACCCCCACCCCACATGGAAACAGGAAGCAAACAGGTCAGGGTGAATTCTTTGGATCATCTGGGTGTATTGGTGTGTACCTTGGCTTTGTTTTCAGGTAGAAGGGGACTCGGGGAGAGGTGTGTGTGTGAGTGTGTGTGTGTGTGTGTGTGTGTGGGGTGGGGTGGGGGGTGTTACATGTGTCACCAAGCCCTGTTCTGTTTAACTGTGTTCTGTCAAAGGCTTGTTTGGTTAGCGAACATTAGTTCAAATCCCCAGAGAACACGTCTGTCTGAGGACAGACCACAGACTTGCCGCTGCTCTGATTACATGTCAATAAAGCACCTTTAATAGAGGGGGAGAGAAGTGAGGAAGAGAAGGAGGAGGAGGAGGGGGGAGAGAAATGCATGGGCAGAAAGTGAAAAATGGATGGAAGGAGGAGGAGTTGGTAAGCGGCCAGAGCAAAAAGGTAATTACAGGTAATTAAAGGAAGAGCGGAGAAGAGAGAAGAGTCTTCAGATGTGGATATGGATTCACAGAGTCGCTGGCAGGAGGAAGTACAGCCTCATCTCTGCATCATGTGAGAGGGGAAAGCTCCGGCCCACTTTTAAAGGCTAAACGCTTTCCTGGTTAACGTGCACAACTCTCAAGAGGGCCGGCGGGCTGTTTAGCACCTCGGGGGTCACATGAGGCCACGGGCGCGTCGCTGCTAAAACCTGGGACCTGGAGAAACAGGACTTAAGATGGTGGAATCGGACCAGCGGGACAGCGAGCTGAACGGAGGGCCGGGTTTCCCTGAGAAGCCCGGCCCGCTTCCAGAAGCTCCGCCTCGCGTACGTGGCTCTTTAAAAGGGCTCCTTCAACATCGACCCGCCTCAGATCTGCCGCGTGCGAGCGCCCCCCTGGTCGACTCCTCCCCCTTTTGCACTATACTTCAGACCTTACATTGCCATCATCTATTACATCACTTCTATAGCATCATAGATATTTTGTTATAATCTATATATTGTGTGTATATATATTAGATTACTGGTTTTCCATTCTTTCTTAGATATAATAAAATCACAGGATAGCAGCATCTTACACCACACATGGATTGCATCACTTTGGTAGCTGAATAAGTGAATGATTGAATGTTAAAAGCTGAGGATGACGCGCGATTGGACTTCTTCGAGGAAATGTTTCTTTCTCATTGTCACTGCATGCATGTGTGCGTGTGTGCGTGTGTGACTGTGTGTGTGTACGTGTATACGTCTGGATGTGGATGCATGGATCGACCTACAGCCTAATAAGAAGTAAGATATTGACTATTAAGGTATGAATGGCTAAAGCTTTGAAGGCCTACATTGGAATATGGCTGAATGGATACAGACTGCAGCAACAAAACAAAACAAAAAAAGAAGCAAATTAAACATTGGAAAAGCAAAGACTGTAAGGCAATGACTGTCAAGAAATATACACGTTCTCTAATCGAATATGTTTGAAAAAGATACAAAATGAAAAACATGCAAGTCAGTCAGAGGAGCAACTGCTTTGCTCACAGCTATTTTAAGGCTTGATTATCAGTTTTCTTTCCCGACCGAGGTACGCAAAGACGAGGCTTCCCTCGACAGAAACCCTCGACTAACGGTTGACGGACATGGATACGAAGAGAACAATGAAAAAGAGAGAAGTGAGACCAAACTGAGTGAAGGCGAGGGGACAACGGGACAAAGGCGGCAAAAGCCTGGATCGATACTCGGACTAAAAAAAACAAACAACATACATCGCCTTAGAAGCACATCTCAAGTGTTTGCTTTGATTTCATTCGGTTCTTTCATAGACTTCTTTTAAAGTTTCTCTGTGATTCTGCTTTCTCTTTCTATCCTATCGTTTTTAAATTCCCTCACTTCATGAAGAAGTACTGCAGCAGGCAGGCGATGAGGATGGAGAAGCCCGCGAAGACGCACACGATCAGTGCCGCAAAGCGCTCGTCGCTGGAGATCAGCCCCGCCCCCTTGCCCGTCTCCACGGCGCACAGCTCGCCGGAGGACGACGCCTCCTGGCGACGCAGCGTGAACAAGGACGAGGGACTCAGCGGCCCGCACAGTTCCTGGCAGGTGTCCTGGCAACGGCGGCAGGCGCCCACGCGGAAGCGGTAGTCTGTGTTGCCCTGGAGACCGGTAATCTGGAATACGCCCTCCTCTCCCTTAAAAACCTGCACAAACACAGAAACAGCGAAATACGGTTTTAGATTTAAATCCACTGGACAATTGATCCGTCTACTATCTTCAATTCAATTTCAATCTGATTATGTTTGAAGAAAAAAAGACTTCCTGCCTCAAATGCACTTAAATCTGAACATAACAGTGAAATTGGACTGAACGCTGTGCAGTCAGGCTACCTTAACTATGGTGAAGATGGCTTGTTTACACACAGGTGCACCATTGTCATCACTTCCTGTCATCATCATCATGTGAGCATTTAGAGAGAAATTGTGAGCACCTGTATGAAGCATGTGTGAGTAGTTGTAGCTACTTAGACTCATTCATGTGTTTTAAATATAATATCAAACAAAAAAAGAATAATGAAAGTACACAAGCATATGAAGGAAGTCTTCCTTTCCTCATTATTACACACACACACACACGCACACACACATACACGTCTTCACACAGAAGAGACAAACAGGCAGGAACGCAAACACAGTATATTCATACATAAAGAGGCAATTAAGTAGTCAGGAAAACACACTCGTGCATCTGAAAAGCAGAGCCGCTGACGTCTATTGTAACACCCATCAAAAGCAAACACGCTGGCACTCACACACACACACACACACAGACAGACACAAAGACACACTGCTGAGGTTTGGTCCTATTGTCAGCACCAGCAGTTCTTTCACTTCAGTTCTTCAGTTTTGGTTCCACAGTTATTGTCTTCTTCCTCCTGCCAGATCTCACACTTCAAACCTCCATCCACAGCCAATAACTTCAGAAATATAGGTTGTGTCCATGTGGTAGTTCAGTTGAAAGTCCCATCAATTCCATTCAATAAGGAGACATTGCACACAGACTGTCCCTCTGTGTGTGTGTGTGTGTGTGTGTGTGTGTGTGTGTGTGTGTGTGTGCTTTCTTTAATACATTCCAAATCAGTATATATTGACTTCCTTTGAGTCTCACATTATAAATAACTCTGACCCTCTCTGCACTGTACTCATGTAACCTTTGCACCTGTGTGTGTGTGTGTGTGTGTGTGCACGCGTGTGTGTGTGTCGTTTGTGTGTGTGTGTTACAAACCTGTTTGTACTCGGACTCACGTCCCACCAGCACCTGCAGCGCGTAGCTGACGGGGTCTCCTCTCATTGGCGGGATGGTCTCCCATGTGATCTCGCATACGTTCCCCTCCAGCTGGTGCACTCTGGGAGCTGTTGACATTATGGGAGACGATTACAATCAAGACGGGAATTCATTCTCGGAAGCGATCTGATATCAAACTCGTTTTGGAACGCAGGCCCCTGTGACGATGACTGTAATGCCTCTCGCAAATCCAGAAGAGACACAAAGTGACGACAAGATATTTATAGTAAACCCCCTGTGTGAACTTGCTGTGAGGCACTTCGGTAGGCGTTCGCTTCATGATCATTTACTGCACTTGCGGATGTTCCTACTCACCTCAACCCGCCAATACATAAACCACTTCCAGGGAGGCCGAGTGACAGTTACTTTTTTATGACCGCCTCATGAGGAAATATTGACATCCACCTCCCTGCAGGCATCTAATGCTCTCTGTCGGCACCATTTGTCTGCGTCGATTAACTGCTGTCTGATATTCGATCGGGAGAAGCTGCACAGACGTACTAACGACAGCGGGCAGGTTTCAATGTGCAGATCGATTGGGTTGTTAAGGGGAAGACGCGTGTTTAATAACCACTTCACACAGCCGGATCCTTCTTCTTTTGTAGCAACGATGCAGGATGAGAACTGATTGACTGATCTGGTGCTGGTAGAAAATGTCCCAACTGAGTCGAGGTTGCCAGTTTGGTGCGATCACAGATGAAGGTTAGCGGACAAGGAGGGAACCGTGATGAATGAATGAATCTTTGCTCGTCAATTCGCAGCTGAGGTCATTTTCAACTGTTACAAAAAGGCCTTTGAATGAAATTAAGTTGTATTCTATTTCATTATTGTTGTGTATTGGAGCAGTTTGAAGATACTACTGACTTACTGCTGTCCCGTATGCAGTCTACAGACTCTGCTGCCCTCTTTGACCCTGCAGGCCTGTGTTTACCTGATTGTGTATAATTCCATGCTGTGCTTCACATTTACTGCCTCACAGCCTTACCCTCAGTCCTCTCGGGGTCAATCACCTGAGAGGAGATTCTTTGCTGTGACTTTTACGGCCGTAATAAACCACCGGCGCCCCGGTTTACAGCAAAGGCCACATAGCGCCACCAATAATGAAACGAGGCTACATAAACATGTTGTTTCTAATGGCCAATCAGTAACAGACATTAACTTGTGCTTCCTTGTAGCTGCAGGGTCCTTCAGTGTGTTGCTGGACTGCTAAAATCTGGAATATCATCTCAGACTTTTTCCAGGCAGCTTACCTTTGAGAGCAGGGGGTACGGACTTGGTGGTGCAAAAGGTGTGCGTGTCAGAGAAGGGACCCTCCCCTGCGTCGCTGATGGCCTGTATTCTGAAGTTGTAGCTGCTGGATTCGATCAACCGCTGGACCTTGTAGGTGTGGCTGGGGCCGCGATAGATTGTCACAAACCTGCACGGGGAGAAGAGAAGAGACGGTGATGAAGACTCGCAGAGAGGTGGAAGTAAGGGGGAAGGGTGAAAGAGGCGAAGATATTGTAACTTCAGTGTTTACAGCGGCAGCACAGGCTTGAGAAAAATGAGAGTGGAGACCTAGAAAAGAGACGAGGACGGCCGGTGAGGACCGGGAGAGAAAGATGAGTGCACAGTAAATAAAGATAGCAGCTGGATTTATTGTATGAACGCAGAGGACGGATGCCGACACGCCGCAGCAACAAATCTGATAGAAACAAGAACCAAAAAACAGGAGGGATGGATGGCTGGCTGGCTGGACGGACAGATTGATGGAGTGAAGGAGAGATGATAAGCGGGCAAATGAAGGAGCGAGTGATGTTTGACAATTTATGGTAGCTTCTTTCCACAAAAAGTTATGTCTGTTTGAGTGAGAGAGGACGCCGCGGAAGAGAGGGAGGGGGAGTGAAGATCGCAGAATACCAAAACTATTAAAGAAAGCCACACGGCACCAATTATCAACAATATGCACATACTAGCTTTAGTTAATGAGATGGAGCCAGGCACACTTGGTCCAGGGCCAAACAGCCGAGCCACCACATGGAGCAAAGAGGGTCAGACAAGGACTCGTACGCTGGCGGCTGCCATCCACTGATTTTCACTATATTTGCAAGCGCAATTGATGTTCTTACTCATTGGCAATGACAGATCATCTTCACGGTCAATTTTTTGTCCTTTATATGCCGATTATGTGATGGAAAAGTAACTAAAATAACTCGAGGACATTCAGAACGTTACCTCGGCTGACACCGACATTTAGCATGGAGTGGCTGTAGTTATCAAAGTACTGCGAGTAAGTGAAAGACCGCTTCTCACCGGGGACCAATTTTGAAAAAGGAGACATTTGCGGATATTTATCTGAGCAATTATAGCCTAATAGATCGAAAGGATGAGAGGGGAAGGAGAAAAGATGAAAACTGATGCACAAAGAGATGTTGGAAGTGATGATTGGATGGACTCATTGATGATTCATGGAAGAAGTGAAGTTAAGAGGAGCGATGACAGATATT
Organism: Genypterus blacodes; assembly: GCF_046128005.1. NCBI lineage: Eukaryota > Metazoa > Chordata > Actinopteri > Ophidiiformes > Ophidiidae > Genypterus > Genypterus blacodes. Next base: position 3,488,483 of record NW_027466883.1, on the reverse strand, counting down.
GGGTGAAACGGTGCACAGATGTCCAGACAGATGGAGAACATTCTGAACTCGGTGCCCCTGTGCCTGCTCCTTTCACCTGCAACCATGTGTTGTTGTTTTTTTAAAAACACTTTGTCACGAGGACGAAGCCTTCTTCGCCTGTTCCCCTGGAGTTGCCATGGCACCCATACACTCTAGATACCCCAGCTATAAGGCATTCCGGGAAATGTGGACAAGAAGAAGAAGATGAAATGGAGTGAGAAACAACAATCTAACAAGCTTTGAAGGGCAACGGCAGAGTGAATAAGAGGCGTGAAAATGAAGGAGGGGGAAGGAGAGGAAGAGCGACAGGTCTGCATACAGGGAGATAAGAATGGATAAAATGAAGGAATAAAAAGTGGGGCCAGGAGGAGCGAAGAGAGAGAGAGAGAGAGAGGGAGGGAGAGAGAAGGAGAGGGGGAAGAAGGGGTGTTCAGTAGTCTAGCCATGAGAGAGCAGCTTTCTCTATTGTTTAATACGCCCGCAAAATAAAGAGCGGAGGAGGAGAGAGTGGTGGTCATTTCTCAGGGGGTCCTCTAGATGCAAGGTCACCTTGTCTAAGGAGAAAATTAATTAGATTGAGCGGCGGACGTGGGCAGCCAAAGTCGAAAAATCTGAATGTCGTTCTGTTTAAAACGACACCAGACACGGGGAAATCTCAGAGATTAGATTTGACATTTGGCAATTTGAAGCATTTGTTGACAGATTTGCAGAGCCTCTTCTGGTTTCCTTCAATTGCGAATTATGATCATGATAGTTATCTCCCCTGTTGCATTATCCCCATCTGTGGTGCATCAGGTTGCCAGGGCCATTTTCAACTTTTAATTTAAAAGAAATAAATCCAGGTTATTTGTTCTGATGGAGCTTGTTGGGAGAGCAAACGAGGAAGAGGAGGCATGTAGGAGGAGGGCAGGAAGGTGACCAGCACAATTTATTCATCAGTTCACACTCCGCCGCCACCACATAGATAGATACACACACACTGTTAAAACAAAGGCTAATGCACTGCTCATGCACATAAACACTCCTTCATAACCAGCAGTAGTTGCGAGTGATGAATCCCAAGTAAAGGCAATTTGATGGAATGAAATAAGGGTGGAAGCAAATATCCTCATTAAGGGACAATTAAGAGAAATGTGGACATTATAATTATGGACAAATGGTGGAGTTGGATAGATGACAGGGAAATATTGTATGTCAAATCTTTTCTGGATGAGGGCTCAAGCTGCAAATTTACTGCAAAATATGAACTTTTTGACAGAACTCTTACATTTCAACTGTAACCTCTTCAATAATAAGACAGAAATAAGCTCTTCTCCTCTGAGAGAAGCCAGTCAAGGCGAGAATACTAAACATCTACTGGAAGTTCAATATTCATTTTATGTCATATGTAAAATGAGTGAGTAACAATCTTAGACACAACATAAGCAACATTGAGGTCGTTAAGGTCAATAAGTGACGAGTGGCCATTAGGGGGAAAGAGTAAATAAAACTCAGTGAGCTTTGAAAGCGGTTTTGATTTGGTTGTCAGGTTTGTGTGCGTGTGAGTGAGTGCCTGTGCCTGTGTGCGCGCGTGTGTGTGTGTGTGTGTGTGAGTGAGTGAGTGAGTGAGTGAGTGAGTGAGTGAGTGAGTGAGTGAGTGAGTGAGTGAGTGAGTGAGTGAGTGAGTGAGTGAGTGAGTGAGTGAGTGAGTTTAACAGATCACAGCCTGGTGTTTAGGGCTCCATCTGCTGCCTGTTGCACTTTGCACCATTCCAGGGGTGCCAAACATATCCGGGTGCCAACCTGATCCCGGCCAATTCTTGATTCAAACGCTGATGGCCGCCCAACCCGAGTGTTGGGAGGACAGAGGAGGGGAGCGAGACAGAAAATCTGACAGGTGGGCAGAGGAGCCGACATTTGTATTTTAAAAAAGCGTCTTTTTCAAAGCTTTTCCCTTCTTATCTGATTCCTACTTCTTCTTCTCTCACTCCCTCCTTGGTTCTGCCTGGGCCGTTTCGCTCAGACATCACACAGACCCTCTTTTAGCTCTGTGCGACTGACTACGAGCTACGTTCTTGCTCTCCCTCTGTCACTGCGGTCTGAGCGGCCGGATAAATGGAGGGCTGATTGTCGGAGGCTGTATCGCGGCTGGCTCCAGATGCCCCCAACGTGACTGCTCCCTGGTACATCTGGTTATGCGCACACGCTCCTCTCTCCCCTCGCTCGGGATGCTCATGTTCTGTCCTTCCCCCGTGTTTGTGTGTGTGTGTGTGTGTGTGTGTGTGTGTGTGTGTGTGTGTGTGTGTGTGTGTGTGTGTGTGTGTGTGTGTGTGTGTGTGTGTGTGTACATATTGACTTTCTGGGTCCTGACTTTCTGTATATACGCTGTATTGAAAAGTCTTAGAATAGAGCTCCATGCCCTCTGAGTGGAAGATAACAGATTCACTCGCCCTTCAGAACTGATGTTCCATAAAGGGTCCATGGGTCGATGTCAAATCTTTCAGAGACAGACAACGTGTGTGAGGTGCTTTTGTGCACCGTACCTGTGGTTCTTGTCCTCCATCTGTAGTGTGTAGACCATGTCGTCGGCGAGCAGGGCCCGTGTGTGTGTGTTTCCGGCGTTCTCGCCCCACTTCAGCTTCAGGCTCTGGGGGCCGGCCGCCGAGCACTCCAGGGGGGGCGGGGGCGGAGGGAGGGGGCGTGTCCTTGCCAGCAGCGGCGGACTCAAGGGACTCGAGCCGATGGCATTCACCGCCTGGATCTTTACGCTGGGGGGAAAGCGGAGAGGCACATTACGTAATTGTAACACTGATGATATAGTTAGATAGAATATGGCTATTACGGAGAGTGCGTGTGTGTGTGTGTTCTGTATATGTACGGTAAGGACGCAACGCTCCTAAGTACTGGCGCAACCTTGTGTGTTCATGCACCTGCCGGCCAAATGTCAGGGTTATTTTCCCCGGCGAGGCTGATGCGATGATTAGCGGCAAATTTCCAACGTTTCTCTGATCCCTGTTACATCAGCATTACAATTCAACAAGTTGAATTTGGATGCGCTCAGACAATGTTCAGCCTTAAAGGTGCAGCACGGCGCATTACCACTGCCAGAGATCTCAAGCAGCAGAAACACAATTTCTTTCTGCTTTCACTCCATTACCTTTTGTGTCCCAATAAATCCGTCTGGAGTTAATTAACAGCACTTTGTGGCACCAAGCATTAAAAAAAGGTGTGCATGTTATTTATAAAAGGGGAGACGAACCATATCTGTAAACGAATGCACACACACAAGCTCACTCACACACACACACACACACACACACACACAAGCAGCTCCTGTTAATTACCAAGGAGTCACAAGACAGTGCTTTGTTTTTCGAACTCCCCTGCTGTCTTCCTTCCAAGAATCACCCATCCCTCTTTCAACCCCCCTCCCCCACCCCCCTCCCCCGTTCTGTCAATGTCAGATGAGCTTATTAGCATCAGAGGCCCTCTGTTAGTATGAATCTACCATTTGACATTTAATTACTGATATTCTGTGTAACTGTAACCTTTTTGCAGTATAAAACCATGCAGCTGAGTAAACACAGAGGAGAAAGGGCAGCATTCATCCTTTTAATGACACTATACACTCTGTTTAGGTATAAGAGGACAGAGATACTGAGGAAGCTTAAGAGGGAGAGACAGAAAGGCTATTACAAATGCCATTTTTTAATTAAGATACGGGGGAAACTCGCTCACTGTATGCTTACCATAATATGTGACAGTCAAGCGGCCAACATGTGAGTAGAATTAGGTTTTATTTTATTATTTACTTCACAATGCATCCATGTGGGTGTTAAGGATTAGCTAATGTAATTTATGTTAACATGCAGTGTTCAACGCCCTTTGATTATCTGTGGAGGTTCTGTAAGGAAGAGACACGGCCCAGGGAGGAAACCACTGACTTGGGGGGGGGGGGGGTTATTGTTTCTTAACATTGTGATACTTATTTTGGTCAATTTCTTCAAAAGTATCATACCAACGCTATTAGAAGGTGCAATTTGGGACTGGATCCAGATAACGACCCAAAACCTGTGATTTGACAAGGGGCCAAATATAAATAAACAGAACAAGGCTCATTCAAGACTGGCCTGTTTGGCCTTGGTGGAGGTATGAGCCGAGTGCCCGATGATGGTACTTGACAGTGATTTTCTTGTCCGCTTGTACTCTCTAGTATTGCAGCTTTTAGTAAATTGTGATTTCTGTGATTGCTTTGTAATTCTACTTTCAGGTTCTCTGCAGAGACGGAAATGCTAAAAAATATTTGACTGGGCTCAGGTGGAATTCAGGTGGGATGCGTAACAATGGTAATGACAAAAAACAACAACTTCTTTTTAATAAAACAGCTTCAGCATGACATTTGCTAACTTGGCATGCAATTTAATTCGAAAACGCAGTATATAATGTGCAGTGTTTTCTTCAATCAAGGTCAATTGTTTGGTTTAGGTTTGAGGGAAACCCTTTCTGGCCCTCCTAAGCTTAATATTATCTAAAAACATTAAGCTTAAAAGCACACACAGACAGCCCTAACAGAGCAAACACGGTCTGCTACAAAGAGAACATGAATAGTATTATCTGAAGTACCACCCTGCTGTAAATAACAACCAACATTACCGTCATTGGCCCAATCCACACACACACACACACACACACACACACACACACACACACACACACACACACACACACACACACACACACACACACACACACACACACACACACACACACACACACACACACACGAACCGTTTTGCCTCAGTGGCAGCTATTACGCAAGAGAACAGAGTGACATGGGGACCAAAACATCCATACAATGAAAACAATGGTGTGCCTCTTCCTATTTTCGAAGAAATAACTCAATCACATGTAATAGCGTGAGTGTGTGAAAGAGCATACATACACACATACACGCAGAAACACACACAGAGGGAAAACAACAGTAGTTGGTGATTCAGATTAGTACGTTGTTTACTGCGGTGGGAGTACAAGGAGGTCCGACAACACTGCTCACACTAACATACAGGCTGTGCCTCCCTAATGTACCAAAACACCATGTGCTTATTTAACCTTTATAACCTTTAGTTTGGATGAAAAGGATTTATTTATTGTACACATGTTAACTGTATGAATTTAAAATTGTCTCTTTTTGTTGTGTGATGTTGTTCAGATTCACGTGTAGAAGTGAGAGTGAAATGAATCGGCTCGTACGCTCACACACGCTCAGTATTCGCTCTCTGGGTAAACATGACGTGTTGCGTAATTACAGTGTGAGGCGAGTCTGCCCTTTAAGTAAAAGCACGCGGGGGCGGTGTACTCCCATTAAGATGTTTACATGCATGAATACAAAGATTTAGGGTTAAATCACGGTGTGTAACTTTGATGAAGAGGACTTTAATTTATGCCAATGTGAATCACATTAAAGTGTACCAATGGCGGTTGTAAACGATGATTTACTGCCTTTATCGCAGTATAATAAATAGTACAGTAAAATGCATGTAAATCTACTGAGAGGCCTGTTGTACCTGTACTCGCTGTCTGGCTGCAGGCCTGTGACCAGGTGACTCGTTCCGGATTCCGCGGTGATGGTTTGGTCGTCCACGGTGATGACGTACGAGGTGATCTCCGCCCCGTTTGTGTTGGGCTCCTCCCACTTCAGGAAGAGGCAGGTGGAGGGCGAGTGAGCCGACTCTGCGGAGGCCAGGAGGTCCAGGAGGGAGAGGGTGGAGACCAGATCGGGGTTGGTGGCCGGGGTCTGGAAGCTCACCTGCTCGCTGTACGGGCCGACCCCTGCCTGGTTGACCGCCTGAGCCGGGAGACACACAGATGAGGAAGAGTTGGGATTGAAAAATAAATCACATTCTTGATTTACGTTCAGCTGTCAAATTAATTTTGGCGCGGCTTTAAAAAACTAATAAATGTGCCTCCTGTGATTTACCTTATACTGAGTGAGCGTCTGACTGTTTGAAGTGCGCACACAAATCAATCGTCTGTCGAGCTCTCCAGATTTGTAACCCCGGTAACGCCGATAAAAGGATCAGAAATTACGAGTCGTACACACAGCAAAGAAGTCGTGCAGAGTTCAAGCGAGCCTGATTCTCTGCCTGTATGCTTTGCAGTCCGCCTAACCTTGTTTAGGTGACATGCTAGCTTTGTGAGACACATGAGCCGCATACGTGGATGCTACACACACAGTCGGTCAAATATTGATTAGGACACGCAACCTTTTGTTGTCCTCTAAAATCTATAAATAAGCCAATAAAGAAGAGAACCATAACAGCGATATCAGATATTAATATAAGCTCCAATTGAGGGTTCGGTGCCTGGCTCAGGGGCACCTCGGCAGGAACTCGAACCGGCAACCCTCCGGGTCTTAAGCGGAAGCTCTACCCACTCGACTACTGCCTCCCTGTGACCTACATTGCATTACACTACCACCGTTCGCAGAGGGGGATGCAATTGAGGGTTTGTGCCTTGCTCAGGGGCACCTTGGCAGGGACTCGAGCCGGCGACCCTCCGGTTCCCAAGCGGAAGCTCTACAGACTGAGCTACTGCCTCCCCAATGCATCTCATCTCTTTCTCTGCATGTATCTACCCATGGATGGAGACGGTGTGTGTACGCATGCAAAGGAGTCCACATGACTTGTACATATTTCTGTGAGTCTGCATGAACCTCATTGAGTTTTGGTATCTGCCGTGTGTGTGCATGTGTGTTACCTGTAGCCTGCAGCAGTAGTGTGTGGCAGGTGTCAGGTCAGACAGTTCACACTGTGTGGCAGATCCACAGTAGATGAGCTCCATGGGTTCGTCTTCCCGTGCCCACTCCAAACGATACTCGGAGATGTCGGCGCCCGAACCCTCAGGACTCTGCGACACACACATGGCCACACACTCAAAATGCAGAAGCAACTGATAATGCTGTAACTGGTGGGGTGTGCCTAAACTAATTACATCTATCGGGATTCATTGAAATGCTTCCCAAAATAGAGTGTATTTGGTAAAGAATCAATTTAGAGTGCCCCTACAAATGACTATAGTTGCCAAAGATTCAACTGTGACACTAACACAACTACTTTTTTAGAGATCATACATAGTACCGTTATTGAAAGCGTGTTGAAAGCTGCTATAGGTCGCAATCAAATGTTGGTTTTTCAGGTTCAGATCAAAGATTCACGACGAGACGAGTTCAAACCGGCAACCACTGTGGATTTGCCAAAGCGCTGACATAAAGCCGATGAATTCATGTCGACACAGCAAGACGGAGGCCGTTTCATGTTTCTCTCTCCCCAGAGAGACTTTGATTCAGTGTCAATACATCGGTATGTGTTTGACGGATAGAACATCAAGAATCTCCTGATCTGCCGCGTCTGCTTGTTGAGAGCGGTCCAGGCTTTCAGGTCAGTAAAAATAGAAACCCGCAATAAGGCCGAACACAATAGAATAAAATTACCTCTTTCTCTCTGTGCTGCCGTCTTTCTCTTTTGATAAATATCATGGTTACTTTGCCCTTCAGTCTGGATTTCTATACTGCATGTGCTGTTTGATGAAAAGGCTGCCGCATCTCTAAGAGCACCAATAAATGGAGCTTATGGCAGAAGAAATAAAGTTATGCGCCCACACAGTTCAACTCTGTACACGCGGATCTTTACCTGCAGATCTTTTAACTTCAAGCGCTCTCACCTTAGCGGAATCGGGACCTCCAAACTTATTTATCACAACGCATTAACAGACAACTCTTTGGGGTTTCATTGCCATAAAATACTGATATAAGCAATCTTGTGTGTGGGCCTCACCTCCCAGTTGAGCGTTATGCAGGTGTTACTGGTGAAGGTGACAAGTGGCGCTCCGCACTGGCCTGGAGGACCCGCCGCAGTCGTCACCTCTGTTGGCTCAGAGTATGCTCCGTACTAGAACACGAGGAACGTCGTTACAAATCCTGACATGTGCATTTAAGGGTTAAGTCTGATCAAAACTGCCCTATAATAACAATTAATAATTTAAACGGATGAAACCTCCGAACTGGAATCCTGGAATTGTCACAATCCAAATATTAAAGGTTTTTTAGAAGCCAATACAACATTCACTCAAGCACAAATACAATGATGTCAATGTGTATTTGCGCGTGAGAGTGTTTTTGAACAGGCATGTGTACTGGTGCTTTGTGTCCTCCGTGTGTGTGTGTGTGTGTGTGTGTGTGTGTGTGTGTGTGTGTATGTGTGTGTGTGTGTGTGTGTGTGTTTGCTTTTCTCCTTTCTGATAGCCTAGACTGGGAGCTGGACCACTCGTGAGTGTGTGGACGATCAAACAAATCTGATATTAGGTTCAGGCGGTGGAACACTTCGACATCCAAGCACCTCCTTTAATTTGCCTGTCTGGGACAAGCTGCCCTGCTATGTGCTGGCTACTAATCTGAGTGTGTGTGTGTGTGTGTGTGTCTATTATGGCTACAGTAAAGACCATCTAGAATGTACTGGCGTTTCCACAATCCATGAACTGTGTGTACAGACCAGACTTCATGGCTATGGAAGCCATTATACACAAGATTACATGGCTGTCAACTGGAATTAGTGTATACATCTTCAAGGTTTACAGGCTTTTGTTAGTCGTTGTAGTTATTGATGATATTTCTGGTGTGTGTGCGTGTGAAGTGAGTGTCCTCTCACCCCAGCCTCGTTAGCAGCCCGCAGTCGGAAGCTGTACGTGGCACCGGGTAGCAGACTCCCGACGGTGCACTGCAGCTCCGTGCCGTGGTACACCTCCGCCGGCTTGGCGTCACCTTCGCTGACCTCCAGGCTGAACACGCACTCCTCGCTCACTCCCTCGGAAGCGGGCGAGTCTGCAGGGGGAGGGGGGAGACGTTTAGAATTGTGCGGGGAGAGGCATTGACTTGGGATTGTGTTTAGTCTGAGATAATTGCACACAGATGTATTCAGCTAAATCAGGTACATTTCTCTTTCTCTAGTCCACCTACTGATTCACCTTAAGGTGAAAGCAATAATTAAGCGAGACTGTGTCTGACCTTCAGCGCAAGCCGGTAATCCTGGCACTTAGCTCTGTTAAACCGGTGAAATAAAACAGAAATAAGACATTCCTCTGCTTTGTTTGGTAGGCTGGGAGACATTTGCCTGCCAACAGATAACAGCACTAATCTGCATTAATGGCCAGACATTAGGATGGTTAAGTCCAATATTAGGCCACTTTTAATGGGCTCAATTGGGGCTAAATTAGGTTACAACATGGGTGACTTGGGTTACGTTAGACTTGGCTGTGGAAAAGGTATGACGCAGCCAGAGAGTGATTCAGCCAAGCACTCACCCCACTCTAACTGCACCTCCTTGTGTTTAGCTTTACCCACGACCCGTGGTGGCTGGCAGGGCCCTGGAGGGACGCTTAGTGTACGGACCGGAACGCTCACGGTGCACTAGACGAAAAAGAGACAAAACACGGGCTGATTAAGACAAAATAGAAACACAATTCCAATTAATGAGCTGCATAAATGTTGATTAAGGACTTGTTTTTGTATTTTAATATGTGTGAGTGATCATAGGCCGTGGTGCTCGTCTCACCTGGCTGTGTCCGCCGGTGGTGATGCTGCACACGCGTAGGCGGTAGAAGGTCCCGGGTGTCAGGCGCTCGCACACGCATTCTGTCGCCGGGCCGCTGTACGCTACGTCCCACTGGTCTGCTACGCGCACAAACACACACGCAACAAGGCATGATCACACAACCGGTGAAACACACACACACACACACACTAATGGGCATATACGCGTAATGTCTCTCTGTTGTGTACGCTGCAGTCGACTTAACCATTTTCCAAGAAACAGAATCCCATTGACCTAATAGTTGAACGCTTTTGTTGTTGTGTTGATGAATTGCGTGGATTTGTGAAATGCAATACTCCACCTATGAAGACGCCCTCTTGTTATGGTAATACGGGTCGTCCTATGCCACAGCTCAACGTATTGTGGTTATGTAACGGGTATTCTACATTTACTAAGCTGCATACGATCTAAAGCCAACCTCTTATTCCCTCACATAACAGACAGACAGACATACGCACACAAGCATGCAGAGATGATGAATCACAATGAGCACAGTGGTCCACTCCTACTATAGTGTGATATTGTATGGAGTATATGTTGAGCATTGAAAAAAGTTGCAAAAATTGGGGTTTAAATTGAGTTTCACTGTTTTCACTAAGTGTGTATAGCAATCCTGCAGCAAGGGTGAGTAGATGTGGATGAATGTGGTGTTTTTATGCACATTTAAGCTCTTGTTCGACCAGTTCAGGCCATTACACAATAACTTCATCAGAGCACACTCCAGTCATGGAAATTATTCACCAACACAGGGAAACAGAGCAACAACATTGAGAGACAGCAAAAAAAAATGCACAAAGACATTTCAACCAGAGGGACATGTTAGAGATAGGGCTGCAGTGTGAAAGTCCTACCTTCAGACGAACCTTCTGAGGTCTCCAACAGGTAAGTAAGAGCCTCTGATCCACCGTTGTCCTGAGGAGGATCTGGTGGAGATTATTAATTCGCTTTAATTAACACGGGACGCTCGAGCACAACATGGAGGACGACATGTGAAGACATTTGAGTGTTTTTTCCCAGATCGCCGTCATCATTGGATCACCAAAATGTGCAAATAATTAAGAATTAACCAGATTATCAGCACACCGTATGTATCACGCAGTCATGAAGTCGAGACAAAACACACTTCCAGCCAAACAATGATTCACTGTGATTCTAATTCCCATAAAATACGGCTATTAAATAACCGCCAGCTGTTTGTGCGGTGAGGAAGCCAGTAAAAGTCTGTTTCCTCCACTTTATATTCATCTTATCTGGCTCCGCCTCATTTTTGCAATAGCAACGTAAACATAATAAAAGTTAAGAATACCCCCAGGTATTCTTAAAACAAATAAGTACCTGCGACAAAAACAGAGCACACACACAGATTCACCCACTGCAGAGAGTTGGTGCGATCGGGTGTACCTGAAGTGAAATCGCACATTTTTGATAAATGTATTGCATTTCTAGCAATCGGAGGAGTCGAACAATAACCTGATGGGTGATCAAGAATTCGGTTTATTCCCGTAATGTTGGTACGCGACAGAGAAATGGTGCTTTTATGACACAACTACTGTTTATGATAGCAGCCAAATGATCCAATTGTAAAGCTCTATTGGGGGAGTTTGTTTCCAAAATCTATGCAGTAGATCAGTTATATTAAGAGTTACAGCGGCTACATGCATGTGACCCTCAGCATATTTACCCCAGGTGACGGTGAATCCGTAGGGCGTGGCGGCAGTGACACAAGGTGTAGATGGAGGGCCTGGTTTGTCTGGGCTGGTGGTGCACACCAACACTTCGCTGGGACTGCTCTTTCCCTCCGTGTTGGACGCTATCAGCTGCAAAGTCAGACGGGAAGAGGAAGAAATGTTATCTTCCCGTACTCGCTGCTTTCTTCTCCTTCACCTGTGGCATAGTTTGCCTGTCATCCTTTCTCAATCCCTGCGCTCTTAACTCATCTGTCCTCCTCCATTACGCAGTCTAATGGACAATCAATGTGCTTTCTCTCGCTTCGACGGCCGGCACTCAGGACATGGAGCGCTTTCTTTCTGGACACGTGTGCATATATGCCCTCCTCGTGTGTGTAGAAGCACATGCAAGACGGGGGGAGGCAAATTAGTTTGCGATGATTACACCCGACACACACACACACACACACACACACACACACACACACACACACACACACACACACACACACACACACACACACACACACACACACACACACACACACACACACACACACACACACACACACACACACACACACACCTTCTCTGCTGCGAGTACATTTAGTTTTGCAGCATCCTCACATTGTGAACTGCCATCACAGCTTTTAGAGGAGCTAATCACATTCTCACTGTGGCTTAAATTGTACCAATTTTGCAGCTGCTGTATTCCTCGCTACATTTTAAGGACGTTGAATTGCCACCAAAACCCAGATAAGTCGATATCCTCGGAAAACATTTATTTTCATTTCTTGTACAAGAAGAGAACATCATTCACAGGAACAGCTGAAGCATGAAGGTTATCCTTATATTGTTACATTCTCACTGCGACTGTTCCTGGCATACATCACCCACCTTGTACCTGTCACCAAAGCACCGCAACAGACACAATATGACAGAAAAAAGGAGTGGGAACAAAACCTAACAAGTAGATGCCGTTCAGACTTTTTTTATATGCTGTACACACAAGCACGCACGCGCACACACACAAACACATTCAGAACAACACAGCTGTCGCTTACCCTGAATTTATACTGCGTACTCCTCTTCAGGCCTTGTACAGTACAGGTCAAGTTTTCTCCAGTGTACTTTGGATGAAAGTCTGTTCCCTGTGGGTGAGACACACTGGCATGAGTGTGTGTGTTTGCGCCTTGGTGTGTGTTGGTATTTGTGCATACATATATATATATTATATATCAGCAAGAGGATGCAGTAGGTGGACTTTGCATTAAAAATGTGTGGGTATAAAGTGTTTGTGGGAGCTTGTGGGAGCGTGTGACTCAAGCATAAGCTTATGGTGTGTGTGTGTGTGTGTTTTGCATTATGTTTATCTTGTTTAAGAAACCAAAAGATACACACAAGCAAATGAAGGGTTTAAAGTTTGTTATTAAGGATTCAGGAACCGCTTACACAAACTTTGCAAATGAGTCTGTGGTACTTACGCTGTTGTCCTCCTGGATTTCAAGAGTGTATTTGAGCTGCTCCTCGCTCGGACTCCCCTCGGGACGCCCCCACTCCAGGGTCACCCAGGACACCCCGGCCCTGACCAGCCGCGGTGCCAGAGGCAGCGCAGGCAGGGTGCCCATGGTGTAAAACACCACCTCTGTACTGAAGCCGCTGCAATAGGACACACACATAAAGAGACACCGGTGAGATGTGTTACGTGTGCTTAAACATGACGACACCATTTGCTCAATATTCCACGGATCATTGCTCGATAGAGCGAGAGGAGGGAGGCTGTGAGAGTGTGATAGGAAACGGAAAGAGGGAGGGGGGGAGCGGCGGTGAGTGTGAAAGATGTAGGGACAACGACATGACAGTGCTGAAAGGCAGGGAGAGGACATAGGGGCAGGGGGTGCAGGGGGGGGGGTCCTCGAAGGAGACGTGAGAGGAAGACAGAGAGAGAAACAGGAGAGGAAGGGGGAAAAGGCTAATTTGAGACTTGCAGCGGAGGTCTGACAGGTCGTTCAACTGCTGCGAGTGAGGAAAAGCAAATTAGTGTGTGTGTGTGTGTGTGTGTGTGTGTGTGTGTGTGTGTGTGTGAATAAATGTTCTCGGTCAGAGATGGAGCCACACTGAAAGATGCTTTCAAGTTAGTCTTAAGTACAGCCAGACTGCTAATATCTCCTCCCTCCATCGCCTCCTCCCGTCTCCCTGTCACACTAACGACCGGCGGGGAGACGTTCCCTGCCCAGCGTAATGACCGAGGGGAAATGAGGGAGAGGGCTTGCAATGAATGCAGACAAATGCCTAGACATAGTGTAATGTGTGTGTGTAAGAGACAGCAGTACCTTGTGCCTATGTCGTTGTGTGCAGCCACTCTGAACGTGTAGCCACAGGCGGGGAACAGCCGTGTCAGCTTACAGTGTCTCTGGCTCCCAAAGTAAAATTCTCTGAAAACACTGTTCTTCTTTCCCTGGAGAGGACAGGAGAGGACAAGGAGACAAAGGAGGGAGAAACATTGATTAGCGGCGCCATAATTCACGGCCTTATTCTGTGTCGCGGAAAGAAGGGAAAGCGTGACTGATGACGTACATAAAGGGCAAGAGAGACACAAAGTAAGACCGACGTACCTCGTCCCATTCCAACAGGTAGTTTGTGATTTTGGATCCGTTGTCACCTGGCGGCTGCGGGTGGCGGGAGGAGGAGCAGAGCGTGGGAGGAAAAAAGAGAAGAGACATGAGATGAGGATGTTTCCATGGCAGACCATCTGGAGACGTTAGCGAGGGAGAGAGAGACAGAGAGTGTGTGTGTGTGTGGACGTGTGTGGGTTGGTACCTTCCACTGTAGGGTGAGGGTGCTCTTGGTGCGGTGGGAGAGCTTGGGGGGGAAGGGTAGGTCGGGGACGCTGCAGTGTGTGGTGAAGGAGCCGGCCTCTGAACAAGAGCCTCGAACCGAGTTGTAAAATGCCGACACCCTGGAGAAAGAAAGAAAGAAGGAAGAGGTTTTAGGGAGTTTTGAAGATACAATCATCTTAAATTCATAGAGAAAAATTGAAAATAGAAGTTCTTACCGTAGGTGGTAGTCTGTCGCTGGCCTTAGGTCTTTTAGATGGTACTCCAATTCTTCACCACTGCAATACACACATCCATAAATCACCCAAACATGACCCCAGTGTACCTGATGTGTCTTTTAGCTTGCTGCTGTGTCCTCCCCTACCTGTATATAAGGCGGTACTTTCCGTCTCGCCCCTTGTCCGAGAGAGAGACTTCGTAGGAGCAGGACACGGGCATGCCATTGCTATGCCTGTTCACCAGCCCAGCAGGGGGGGCCCAGGACAGCCGTGCAGCTCGGGCCTGCACATTAGACACCTGTGCAATAGACACACACACACACACACACACACATCCTGGCTTTAAGAATGGTTGCTTGAGTACATGATTGAGAACTTCTTTTCTAGTCTATTGCGCTTCGGTCTTTTGTGGTTCATGATGGAGAATAAATCCAACAGAGGAAACTTGAGTTGTGAGGTGATATATCTCCTCCTCCACCGCCCTGCCCCGGCTTCCTCAAGGAGCCAGAGCGAGAAAAAATGGAAATGAGCAAACACAAGCATGTTTGTGGCTGCGTGTTGTGCCTTCCTAGAGCGAGTGTGCGCATGTTTACGGGGGGTTTTAGTGGCGGCATATGGCGTGTGAGGGCGATTTAGCGTGATCCAGCACAGTCTGCGGCCGTTCCAGACGACACATCCACTGAATAGTCAATGGATATGCCTCCGGGCGCCGCTTACCACAACCGTGCCCCGAACGTCTGCGGAGGAAGAGAGGCAGACAGGAAAAGACACACAGAGCCGCAGAGGCCGCGTGTGCTTATCGTCTAAAATGAGAATTTGGGCCGTAAAGATGAGATTTCAAAAGAGTACCAGCGTGCGTTTGGCACGGCCTGTTCAATCTACTTTTCACACACATTGCTGGTGGGTGCTTGCATCTCAGAGAGACAAAGAGTCAAAGAGAGAGAGTGAGGGAAGACGGCAACCTGGAGGACAAATGCACAAAGAAAGGAGAGAAAAAGAGGGCGAGAGACGCAGGCACAAAGGGCGCTATGTGGAGGTTTGCGGGCATGTTGTCATCTGACGCCCTGGGCGAGAGTTACTCATCATCTATAAAGGTCTGGGCTGATAGACTGTGTGAGCTCGTTGTGTTTATCCAAGGTGAGGCGGGGAGAAGCTAAAATAAATCACCGCTCCTCATCTGTTCAGTCTGATTTAACCTTTTACTCTCTCTCTCTCTCCTCCAATTATGTTGATGTGATGATGCTCCCAGCAGCACTAGGCATAGTATGCACTCACACTACTGTATACACTCCTACTATTACACTACTTTTGTCAGTGCGGTTAAAGCAAAAGATGCACCAAAGTGAACCGCTTATGTATATATATATTGCATTTATATGCTTGAGTAAAATGATTATACGGTGTTTGAATGACATTTTGAAAATGTCTGACTCAGATTGTCTTTGTTTTCATAAAAATTAAACACAAATTTTGGCTGTAGGATTTTGGAAAAGGAATCTTCAGGAATGAATTAAACATATTAATGGAATGAGCCTTTTCTGATTAGGAACAGATCATAATGTGCATGCAAATGAGGCCGGTGGGAGGTTCACTCCAATCATTCTATTGCCTCCTTTGTGCAGATATTATAAGGTGAGGATGAAAAACTACAGTATATTAGAACACTTTGTTTTTCCCTTTATGTGCTCGTGGGCCATGTGAGGCGATGAGAGCAGATGTCAGTAGATACGTCCACCTCTGGTCTCCTGAAGCACTAAAAGCTCTTAACTAAAAGTCTTCCGTCCAATGTTTTTCTTCCCTCCGTCTTCCTCTCTTTTCACACCCCATTTCCTATCTCTCATCACTTCCCTCCCTATGTCTGTCTCATCTCATCTCCACATTCCCCTTGGGTGAAAAAAAGAAGAGCGTTACAGTGTTTACCCATACTGTAGTTGTAGCAGATAGAGTCCTAGTGGGGCGCTAGATGAGCAAATGCTGCCCTCCTGTGGCCAGGATGGGGAGTGCTTAATTTTTAGAGCAGAGCGAAAGAGAGAAAGACACCGTGCACTCTGAAATATGGAAAAGACATCAAATCCTCACGCCAGCTATGACTGCATCAGACACGGGAATGATTGATTAACTAGTTAGAATTGTGTTTGTGAGTGTGTGTGTGTGTGTGTCACTGTGGGTGGAGGTAGAGGTAAGCTCACCAACCTGTGGTTTGTCGATTGTAGACAGCATGTCTTGAACACGCTTCCCCTCTGAGTCATGATCTGAGGAGACAGAGACAGACAGAGAGAAAATCAGAGTCGTTATCAGAGATCGCCAACAGAAGGCCTTCTTCCTTCAGCTGCTAGAGAGCAAAGCGGCACTGCTGGTGTGACGTGAGGACAGAGGTCCTGGGGGATTAGGGGCGACACCGTTGATCCAGACGACAGACAGAGTCATTAAAGTGAGAAAAAGCAAATAATAACAGCTTTCACAACAGATGAGAAGCGCGTTAATGAGCCTCGTCACGGCGGCCTAGATTGTACAGCGAGTCGAAGCGCCGAGTCACTCGAGGTTACGCCGCTTAAGACGTATTCCGACTCCTCTGCCTCCCATTATAACATTGTGGCGACACTCTCTCTCTCTCTCTGCCCTGGCCATTCTTTAGAGGCCGTCATCTGTGAAAGAGAAAATCCCAGAAATAGCCTGAAATAAAGTGAAAACAGACAAGCGAGTAAAGGAGTGTGTTGTCTAATTTGTGCGTGTGTGTGTGTGTGTGAGGCAACGAGTGTATTCTCTAGCGAGCTCTGGTTTCATCGCAGTTTCTCATGGCGGTGAAGACGTCTCTGCTTACAGCCGTTGGAAAACAAAAAAGACACTAAATTACCCGGCGTTGCATAGACGGGCATTAGTCACGAATTCCTGACTTAGAACAAAATGGAGCAAGTTTGCCAGAAAATTATTCATATGTCCAATGTGACTTCAGTGTTCTGTGGACAGAGTCATCACTTCATAGAAATCTTTACTGTAATAATTACCATTTTCCTACATTTGCAAAATAAAACAGAATCCGAGGAAGAATCAAGGTTCAGCTGTGTTGTCAGACATGCAGTGTGTGTGTGTGCTAATGCATCACCATTCCAACCCAGCTGCTGGATTGTTGCCATTTTAAAGTTGTAAAGTATAAAAATATAACTACCAGCTCTCTCACACACACACACACACACACACACACACACACACACACACACACACACACACACACACACACACACACACACACACACACACACACACACACACACACACACACACACACACACACACACACACACACACACACACACACACACACACACACACACACACACACACACACACACACACACGTCTGGTCCAGTGATATGACATGTCAAAGTGTGTGATTTAGAGCCGGCTGGGGGTAGACACTTAGGGTTGAAATGAGTGCAAGTACGTGTGTGTGTGTGTGTGTGCGCGCATGTGGGGTAGTGGACGCCGCCGCCCCTCCACCTCCTCCTTGTGATCCCCAAAGCAGAGCTTTTTCCGACCGAAGGGAGACCTGCTTTCTCCATCTGAGTCTGACCGCTGTAAATCACAGGATGTGTGTGTCTGCGTGTGTGTGTGTGTGGTTCACTCATATCAGTACCTTTCTTGAAACTTGATGAGTGCTATGGTGGTACCGGGCATATTGGTCTGTGACACATACACACAAGCACCAGCTGGGCATTCAAACACACCTGTACACATACACACAAACACATTCACAACACACACGCACACAAAAATATACTTGTGTACAAAGCAGTGTTGTGTCACTAAGACTACACTGTATACTTGGAGCAAGTGATGAATGAGAGATTGTCATGTGATGTGTGCATGCGTGTGCGTGTGTGTGTCGCTCTGACAGGTTCTACAGAGGGGAGGGCCTTACTGTGCCTGGGGGTGAGCTTATGAGTCATGGCAACAGTGATGTCATGGAAGCACAACCTCAACTTGACCTCTTTGTGAGCGTGTGTACGTCTGCAAAGTCTGAGTTTCATGTTACACTAAGTTGGTGACAGGTGATGTGTGTGTGTTGTGTATGTGTTGGGGTCAAGCTACTGTGTGTATATGTATGTGTGTGTGGGTTGGGGTGGCGTGCGTAGAGTTCAAACGGTGAAAAACACGTTCTCCATCACTGCTCGACACATCGGTACATTGGACAGTGAGTTTTTTCTCATTTATGGAATAAACGCAGTCAGAATGGGGCTGACCCAGCTTATTCCACCCATCCATCACAGCCCAGCCAGAACATTTGCTTGTTTCATGCTGCTGCTGCCGTCCTGTAGCTACTTGTCTGTGTGCCGCTAACGCCGCCGAGCAAGGCTGGAATTCCACTGCAGCGGCAGTGTCCTCTCAGCAGTCACGTACGGCAAACGGCAGATGTTAGAACTCAGGCAACAGCTACGGGCTGATGAACCGCGTGCTGTTTAATTGGACATTCTGTTCTGGTGTAACAAGAAATATTGCCTTTGTTTTGGTGCGAGCCGAGTCTGTTGCTGGGATCGTATGATTTGTGTAGCAGCTGTGAACTTTGGTAATGAGTGTGTGTGGAAAATACAGTCATCTGCAATATGGGTCGACATGATGTGAGTTAGATTCTTATATGGTTATTTAAGTTGCTAAAGAAGGCAAAGCAGCATCAACTGAAGGTCGCATGTTCCGTTCCAGTTTGTTTGAGGAAATAATGTTCATTTGTGCGATAAACTACACTTTTGCTCCACTAGGAGTTCTAATTTGATTTAATTCAGTGGCGTCCATCATCAATTATGTTATGGTTGCGTGGACTTGACTTAACATAATCAACACAGTTTGCAACGTTGTGACTCTGCTTTGGAACTTTTGACTTGGACAGACTTGACACTTCCCCAAAACCAAGGTAAAATAAGTTTACAATTAAAATGAAAACTCATAGTTTAAGAATCGAATTGGACTTGTTGAATCTGCACGGTAACTTTCCTGACTTGCCTTTGTGCAAATATATAGACGTACAAGTCATTCTGACTGGCTGGTTTTGCAATTTTATGTTTTCAATCTAGTTGCAGCTCTGGACTCAGATCAGCTGGTGCTTTGTTGCACTAAGCCTTAATCTCAGTTTGGAACAAAAGACAAAGCTGTAATAAAGGATTTTAGTGATCCAGTAATAAAGTTCAGACAAACACGACTGCTTTACCTCACTGCTCAGTGTTATGACTGCTTGTGGTTGTTGAGTCCAGCTGCTGAAGATGTTTAATATACTTCACACACGTCCCTCTGTCCTCAATGTCCCTCATCTCTCCTCTTTTGTGTTTATGTGCTGCCCACGCACCATCACTTCCTCGCCTCGTCTGACCTCACATCCTGTCTGTGTCTGAACCCCTGCATTTGATTACCACGGATGTCCAGACGGAGCGAGGGAGCAGGACGGGAAGAACGAGGAGGAGGGGAGGGGAGGGGGCTCTAGTGAGGCGGGTGGGTGGGCGAGCTGAGCCAACGGCAGGCAAGAAGGAGGAATGGAAAGACGGAGGTACAGGCCGGAGGGAGGAGAGACACAAGGTGCAAGAGGGTCGAGGGAGTCTTGAGTGAAAGATTTGGTATAAACTAAGGGGGGGGGGGGGGGGGGGGGGGGATCAGTAGAGTCCGTGATCAGCGGAGGGGAGAATAAAGGGAGGGATGAAAGGAGAGCGGAAGAGGAGCAGGGCAGGAGGGCTTAGGAGGATGTGAGTGGATGATTACGCAACCTTCCCTGACATCAGCGGTGGCTTCACAGCAGACGAGTAGCTCAGATCCCTAAGTGGTATTAGTTAAAGTAGGAGAGTGGACGCAGCTTTCCCCTAATCTGGGGCCCTGGTATCCCAAAATGTGCTGAGAAGTCCATGTGTGTCTTGCTGTAATTCATAGGAACTAAGTGTTGTTAAGAGCTTTGAGGAGAGCGACACCGATCATCTGAACGTCACACAGAAATGACTAATCCAAGGCCAACAGTCAACCTCACCCCTCCCTCCATCCCTCTGCCCTTTCCTGCAAATAAAAAGGAAATGCTTACACTGTCGCGCAGCTACACGCTTGCAATGAATGGTGTCACTTGCAAATAGGGCAACAGTAAAACTCAACTGTAAGAGGTGCTTGTGAGTCACATAGAATTGCGTTATATCGGGCAAGGACGTCGCATTCCTTCTGCATGATGGCCTGTGGCTCTGAGTCGCTGTCTGCACTGTGACAGAAAAAGACTTTTAAGGCCGGGAGGAAAAATGTGAAAAATGTGGCAAAGACTCCTCACCCAGCCCCCATTCCACACACACGGCCACAGAGTGTGTGTGTGTGTGTGTGTGTGTGTGTGTGCATCGCGCAAAAAGGAACAAAGTGGGAGAGGATACCCATCTTTTAAAAGCCCCTAATCAGAGAGAACAAAGCAAAGTGGTACGCAATCAGTTGGAAGGAAAGAGAGAGGGAGAGACGGAGAGAGATACAGAGATGAGAGGGACATGGGAGGACAGACGGAAAGGGGCAGAGAGAGGAAGGACAGGGGATAGAGGAGAGAAGAAGGGAAGCGAAGAAAGAAGAAAAGGGAATTAGACGATAGATAAGACTGGATTCCACTGTATTATCATCTGCTGCATAGTGAGCATTCCATCTGTTCAACAGCTGGGCTACAACACACACACACACACACACACACACACACACACACACACACACACACACACACACACACACACACACACACACACACACACACACACACACACACACACACACACACACACACACACACACACACACACACACACACACACACACACACACAACAGAGTAGTTGTTGTGACCTGTCTGAAATTGTGGTCGTCATGGTGAAGGTTTGGTTCTCATGGCCAGAGGCCTGATTGTTTATGTAGGGGATTAGAGCAAGAATGAGAGACGTGCCTGAGAGACGAAGTGAAGGGCGAAATCGAGTAACAACCCAAAAAATGTGGACAGCAAACAAGGACAGAGGAGATCAAACATAAGAATGGAAACTACGCTTGAAAAAAAAGGGAGAGGAAGTGTGAGAGAAATGTCAAAGAGAGAGAGAAAGAGACAGACGTGGAGAAGGACAGACAGTGAGACAGAGAGAGACCTTGTCCAATGCCAGCCTCTCACCAAGGAGAGATGAGCGCCTCCAATGCCAAATGATACATAACTTCTCCCTGCGCCTTTCCAAGAGGACGAGTGTGTGTGCACGTATATGCATGTGCGCGCGAGTGGTTGTTGGCGTGCAGTGACCTGGCCAGGGCAGCAAGGGGTTCTGGGAGACAGGGTTTCTCAGAACCCTGACCCCATCTGACCCTGCTCAGCCCGGGGAAAAAAAAAGCCTGGATTAAGTGACTGCAGAAACCCAGGCAGACTGACGTGGAGATAAGGAAAGCAGACACAGAAAGGACAGAAAGGAACGTGCTGTATATATGGTACACAATCTGGTATCTGCTACTGTCATCTAAACACACACATTTCATGACATAATGCCGCGGTGGCCCACTAGAGCTTTGGGACCCATGTTGGCTCCAGATTCAAAGTTTCAGAAACCCCGGCTAACACAATTAGCGGCTTCTGTCTCACACGGCTGCATTTTATTCCAAACCAAACCCCCTGAGAGCACGACAGAGGGAGTGGAGCGGACTGGGACACTGGAAGCGAATCTTCCGCGGACCTTTCTGCTTCCAGAATCTGTTCCCTACCATAAATCCTCTCAGCGAGACGGCCTGCGCGCCATATAAGGCAGAGGGTAGAGAGCGGTAGCAGCTGTTAATCAACTCAATGATGCTCTGGAGGTAATGTGAGGTAAAATCGCCGCCGACGTGTAATACCTCCAAATCTGCTGAAAATCGTTTTGGTCTAAACAAATCAAGTCGGCCACAGACGGCGGGCCAGGGAGGAGGGGGGATGGGGTTTTTGCGCGTTTCTTCCCTCTAATTACTTCATGTGTTTAAGTCAAACTCAATTTTGCCCGTCTGGAGTGGTGGAGAGAGTTTGAAACATTACGCAACCCCCACTTGTGGTAAAGGCAGGGCGCTGTGGTTTGATACGGCAGCAGGTTTATCGGCGTTATCACGAGGCCCTGTCGGAGTGAATGTGGAAACGTCTGGTGCGCTCATTGTGATTGGCGAGAACAACCTCCCCGTCTAATCCCACCGCTGTTACAGGATATCAGCGGGAAAGACATTCCTCTGCTGGTAAAGCCATCCCTTGTTCTCTCCCTACCGCCCCCCGCCCCTTGCTCCCTCTATCTCTCGCCCTCTCTCATATGTCCGCTCCCCCGTCTTACTTATGTTTCTTCCTCTCATCTTTTTCGCCTTCGTTTCTCTTCCTCCCTTGTTTTTGTATATCATCTCTTCCTCTCCTTTTCCGCCGCTGTCCATCTTTGCCCTGCAATCATGGCCGTATTTGGGTTTGTGGGAAGGAGCGGTGCTGGTGTGGGGTGTGGGTGCGGGTGCGCGGTGCGGGGGGGTTGCTGAGATTATCGCCATGGCGATCCATGCCAAAACAGTCCAGAAGGGGAAGGGTGGGAGCGTGTTCACACTTCCAGGCCCGTTACTACAGTTACAGCTGGAAGGGGCTGGGAGAGAGTTTGATGTTAATATGGGGGGGCTGAGTCACGACACGGTCAGAGGTCACTAGAGCTAGTGGGGATGACATCACCAAAACATTAGAGGGCTTTTTGTGCTTTTAAAGTCTGCTCTTACCGCCGACATTGTTTTAAAACTGTAATTTGGCTGGAACCAGGGCTTAATTAGAAGAAAACTCAGGCTTAAGAAGTTACATTAACTCCACACCCAAGACAAACCAAGACAAAAGCCACGTCACTGACGTCTCCTGGAACTACAGCTGTCTGACAATCTGTTCCTTCATTTCTTTCCTCTGCTTTTCTGAATTTTTAAAATGCTACAACCCTCATAAGGATTTCAAGTCACCCTGGATAAGAGCCCCCTAAATGCCTGAACTGTATGCTAATAAGTCTTACATTTCCAGAGATATGGATTTGGATTTTACATTTCAGCTGGGAGGAACCCATACATTTCAATGTGATCAGTTTTTGATCTTCTTTTTACGTCTACATTGTAAACACAACAGAATGTGTCTTTTACACCACAGTGGACCTCCTCTTCTATCTGTGACCCCTCCAGTCAAACACATTCTGAAACGCTGGATGCAGCAGTCAGAGAGCACATCTGTTTTTTCCTGATTTCACAGAGCTCGCCGATGACGTAGAATCCATAGACTAGAAGCTGAGGGAGCCGCTCCATGTGTTTCTCCTGAAATCCCAGTTTCTAAGAGTGAGAGACAGGATCTGCGGTGGTGATGATGCAGAGCCAAGATGGAGGAGCAGAGGGGACGGGCCCACATCTGTTTCTGCTCAGCGTTGCAGCTCATTTCTGAGGAAAGGAGCCTGCAGAGCTGCTTTACTGGGGAATGGACACTAAGCTCGCCAAGTCAGCCTGCTGCCTTACTGGCACTGGGGCACAAGCAACACACACACACACACACACAGATGCCCGCCTACTCTTTGCCCTTGATGCCCTTTCTCTCTCTTTGTGTGTGTGTGTGTGTGTGTGTGTGTGTGTGTGTGTGTGTGTGTGTGTGTGTGTGTGGTATTCTGGGCTGGACCATGCTTGGATGCGCTGCGCCAAGCAGGAACTTTGTCGGAATGTTTGTACTTGCCTCTCCAACTCTCTTTCCTTCTGTCTTTCCATCTCTCCGTTGCCTGTGATGAAGGGCTCACACTCACACAGTTCCTCTCTCTTCTCTTTGCCCCCCTCACAAGCCTCGGGACCCTCACGCTCCGATTGTTTTACAGGAAAGCCTGGTCGCACCTGTGTGTGCGTGTTCTGTACGTTGCGTATGTGCATTGTGGGAGATCCAGCTGACTCAGCCTGATCTCCAGCCCAGTACTGAGATCCTTGCAGACCAAACCAGACTGACCCCTCGCAGTCACACACCGTCTGTCATGTATGTTTGTGTGTGTGTATGCTGTTAGTGCCGCATGGAACTATGACCCTCTTGAGCCAAGATGTCTCACTTACTCTACCTTTACTCCTTCTGAACCCCTCTAGGGTGGTTTTCAGTCTGTGTGAGCGACCTTGGTCTTGCTGTCTGGTGTGTGTGTGTGTGTGTGTGTGTGTGTGCGCACATACACACACACAAAACACACACGCGCACACATACTGTACAAATTTGTGAAGAACCCCTGATGCAGTGTAGCAGAACACTACCTCCTCTATACAAGCGTGTTTGCCCTGCAGATGTCCAGACTTGCACGCACACAGTCAGAGTGTGTGAACAGTCATACTTCCTTGATCAAAACACTCTCTGAAATTAGTTAAAGCTCTCTTTTCCTTTCCATAATGTTGTCATCCACTTCAAGCAAACCCCTCTCTCTCCCTCACACACGCACACACACCTGGCCAAGACGGGACTTTTCCTCTGATCCCAAAAGTTTTACAGGGTGGGTAAAGAAGGGGTTGACAGTTATAATAAGGGAGAGGGTAAATGTACGAGCCTGTGTGTACACAAACGCACTTGTGTGTGTATGTGCTTATTTTCTACACATGCGTGTCTCCATCTGTACCCCTCAGTGTGCGATAAGGCCGAGCTGTGGTGTCTAAATCTCACAGCTCAAAGGTTTCCTTCATAACAAGCAGGACTCTACAGGTATGCGCCCCCCCTGCCTGCCCCCCTCCCCATCTCTCACCCCCTATACCCTCCCCTTTCTCTCCCCAACCCCCCACCCCCCGGCCCGCCCGCCCCCCGTGGCTCAGCCTTTACCAACAAGGCCAGTATTGTAGGGAGGGTAAAACGATAGCGCTCCGGGACGAGTTCAGCTATGTGGTTACCCAGACAACCCCTCTTACCCCCTCTCGCCTGCCTTCCCACCTCTATCCCTCCACCGCTCCACCCCGTATTCCTTCACCTCAGTGAGGCAGCATTCATCCATTCATCTTTTTTCTTTCTTTCTTTTTTTTTGTGAGAAAAAAAAAGAGTGAGAAACGCGAGGAGGAGCGTTTTATCCGGGCCGGGCTGAATGCAAAGGGCCACTGAGTTTGTCGCAGTCACACACAGGAGAATAGAGAGGGGGACATTTGTGCTTCTAAAAGGACAGACGGTGCGAGGAGTGGTGTTGTGTGATGACGTTAGCTCGTTTTTTTTGGCAAAAAAGAAAAGTTGTACGTGTAAAGAAAATGATGCAAGACGATGCATTATTTTTCAGAGATGAGGTTATGAAAAACGTCTGATTGTGCGGCATTAGTGCCATGCGTGTACTTGAAACACACACAGAGAAAAGATCCAATTTGAATCTTCCTTCCAGGGCAAAAATTCAGCCGTGATCAGTCCGCGGTGTGTGTTTGTGTGCATTTGTACCCAATTGTGAGTGTTTTCTATAATTTATCAATTTTAATGACTTGAATGCTGAGTCTGTTTAGTACAGTATATGTGTTTGTGAGTGTGTGTGTGTGTGTGTCTTACCTTGTGTGTGTGTGTCTGGCTCACTGCTTCTGGGACTGCTGCGGAGTCGTCTCTCCGGCTTCTTTCCTCCTGGACTGCCGATGCCACATCCTGTCCCCACTGACCCGAGCGTTGGGGCATGTGATTTGTTGCTGCATCAAAAATGGCAATGAATATATTATATATATGTCTATGTATACACAGTTATATTCATACAAGCCAAACTTTGATCTCACAGATTTTTCTTATCAATGAGACCCAATAGGAATGTGTTGTGTTGCACATAGACAACAAAATATAAATCTGAAGGCTGAATTTAGAGCAGTCTTCTTCATGTCTGGTCAAAAGATGATTGAAACCTTTTGATGACGTGAACAAGTAAACCCTTTAGAGTTTAACTCAATTTAGATTTTATCAGATTCACATTTTAAAAAGAGAGTTAATGTTTCTGGTTGACAGTGGAGGATGTGAACAGTGACCGAGGGGAGCACAACTGTATAAAAGGAGATTATTGCAAGAAGCAGATCAATCATTTTAACAAGGAAACCATGTTTACACTCAGTATGTTGGATAGAATAAATAAGATGCCATAAGATGCCGAGTATAAATGATTCGCTGGTCAATTGGTTTACGAGTGGACGAATGCCAGCAGTGGAAATTCACGCGCAGAATGCTGATGCTGATCCTAAGCCAATGATTAATGTGTTATATGTGATCCACCAATGTCAATTTGTGATTAATTCAATGTGATTATGGTGTTTACATGACATTTGTAAGGAAAAATTATTTATTCCCCATCTAATTATCTTTGTCTCAAAGTGTCACCGTGCATGTAATCATCCTGAATGAAGGTCAAGTAGGGAAAGTCCCAAATATATCAAATTTGATTCCTGTTCCTGAGGGTTAAGTAAACTCACCTGTATCCGTTGTGTGCTGGCCCCAGACTGCCCTTGTAAAGAGTGGAGGGAGGAGAGTTGAGCCGATTCTGTCTCTCTAGTTGTCTCTGTTCCTTTATCTTTTTGGGTTGCGGCTTACTGTATGTCTCCTCCCTGCCTATGTAGTTGGACATCCCGTACAGTGGGATGATTTCTGAGAGGAGGACAGGAGAGGAGAGGAGAGGAGAGGAGAGGAAAAGCATTCAAATGCTGCATGGATCTTGTAGCACATTTCATCTATTGTGCAATGTCTTCAGCTCAAATGGAGAAGTCCCGTGAACGTGTCCGTACCTGGATCGCCGTACATGGGGGCGAGGTGGTGCTGGTAGTACTGGTGGGGGGGCAACTCCCCGGGGCTGACAGGGGGGTAGAAGGAGTGAGAGTTGGGGATGAAGTGAGGGTGAGTCAGGTAGGGGGGCAAGTGGTGTGTAGGGGAGAGGGCTGGAGAATATGAAGGGGGGTAGCACTCTGGAGACTGGGGGGTGACCACCACCCGACGGACCCCTGTGGTATCCTCCAACACCTTGAGACACAGAGGAAAAGGGGGTGGGAGCGGGGGAAGAAGGGGCGATAAAGACAACGAGAGGATTAAAAAAATGATGTCTTTGGGATATGTCTCTGGAATTACACAGGAGGAATGTTTGCACAGTGGGAGCTCCAAGTGGCAGCGAGACGGAGCGTATTCCAACAAGAACACTCAGAGATCCCCCAAAGTACCTCCAGCAAACTGTACAGCCTGCTATCAAGTTCAAAGTAGTGTATTTTACTATAAAGCATCTGGTGCAAACATACACCATTCATTACTTTGTGTCATTTTTCATGCAACTCTTTTCTTTACTTTTGATCCAACAAGACGTTAGGCTTCTAAAATATCTATTCCAATCCTGTTCATATACATTTTGAAAGCTATGACAAGAGAGAATGTGCCTTTGCCCTGTCTGTCAAACAGCAAACACCTAGTCAAACAGGTGGTTGCATATTTCTTTAATTAAAGAACTGTTTAGGGGACACTTTGGACCTGTGAGGGCTGGAAACCATGGCAACGTCGTCATCACATGGTCCACAAGATTTTAGTGACAAGATTCAAAGAAAGGCCTCAAATTAACATACGATCCATACATGTATTCCCATTCACATTCATGAAGTGGAGCGCGCGCACACACACACACACACACACACACACACACATTCCATCTATTGAGACACTTTCACAGGCCTGCATTCCAAGAAGAGAGCAAACACACATTCCCTGTAGAGAGGGGAAGTCATCTGCTGGTCCCCCACAACAACAACACACACACACACATTAATCCCCCCTCCCCTCACACACACACACAAAAAGCAAAAACAAAAACACACTGGCTTAACTGAGCTGAACAGAATCACTGCCAGAATCCAACCGAAAGAAAGGGAAATAGAGCGAAGGGAGAGGGTGAAATCCGAGAGAGAAATTCTGAGATAGACGAGGAGGAGGAGGAGGGAGAGAAGGACGAGGAGGCCCCATATCTGCCTCCCTCTCCCCTCCACAGCAGTAAAAAAAAACAGAGTGTTTTCAGGAAAATAAGACCAAAGTCCTTGGCTGAGTGCATGTGGACCCAAATGACACACAATCACTACATTACATATCTACTGACAAGGACACACACACACACACACACACACTCTTTCTTCATCCACTTTCTTGCCATTCGACCCGTAAATATCACCCTCACGGCCTACTGTCCCACCCACCACTGTTTCCCGCTCACACTTGGCCCAGTCCCCGTTAACACACTCACCCACTCAAACAAACACACACACACACACACACACACTCACACACACACACACACACACACACACCCACAGTGAGCCAATGACCTGAGTGCTACTGGCACATACGCCGCCCACAAAAACGACTTCTTCTTCTTTACATTTTACGTAACATTCTATTGACTTCCCTTGAAAGGCTGACCTTTAACCCCTGGAATGCCATGTACAACACAAATCATATCCCGTCACTAGCGTTGCCCTCTACAGACAACAAATCCTTGTTTTTCCCTCTTTGTGTGGAAGGAGGGAAAGAGAAGTGAGAGAACAACACCAAACTGTTCAAAAAAATACCAAAATCCAGGATAGGGTTCATGCCTGGTTTGGTTTGACGTGCACAATCTGATCTCCATCAGTCAGAGTTTTACACTAACCTGTGAGATGTATCCTGGGGGTACGTGTATGGGGGGGATTGACCCATTTGGGGACATCATGGGAACCTCAGCAGGACCTGAAGGGGGGGGGGGAGAGGAGCAGAGTTATTTATTCAACCAGGCAGCTCAACTCAAAGTAAACTCTCATTTACACTTGTCAATCAACAGGACACATGCAGTGACAAACACACACACAAGTGCCTTTCACACCACAACCTTTCCAGGAATGTTGCTTTGTTTGGTATTCAAAGATCTTGGATGCATTTGGGAACACATCACCAAACACAAATCTACATAAACATGTCGCATGATGAAGATGTGCAAGACATTCTGTATACAGATGTGGAGATTTTTTGAGAATCTCAGGCTGCAGAAGAAGCCCACGTCTAGAAGTCTTGGTATGACACAGACATGGTACGGCCATGAAACACTTCCAACACCACCAGCATGAGCTCAAAAAAAAGGAAGCAAGCTGCTATAAATCTAAACTTTAATGTTTTTTCTCTTGTTCCTGGCGAGGGAGACTGAAAGCGGCTGGAAAAGACGACGTCTGCGTTTTTTACGGTAGCGGCGGTGTGGTCGATGTGCACGCGACGTGGGGCAAGTGACCGCGCGGCGCAGAGCAGCCCCGTCCGCTCGGGGACTACGCGAGGGGAAAGCGTAATAGAATTTGCAGATTGAAAATGCTGTTGACTTTTCCAGCGTGCATATCTCCCCCCGGCCCCCCATCAGCCTCTCTGTGGTGGAGGTCTGCGGCTGGTAAAGTCATTGGGACCCCGGTGGGACAGCTGGGGGCAGACCTGGCCTCAGAATAAATCATGCTCCACACACACACACACACACACACACACACACACACACACACACGCACACACACACACACACACACACACACACACACACACACACACACACACACACACACACACACACACACACACACACAGCCCTCAGCCACCCACCACATGCAAGCGTGAAGACACATGCAACTATTTCAACCAACTCTAAAAGCGGCTCTCCCTTCCTCGCTTCTTTCATCCTTTGCTCGTCTTCCTCTCTCTCTCCCTCCCATCTGCAATTACTCACATCCTTCGCTCCCCTGCTTTCAGCTATTACTCACTTCATCCTCCCTTCCCGGCGTTTCATCCTTCACTCACTCCCTTTACATACCTCCCTGCTTTTCCCCTCTCTTTCCATCGTCCACCCTCCCACCCTCTCTCTCCTTCACCTCTTCCCATCCCGCCAACTCTCCTCCCGTCCTCTCAACGGCCGAACAAACAGGTAACGGTACAGTAAACACACACACCTACTCATGTGCAAACACAAGCTGAGCAAGGTCTGCAGCAGTGGATGGTGTGTGAGTCAGGGTGTGTGTGTGTGTTTGTGTGTGTGTGTATAGTGAGTAGGTCACAGGTATGGAGAGACAGACCTCTTTCAGTCCAGTCTGCTCCCCTACCATGGGGGAATGGGAGGGATATGAAAGTCCTCATTGAGAAGAAGGTCACAGCGTAGGGGGAACACACACACACACACACACACACACACACACACACACACACACACACACACACACACACACACACACACACACACACACACACACACACACACACACACACACACACACACACACACACACACACACACACACACACACACACACACACAGTGATCCTCTGAAGCTCTTTCCATCCCTGCCCATGGTACACTTTCACTCATGCTCACACACCATCTCAAATGCACTCCGTCTTCCCTCTCACACACACTCTCTGCAAACAGATGTGTGTTTGGACAGTCTCCGCTGCCTCTGTGCTCTTCACTCAGCAAACAGCAGCATTCCTCCACACACACACACACACACACCCGTGGCCCCCAGGACCGGACCCAACAGGCCCAACGAACCCCCCAACCCCTCCCCCAAATACAAGACACTCTTTGTCCTGCTACCACACACACACAGACACACAGACACACACACACACAATATTAGACCATCCTGCAATATGAAAAGCTGAGGATAATCAAGCAGCTCTATGTGTAGGGAAGTGTTTGTAAGTGTGTGTGTGTGTGTGTGTGTGTATTGACACACTGAAGTGATTGTGGTCCAGGATCCGCGTTCAGATAACGTCACTCTGTGGTCGAGCCTACAAGTTTTACCCTTTGAGCGCTGTCACGACTTCCTCTACTTAATCCTGCTGGAATCCCAGACAACACAGCTAACCGACTCAACCCCGCCCCCACCCCTTCCCTCCATCCATCCATCTGCCGCTCCTTTCTCTTCCGACCTGCTGCCGGGGACAGGTTGGGTCAGAGCTCGCTAATGCAGTCATTTCCCTCCGTGCCGGATGACATCGCCACCCATACCTGAGCGGTTACAGTGTGTATAATTTGTGTCGGCAATGTCCCATTAACCCCTGTGATTCCCCTCATCTCCCATATGGATGGAAGTTCTTGTGCTGATGATGATGTAGATTATAAGTAAAGTAGTAGTAGTAAAGTAGAGTAAGGAATAGATCATTTGGTAACCTGGAGGGCTCGCTGTGGAAAAAAAGGGAAGATATCAATAAATTGCGTGTGAGTTGCATGACCTGATTTGCTTTGCAGATTATGAACCTGTATCAGTGTGTGAGGAGAAATTAACGGGAACAAGCACGGAAAACTTCCTGGTTTGCTCACAAAGAGATCTCATCTTATCGCTGCGTCTATTGTTCCCTCCGCAAAGACGGTAAGGCGACACCACGCCGACAGCAAAACAAGTAGAGCTATTGTGAGGATCAGAGAGACTGGAAGTAAGGGGGTCTGTGGTCTGTTTGAGACCCCGACCAGGGAGACCACAGACATGATGACATCTTTTCACATGGGAGAGAGACAAAGGGAGGATGACACCGATACACAGAGAGAGAGAGAGAGATCAGGAAAAAGAGCAGAAACTTAAAACCTGACAGAGGTAGAAAGAGAGACGAGCACAATAGATCAAGTTCATACAGCAGGTGAAATATTGCGACTTTTGACAAACAATGGAAACGAGCGCGAGAGAGAGAGGGAGTTGGGGGGAGGATTGCCTCTATGCTAATTTAAGATGCGACACACACACATACACACTATTTCAAAGTGTCACCTCTGAAAGTTTAACTTTTGCCGTGAGGGATTAATACAAGAACCATACACACATGTCCATGGTAAACATCCTGTCTCTGTCTCAAACACACACACACACACACAGACCGACAGACACACTCTTTCTCTCCCTCTCCCTCTTAAAAAAACAAAAACAAAAAACTTGTGATCTTGTCCAGCTGCCTGTACGTACATCCACACTCACACACAGACACACACAAAGAGGAGATGATGCAACATTTCATCAGATGTTCCTCATGATACAGCTGTCAAAGACAGCTGCAACTGGGCCCCCCAAACTACAACACACACGCACACACACACACACAATACTTTAGCCCATAATAATGCACTATGTAATTAATTTGCACACATATATAGCATACAAATATGACACACATATGAAATCCATCCATGAGCAGTGCCAACAGTATGTGTGTATTTGCTGTCTGTTACAATGGACGAGCAGTCAGCTGAGTTTTTGCCTCTAGAAAAGACTGCAGCACTTTCACTCTCTCTCTCTCTCTCTTCATTTCAGTGTTGCACATGTGGTCGCCACATTGAAAGGACCACCTTGGGAAAGTAAGTGTGTGTGTGTGTGTGTGTGTGGAGGAGGGGGGGCGGGGGGGTGCTGGTATCAAACCAAAGAAGCTTGTTTGTGAGCTGACCTACATACAAAACAACTCCGCTCAGATGGATTTCCCAAAAACACACAGTGGAAAAAAAAAATGTTCACGAGTACACACACCAACATGCTGCACACACACACAAAAACAAACTTTGTGAACCCCAACACAGCCTCAGTAGTGGAGCAGCTGTCCAATCTAGTATATTCCTGTGTGTGTGTGTGTGTGTGTGTGTGTACACATGCATGTGTGTCTGGGTCAGCTGTGACGTGGCGTTGCCTGGAAGTTATGTAAGTATCAGCCGGGTAATGTTATCTGTCCTCGGCGCTCCAAGTGCAAGACACTCCCACGACAGCTTCCTCTACTGCCTGGCCAACACACACACACACACACACACACACACACACACACACACACACACACACACCTTTGAACAATGTCTGATTGTCAAATCTAAATAAAATGAGAGCAATTCCCTTAGAACTCCTACGTCGTTTTTTTAAATATAAACTGAGAAAGAGATAGAATGAGAAAAGGGAGTGAGAGATGGAGATTGAGGAGCAACATGAAGGTGGGAAATGAAGTAAAAGAGAGAGAGAGAGAGAGAGAGAGGGAGGGAAAGGGAGAAAGAGAGAGAGAGAGATTATTGTTGCAGGAAATGTGTGAGACTACCTTTAAAATAGCACAGAGTTTGTGCACAGCCTGTATTGGTGCAAAACATGATACCATATGCAGACACACACACACCAGAGACCTCTGGCTGATCTCCAGTGAGTCAAGTCCGGTGGCCACTGTTTCTGTGGGCAGAGTCTCAGTGATGGAGAAGGAAGTCGGGGCTTCCTGCGCTGCGCTGCGCTGCGCTGCCGACACACACACACACACACACACACACACACACACACACACACACACACACACACACACACACACACACACACACACACACACACACACACACAAAGTCTCTGATGCATGCGTACATCACCGCAATACAATGTGTGCATATGCAGACATGAAGACACACACACACACACACTTCTGATCCCCACTCTCTGTTTTGTGTGGCAGGCTGTAATTTGAGCGCGCTGATTTGCAGGGGAATGTAAATCATAAGCCGGAGCTGTAGCGTTTGAACACTGGGTCCCTCCTGTATGTACATATATGTGTGTGTGTGTAAGCACATTCCTCTGAGTGAGCGAGCCCCTCAACTTATAGCCTCAAAGCTCAGTGTTGCATAACTTAGGAAGCATTCGCAGTTATGCCATCTGATGAAATGTTATTAATGTGGCGGCTCAACACGTTTCACGGCAGAATCGGGGCTGTGTGTTTGTTGGGTCACTGGCTGGAGCTCATAGTCTACATCCAATTTTAAAACCGAGCCCGTTCTCCTGCAATACAGATAAACGACAAATTGAAATAATATCACATTGCGATAACAATCTATCCCCGTGCACGCAACTTAAGCACTTCCAAGCCGAATGCTCTTATGGTGGAAAGGTTAGCTGGTAGACCTGCGAGCTGAAGACGTATGTGTGTGTTCTACTCCTGGTAGTTTGCCCAGAGGTAGCAGTGATCGCTGTATGGATTAAAATCCCACCATAACCTTCTTTGGCTTCTTCTAGGGTCTCCATGGAAACAGTCTGTCCACACAAGAACCTCAACCTTACTCATAATTGCTGGTTTTGTAAAGATGTATTTGCTCTCTGATTCAGCACAAAACTCACAAGTGAAGTAATTGTTGAAACTGATGTCACTTTACTGGATGTAGTTTTTCATGCAACATCAGCTGAACTAAAGGCGTCGAATTCTCAAACTGGCAGTTGTTTGATTTAAGAATAAACTCGCGAACATCTAATTTTTTTCCTGTTGTTCATTCATTAACAGCTACACAATGATGCATCCAGGTTTGTGAAGATAGAATGGGCCAAAACAGCTGCGGAACTCTAACTCCCAGAAAACGACACGGTACACACACACAAGACATACAAGGTCGTCGTTATTTCTACAACAAAGGACATCCAGGTTTAATTGAGGATCAGCCGGTATCTTCTCTACACTGGGTTCCATCGTTTCAGCTATCATTTTGTGACAGTGCGTGACCCTTTTCACCAAAACGACTGTTTTGTATCTCATTTTACATTTATTTTCCTCTCGATTTATCCACGTATAAAGTTTCACAGAATGCGATCTTATGATCTGACAGTTTCGTCCGTATCGTGATCCCGGCATAAATGGTCTCTCAGCACACAAGCCCGGATCTGTTTAGTGTTCAGCGTTTTGCACACTGGGTGCCAGCCCACACCTCCACCCTGCCCGGGCCTTCCTCAGCTTCGGCGAGGAAGGGGGGGCGACCTACTTCTGGTGCTCGGTCTGCTTCGAGGAAGGTGAGCAACGTAACGTCTGGAGGGACTGTGAGGCCGGCCACGCTTTGCTCTCAAGAACACACACGCGCATATGTGAGCGCACACGTACACCGAGCTTTCACATCCTTGGCATAAACTAATGCACTGGGGTCCAGATTTAGATGCAGTCACGCTGACATGAACACACACGGGTGGTCACCCACCGTTGGAGCGTACTGACATTGTAATAGTTTACAGAAATCACGGCCACTTTGGCAGCGGTAATGATATGCAAAACGCAGACAATGATACAGTGCATGCAAATGTAGACATAACAACTTTCAAAGCACACACAGACACACACCAACACACACCAACACACACACCGACAAGCTCTTTTCAAACGTTATCACATGGGACTATTCCAGGGCCCGCAGACAGAACTGTCTGGGATCGTAACCATGCAACGCGCACAGCATGGAGTGACATATTTCTGCTATCGCTCTATCACGCCCCTACACGCAGTGTGCACACATACACCAGCGCGTACTCACATGCGCACGCAACATACGTAAACACAGACCAGACTTTGGTGACTCATTGTATCCATTCCCTAATCAACTCTACATGTCTACAGAGAGAGAGAGAGAGAGAGAGAGAGAGAGGTGCAACAGCTGTTGGTGTGTAAACAGGCTACAGTCTAATGGTCATTTCCTGCTCTCCTCTTCTTCTCACTACGTTGAATCCTCAAGACTCAACAACTAGTCAAACCTTGACCCAATAAAGGAACATCTCTGCATTTACTCATTTCTTCCCTCCGTGTGCACGACCTGCCTCTTTCCCCCGGTCGTACTCCTCTCCCTCTCTTCTCCTCCTCTCCCTTCCTGCCCTCTATCTCTCCACATGTTAATGTGGGGGCATTCCTGTGGTGTGAGTCACAGTCTGAACAGCGCAGAGCCTGTGTCCAGTGCAAAAAAAAAACAGAGAAAGAGAAGAGAAGAGAAGAGAAGAGAAGGCGTGTGAATGTCAGTGGAAAGAAAGAAGGGAAGACTGGAAATCCTAGTCTTAGATTAGCAGGGACTTTCCCCCACTCCTCAACTCTGAATTCCACTGTGTATGTGTGTGCAAGGGTGTGTGTGTGTGTGTTGCGTCCCTTGTCTCAGATCAGACAACAACTTGTGTGTGTGTGTGTGTGTGTGTGTGGGGGGGAGAAAGAGAGTAAAAAGGGGATATTTAGGCTGAACTAACTTCTCAGTTCTGACCAATGTTATCTCCAAACACACACCACTTCCCTACCAGACTCTCCGATCAGTCCTCGGCCTCCTCGATGAGGCCCACCCCTTGACTGACACACACGCGTGCCCGTCCAATCGCATCAGAGTAATAAAAAAGGGCTTCCCCGTGACCTTTAAACACACACGACGTAAACAAGCACGCGTGTTATCTATATAACCGTGTGAGGGGAGTGACATTTTTCCAGCTTCTCTTCGCCGTCACCAAAGATGACACCAGGAGATGATGCAGCATTTGTAACGGTCGCTCGACTCGCCAAACTGCACCGCGATGAAATGTAATCAACGTGAACTGAAAATCATCGCAAAGTTTTGAAGAGCGACGGGGAGATTTCTTTTTTTTTCTTTTTTAAAAACACAAAAAAAATCCAAGATGGAGTGAAAACAAGACACGAGCAGAGAGGGGGAAGCAGGGGAGGAAGTGAAGGAGGTCGGAAAGAGAGGGAAAGGAGGAGGGAAGGAAGGCGGAGGGAGGAGTGCTCCAGCTGTACCCTGAGCTTCAAGGGAGCCAAGTATTTCATCCCTGGAAAAGCTCGCTCCTTCTCCCTTTCTCTCTCTGGAAAATTCTGAGAGCACACACACACACACACACACTCTTCTACACAGCTGCTCCTCACACACGCACACGCATAGGGTGCAACATATGAAGACAGGCACAGTATTCTCTAGAGTTTTTGCACACTCTCTGCTTTCCCCCCCTAAACGCCCCCAACCCCCCCCCCCCCCGTGTTGCCCAAAGTGGGCCGGTCCCATCGGTGAATCAGGCCTTCCCTGGAACTGGCAGACTGGACCAAGTCAACAGTGCAGGGGTGGCCAGGGTCATCGCACAGAGGAAGTGGCCTCACCCGGAATGCAGGGCAGCAGACACGACCAGACATGTCGCGTCTCATTCTCTCCCCCTCTCTCTCCCTCTATTTACCTTCCCTCGCTCTATGGTTTCATTTCCACTCCACTCCTTCCACCCTCCCTTCCTTCTTTTGCCTCCTCATGCCCTACTGTTTGAGGGCATTGGGTTTACATGAGAGCACTGGGCAGGGCACACACACGCACGCACGCACACACACACACACACACACACACTGGACTCAGGCTTTTCACTAACTAACAATCATCTCTGTCCTTTTGTTTCTTAGAATGAACCCAAAGCACATTTGAGTAAAGAAATACTGGAAAAAGAAGACGACAGGTATGCTATATCTCACACACACACACACAACACAGTGCCCCGAGGGACCACATTCCATTACACACCACCTGGAGTGCTAGCTCGTTCCCATAGAGACCAGTTTTCCAAACCCAATGGGACGTAACAAGGAATGAACACACACACACACACACACACACACACACACACACACACACACACACACACACACACACACACACACACACACACACACACACACACACACACACACACACACACACACACACACACACACACACACACACACACACACACACACACACACACACAGTAAGCCTTAGGCTATAAAAACTGAAATTCTTTGATTTCCTCTCTAAAACATGGAGGTATTCCTTACCGTCTCAGTCCAGACTTCACATGTAACTACCATCATCCACCTGGTCAAAGCTAAAACTATATACACACATACCTGCAAGCACCCAAATTCACAGACACACAAACACACACGCACACACAGGGCCTCGCTTATGCGCTGAGCTTTCCTCGCTCTGCAGAGACACTGCGCTCCCTTTTCCCCTGCACATTGCAAAGCAAACTACGAACTGTAAACTTGAAGCAATTTCAAACGGGAGCCGAGGAGGAAAAGTGGTGACGCTCTGGATCAGACGCTTTACTGTCTCCGTGTTTCTACGGTGTGTTTTGGAAGTGGATTCCTCGTCTTGACAAGGCAGATTACAAAGTACGCGGATATCGAATATACAGTATAGGACTAAATGTTGCGCAGCAGTATAATGCTCTGAAAATCTGCTGGTGAAAGGCAGAACATAACCCTGATTTGTACTTTTCTGACGAGACTGACTGCTTCATTTTGTATGATGGTGGTTTGGGGGGCCACTTAAAACCAAGCATGTAAAGATGCTGTCAAGCAAAATTGCATCATGGTCCGAATTGCGCATCAAAACCTGCAGTGTGTAAAGTGTCCATAAGGCCGCGGCATAGTGATATACAGTCCATTGAATAGGATATGGGATTCATTATGTGTCGTGCCAAAACAACACCATGATTTCTTTATTGACCCCGTAACACACCCACAAATATAAATACGACACATAATAGTACACATTTTCCCACACTGTTGCGCACGTTTGAGGGTAAAAATATTGTTTGTCACGGACACGGATCGTAACACGGAAAGCTCGTAACATGTTGCACAATTTGGTTGCGTACACATATTGTAAATCAAGAAGAGAACGCAAGAATCCACCAGATGTTTGCAGTTGGGCGGCGGTGCTCGATCCTGTGCCCTTATCGACGCCCTCGCTGTCCTTAAAACAACCACAGCAATGAGGGCCTCCAGGAACCATGCTCCAAATGAAGCCCTTCTGAGAAAAGTGTATTAACGTTTTCTCCCCTTAACTTGTTTAGAGCCATCTGGTGTGGCGTAAACGCGAGGCCTCTAAGACTTTCCGCCATTTTCCTCTCACACTTCGGCGGAGGGAGAGCGGCGGCGTGCGATGGAAGGCTTGACGAAGACGCGGAGAAGTATTTGGGGAGGGAGGAAAGAAACACAAGAGCAGAGAGAGAGAGAGAGGGAAAGAGCGAATGGGCCACGGATAAATGAGACAGGAAGAGGACAAAAAGAAACAGCTTGCATGTGCTGGCTGAAACATGAAGTAGGCCCTGACGTGACCCACACACTCCGCTCCGTCCAGATGACACGCACGCAAACACGCAAACATACACACAGCTGGTGCAGAGACTTTTTTTTCGCTGAGGTCACAAAGGAGCCGTTCGCCCTAACCACCACTGAGACAATTGGTCTCTGCTAAAAAAGCCTGATTGTTGACTAAGTTTCCCATAATGCACAACAAGAATTAGAGCGCAGCGTGCAGTAGGGGCAGGAGACGCATACCAAGACAAGTAGACTATTTGCAGTGCCGGCGCTTCAGCTGTCAATCAATGTAATGGCGTCAATGTTTAACTTAAACAATCAAAGGAAATCGAACTCTTTGGGAGACTTGGTGACGTTTAACTGCTCATCTCAAGCAAACGCACAAAGAGCATTTCCACGCCAGGAGAGGCACCGGCTCTCTGTGATGTCACATCCTCCCTGGACAGGACACAGCTTCCTGCTCTTCACCCCCCCTGGCCCTCATCAACCCTAATAAAAGTCCAACAAAGAGCAAACAACACAGTAAACCAACACAGCCTTGTAAAACACACACACACACACACACACACACACACACACATATTAACACACTTGCATTCCAGAGCAGGGTGCTCTAACACACCCTCTAGAGTCTTGCCCTTTGATGTGAGTGTGGGAAAGCTCAGGGGGAATGGTCTTAGTGGGGGTGGGAGAAAAAGGGAGGGGGTAGGAGTGTGTGTGTGAGTGTGGGGGGAGGGGGTGTGTACTGGCTGGCAACGGGGCAGGGTTGGGGAAAGGTAGACTGGGAGTAAGGACAGGGGGGGTAGGGGGGTATGCGGGGTCGTTCACAGCTGACCCCCAGGACCACCGAGAGGTCAGTTTGTTTGAACAGAGGACGGAGACACGCAGACAGACACGCACGCACACACACACACATTCGAAGGGGACATGATATTAGCAGACTGATACCGATGCAGATGCAGCGAACGCTTTGAGACGCAATTTTTGACTCGAGATAAAGAAAGCAGCTATGCACAACGATATAAGACCAAAGAGAGAAGGGGGGGGGTGAAGAACAAACAAGAGGTCAGAAAGGTCAAACAGGTAAAGCCAAAAGAACTAGCGCAACTCATGTGAACTTAGAACCTTTAATTTTCTCAATGATTGACTTTCAATTCCCAACAACCATGAATGACTTAAGTGTACGCTGTGGCTTTGAAGGGATTTCAGTCGCCCTGAGGTTATGGAATTTGCTGGGCATCTTTAAAAAAAAAATCCAAACTAAAAAAGAAAAAGGCCTGAAAATAAAACTCTGCCAACAGCATTTAAGCCACACGGAGGCCTAATAAGAAGCACTTAACTTCAGCCCTGCAAATACAATAGTCTCTTTGCTGCCCAAGGTTTGGTATTTAGGTTAAGAAAGAGAGAAAGAGGAGGAGAGGAAGGGGAGGGGGGATAGAGAGCAGGAAGGAACGAACGAGAGAAGACGAAAGGGAGTGAAGGCGGGAGGGAGAAGGAGGCAGGGGAAGGGAGGCTGAAAGTCCATATGAAAGAATCTCTTTTGGCTGCTGTGTCAACGGGTCTTGGCATAAGATCTGCGTCTGCATTTGTGCATGTGTGCATGTGTGTGTGCGTGTGTGTGCATGCGTGTATGTATGTTTGCGTGCATGCACCGCAGCACAGCAGCTAAACAGAGGTTACTTTATATAAAAGCTGTATCCTGGTTGTGCCCTGAGGTCTCTGTAATCTCGCTCTCTGTCACACACACACACATTGCACACACACGAGTACACAAGCGAGCTCTGAGGTCTCGGTAATCACACCGAGGCTCTGTCTAAAGAGCAACTCGGTTCGCCTTCAAAACACACTGCCACACTCCACCTCTCATTAAACCCAGTGACCTCCAGAGAGAGAGAGAGAGAGAGAGAGAGAGAGAGAGAGAGAGAGAGAGAGAGAGACAGAGAGAGAGAGAGAGACAGACAGAGACAGAGACAGAGAGAGACAGAGACAGAGACAGAGACAGAGAGAGAGAGAGAGAGAGAGAGAGAGATTCTGTGTGTGTGGCCACATTAATATGTGCATTCAAACGTAACCCCAAGTCCCCCCAAGCTGCTCGTCCAATTAACTGTTGTCAACTCTAGTCAAAGGCAGCTACACCAGAAAAAAACACACACGCAAGATATACATGCACACACACGCACAGTCGCTAAATTTGCATGTGTGTGTGCACGTCTGCCTACATGAAACAAATGTCATGCCCGGGGTGCGTCAGTCGCCGTCCCTCCCGTTACACCTGCCCCTCGCTTGTCCGTCTCTTCCTCCGTCTATCTCCCCGCCCGATCAGCTCCCCCATTGATCCGTCCATCTATAAATCTCGCCGTCTCGCGTATCTGCCCCGTCTGCGCATCCATCTCATTCCTCCCTCCGTCCATCTATCGGCCGGGCGTTATCTGTCCCTCCGAGCTTAGGCCCGGGGGCGATCCCGCCGATTTCAGGGAGAAATTGAATTAGGCGGCGGGTGGAGGAAGAGGAGGTTGGGCGTAATTAGTCATAATGGGGGAGGGGTAGGGTGAGGTGGTGGTGGCTGGGGGGGGGGGGGGGGGGGAGCCTGAACAGCACTCACTCAACGCAACCTTCACCACAGAGGCAAAGACGCAGAGAGAGAGAGAGAGAGACAGAGAGAGCCAGAGAGACAGAGAGACAGAGAGAGAGACAAACAAAGGTCCCCTTCAAAAGTGCCTGGGATACAGCTTGCTCCGCTGACGTCATCAAAGTGGGACGCGAGCACGCACCAGAGACTGGGGGGGAATTCCCGGCTTACCGCCACCCACCCATCCGTCTTTAAGAGTCTTTAAGTGGCTTACATTTCCAGCCTTTTCATGGAGGCGATATCAGATACAGCCGGGAGTGAGACCGTGGCTTCCCCGCTCTGTCCCCATCCGTCTCTGAGTGGGACACTCGATGCCGCGTTCACCCGAGCCGTTTCAAAGATAGGGAGGAAGAAAGGAGAAGAAGAAATGTCCCTTCCTTTCACGTCTGTCCCTCGCTTGCTTTAAAACTACTAGGCCGTGCAGGCTGTCGCATTTTCTAGTCGATTCAAATGAACGGTAAATCACCTGTCGCCATGTTGGGGGTTTAGACATTCCTTGTCCTCTCAATGTATCTCAATAACCGGTTTCCTCAAATGTTACTGAATACTGATTCCAGTAGCGGCAGACAGAGACGACTGGGCCGTCGCTCAGTTGGGAGGACAGGATATGGCGAGAGTCTCCCAAGCGTTAGGCCTCAGCATGGCTGTCTGCAACGCCCCCCCCCACGGCAGACAGTAGGGGGCCAAGAAGCATTTGCGAGGGGAATTACAGTCGGTCCATAAAGGGGCGCTTTAAGTTAGCTATTGTTGCAATGCTTTCATTTACAGTATAATACCACGCAAAACAAATTTAACATTGCAAAAAATTAAAAACACAGCCATGTTGCAAGGTTCCAACTCTCCAAAAGTCCATTTTCAAAAATGCACTGAATGCAAACCAAGGACAACCTGTGTGTGGGGAACATTCACACTTTGGGACTACTTATGAAAGATGTGATCGCCTTTGTTTTCAACATTATGAAACACACTTGGAAAATAATTTAAAAGACAAGGTGAATTATTGGGTTAAAGCATGTTCGTGTGTGTGTGTGTGTCTTTCGTGCACATACACACGGCTGTGGAAGGAGCTAGAAAACAAGTGAAGTGAGAGGAGACACAGTGACAGAGCAGCGGCGAGGCCATGTGTTAGCATGGTAATGTAATCATGGGACTGACCCTGGATGCACTGCAGGGAGCCGTCCTCTGCCCGGATGGTGAACGTCTCCCCCGGGTTCACCTGCACCAGGATCACCTGCACCGTCACACACACACACATCACAAAGACAATTAGACATCAGTCGGCACGCACAGATCGTTTGATGGAGAACAAAAAAGTAAGATGACATTAGAGATAGGAAAAACAAATTTGCCAAGCATGATCGCTGATGGATGACTGACAATCAGAGAACAGGACACACACTCGGCTGAGCAGGAAGCAGGCTGGCGGGCGTGATACGACACACAATGACTGACGGATCCCGGAGTAGAGCAGAAACACGAAGAGTTCAATAAGGTGTTGGATGAGCTAGCAGTGACACAACTGCTGTGTAACACACCCAATCTACTTTACAACTGCTGCCTGTACACACACTCGCACAAACGGAGCGCACGACAAACACATGCATGGTAGACCTGGAGTGATGCATGTGTCGCAAGTAGGGACAGGTGAGCACGCACACACAGACACACACACATGACACACAAAACACACGGCGCTCTGCTGATGCATACGTGGGTCCTTACCGTCATATTCTCTGCATAGAGATTGTTGAGAGTGTACACGTGGCTGTACACTTGAAACAGGTGACCCTCCATTGTACACGCACCGCACGCGTAGTCATCCACCCGCAAGTGCGACACACACACCCCCCAGACACACACATACACACGGGTGTGCCGTGATCTACAGGTGCCGCCGAGACATCCTCACATGCTGCATTCCGCCTGTAGTGCATGCGTGCGCTCCCATCTCAGTGCTAACCTGCTTCTCTCTATCCCTCTCTCTCTCTCCCTCTCTCTCTCAGACACACACACACACACGAGCGCACAAACACTTCCTGCTCTGTCTGCTGCAGCGGCTGCTAGTTTCTATGGGAACCGCAGCATTGTGCAGGGCGACCCATGTTTCCCAGACTGAGAAAACCCCCCATATGAGCGACCATGTGGGAGTGAGTGAGCCGCTGAGCACCATGGAGTGAGCGCCTGTGGTCACATGGTACGTTTGTTTTAAGCTATAATGAACCCAGAAGTGTCCACAAATAAGAA
This sequence comes from Genypterus blacodes, assembly GCF_046128005.1. Lineage (NCBI taxonomy): Eukaryota > Metazoa > Chordata > Actinopteri > Ophidiiformes > Ophidiidae > Genypterus > Genypterus blacodes. The sequence continues at coordinate 3,444,446 of NW_027466883.1, read as the reverse complement.
AACAAACCGGTTGGGAGCAGATTGTCGGTTATTTTCCTACATTAGATCACTTCAGGGTGCATCATCGCGCATAAATAAAGAGCCAAAAGGAGGAGATCACGCTGTGCACTGATTTAGAACAGCAGTTTAGAGGATAACTACGTTGGAACTGTCTACATCTGCCCTCCTGTTGACCGTTTGAAATCACGCAATCGCCTGAGCAGCTGGAGACAAACTCGCAAACAAACAAACAAACAAACACACACATGTAGGCAGGTAAGACGAGACGGATAAACAAGGCGGGAAAGCAGAGAGACGAGCAAGACGGCGAACGGCAACAGACTCAACACCGTCTGTGCTCGCCCACACACACAGAACGGGTTAGACAGTTGAAGAAACACACAAATACAAACACACACAAACCTATATAATCATCGGTCTGGATCTGCGATTCCAGAGTGGGAACCGGGTTTAAACTGCTAAGTGTCGCGGCCAAAACACTCCCACTGTGCTTCCTGTCGTACGGCGAGGGAACAGGCCAGAGTAGGGGGGGGGGCAAACACAAACGTTCTATATGTGCGTTTGTGTGCTTTTACGGCTTGGCAGCTGCTCATTACAGACGGCATCAATGTTTGGGCCAGGTGACGAATGATAACAAAGCCAAAAGAACGCACCACTGTTTGATGTGCGCCCGTGTGTGTCCGCCTGATCCTATGCATGCGTGTGCATGTGCGTGTGGTTAATCAGGAATGTAGAAAGACAACGAACGCATTCTCATGTCGCACCTGCGTGGATGTCTATGTGTGTGTGTGTGTGTGTGTGTGTGTGCGTGTGCTGTGCTTTTACCTGCTGCGCTGCGTCACCGTTAACCATGTGAGGCATGAGCGGGACCTCCCCGTTCAGGAGGGGGGGCGGGGCCAAATCCAGTGGAATCTGGTCTGCCATCATCATTGTGACGTACATTCATGGAGAAATTCACTGAACTGCCCTACCTGGGAAAGTACAGAGAGAGAGAGACACAGAAAGACAGAGAGAGAGAGAGAGAGAGAGAGAGAGAGAGAGAGAGAGAGAGAGAGAGAGAGAGAGAGAGAGAGAGAGAGAGAGAGAGAGAGAGAGAGAGAGATGATAATAAGCATTTGTTTAACTGCATTAACTTTTAAACATGCATCAAAAAAATCATCATCATCATCCGCATCCCCCTTCTGTTGCCCCATTAGATATCCATAAAATCAAATAATAAATTAAATCCATAAACGCTGGCTCACAGAGGGACATAAACGTTAGTCACTGCCATTACGCAACACGTCGGGGACACGGCAGGGAGCGGCGGGATCCTATTGACTCCGTCCGCGTCGGCGTCTCACTGATGTCTCTCCTGTCCAAGGCACACAGGACGTTCTACTCTTTCACTCCAAATCTGTGAAGACGTGCCAGCGACCACCAACCGACGCTGATGAAAGCACAATAATCCAATGTAATAAATCAATAACTGTGCTTCGACAGGATTTCACTCTCATTTCCTCTGGCACAAAGCACACACACACACACACACACACACGCACACACACACACGCTGTTCTTTCAACAGGTGTATCTGCTTTGTGCGTTGAGATTTAATGTCTCGGCGAAATACAACACAAACAATCGGCTCAAGGGACTTTAGACGGGATTCAAAACTCTTCATGGACTCTTCAACACAGGATGGATTACAGGGAATATCCTGTTTGGAAGATGAATGGAGGAGAAAGAGGGAGGAAGCCGGATCAATGGTCCCTGGTTTGATTAGTGAATAGGGACGCACACACAAACATTCACACACACCTGCTGTTAGCTCTGCAAATACAAACATGGCACACAGGAGAGCGACTGGATAAGAACACGCGGGGGAAGAATGGGGAGGCTCACAGCTCCTTGCCTCAATTGTGTCGATTCTCTTTTGGCACAAACATAAAGGCGGCCAAAGCTTTTCATCGCCCGGTGGAAAACTTACACGCACACAGCACAAACCACACAGATAAACACACAACTCCCTATACTGTTACGTCAGCAGCAACACACACACACACACACACACACACTATGTTGCACTAATAGACAAACACATACATGTGCACACAGACACACTCACACGAACACACACACACACACACATCCGTTGCCTGGAGCGTCTTATTGGATGACGTCAGTTTTTCGATTCAAAGCTGGCGACCGACATCATTGCTGACTAATGGCTATAAGCTGTGCTGCTGTTTGCATAGGCTCTAACACACAAACACACCAGAATAAAGAATCCGATCACAGCAACAACTATTTCACATACAGATGCAAACACAGGCACCTTATGCAAATACAATACACACACTGTCCTTCTTGAAACAGCTGTGTGTCTCTCCTCTCAGCTGGTCTCACTCTGGTGCTGATGGGGGTCCCTGAAAGGGTTAATGGATCACACAGCTGTGGATCGTACCGCTACAACCAAAACACACACTTCTCTCTTAGAGGACCTTTTCCCTCTCTCTTTCCCTCATTTTGTTCCCTCTCTCTTTCTGTCCCGCCCGGGCCCCATTCCCAGCTCAGCCTGGCCATCCTGCCTAACACGCGCGCAAACACACACACGCACGCTGTATCCAGGACGCATCACAGACAGATGGTAACGCCACTCTCAGCTCTGCCAGGAGAGCGAGACGAGAGCGGAGGACGGAGGGAGGAAGGGGAGGTAAGTATGAATGATAGGCCTGGATGAGGAATCCTGATCGTAAACGGCAACATTTCATCACAACTTCGGCACAAAATGACAAAATGCATGAAGCAATGTTCAGGAATTTCAGATGTCACATTTATCAGCTGAGAAATTGTTCAGACAGGACTTACAAAGAGGGAAAGAATCGGTGTGATATACATTTTGCAGCAATATTCGGGTTTCCAATCCATCATGTGTTAATGAATGAAAAGTGATCTTTGTTTTGCAATGCAATCACTAGCAGATGGATGCTGCGGTTCTCACACACACACACACACACACACACACACACACACACACACACACACACACACACACACACACACACACACACACACACACACACACACACACACACACACACACACACACACACACACACACACACACACACACACACACACACACACACACACACACGTAGCAGTTTCCGTTCCCAGTGGAATGTGGGAGGACTAAGGTGTCGATTCCCAGCAGGGATAAAAATGTTAAATTGAAAAATTCCATGTTGGATCTAGAAAACAATCACCCGCTTGTCCGGCATGTATGAACGATTGTGCGAGCGTGTGTGTGTGTGTGCATGCAAGTCCATGCACGTGTGTCTGTGTCATCGGACAGAAAGTCCTGTGTGAGCGTGGAACCAGCCTCCCATAAAAGACGCATAGAGTAAAACACACACCGAGGTGTAGCACACACAGATGCACAGAGGGCCTAGATATCCAGGCAGCAGCTCTGACCTCAAAACCTTAGTCATTACTCACACAGCCATTCATTACTCACACACACAGACACACACACGCCCAATGACTCCAGTTTGTCCATCCTGATGAAGCATAATGGATATTCACAACCACCTAACAGACTGTCTGACTTACTTCCAGTCGACTGCTTCACACCTCTCTCTCTCTCTCACACACACACACACGCACACACATTTGTGCAACATCCAAAGAGGCAAGCCCCGCAGACTTCATTGGACACAACCTGTTGTGTGTGTATGTGTGAGTCTTTAATGTGAGAGATTTGTGAGACACAATATTTCATAGTACCGAGGCTGTAAAAGCAGCATTTTGTTTTTGCATAAATCACATTCCGACTGTCCTGCGTGAGCCATTTTGGCGACGTTGTGTTACCATGACCGCAGCGACCGTGACGACCTCCATGGTAGTTTGCTTCCAGGGTCAAATGTAACAACATTCTAAATTCTTCTAACTTTTTGAAGACTTCAGAGCGAATCCCACCAGACTGTTGTTTCAATCATCCTTCAAGAAAATTCATCCCAATTAATTGTTGATAACGGATCAATAGCTTTGGTCTGTAAATCCTGATGCTCATATTTTATAATAATTATGATCATTTTGTTCCAGAGGGTCATACACAAAATGTATAGGTATCCTCCTCATCCTGGGTGTGTCAAGCAGTGAGGAATGCTCTCAGGTGTCAGTGCTCAGAGCTGAATGACTATCTATTCAATACACACACACACACACACGCACGCGTATACATCATACACATTTGGAATCGATTCAACTCCTTTTATACCCACGTTATCAGTTGACAACCTTAATCTGCGTTGGCATTTAACTAATATACACACACACGAAGGCACACTGGTGTGTGCGTGTGTGTTTGAAGAAAAGGGGGGTAGCTTCTAAATATGGTGGGAAACCGCCACCCACACCACTCCCATTCAACCCCAGCTCCATTTACAAAAGGTATTCAGTCTAGGAGGAGACCTGCTCCTGCTCTCACTCTCCCTAACACACACATGCACGCACACACACGTACACACACACGGACATATTAGAGTGCCTGAGAAGAAGTTTGCCAGAGAAGAGGGAGAGATGGAGTGGAGAGGGGGAGATGCAGAGAAAAAGAGGGCAGGGTGGGAGGGAGGGAGTAAAGAAAGAAAGAAAGAAAGAAAGAAAGAAGGGTGGAGAGGAAGGCAAAGAGGAATGCTGGGCCTGGAGCACTAACACACACACACACACACACACACTTGGAACAGACAGAGAGGGGATTTATAAAAGATGGAACCTAGGTTTCCCACGTTGGCGAGCAGCTTTCTGCACATATGCATTCAGTGTGTGTGTGTGTGTGTAGTATGTGTATGTGTGTGTGTGTGTCTGTGTGAGAGAGAGCGAGTTTGTCTCAAAGCCCATCCAGAGCTTTGGCTTGTTCTATCAATCTGTCCCCATGCATTTTGCTTGCATGTGTGTGTTCATGGGTGTATAAATTTGTGCGAAACCTTTGCCGAGTGTTGTGCATGCACACGCACCGCTCGCTCTGTGCGCACACACACAAACGCGCACGCACCGCTCGCTCCGTGTGTATTTCTGCACATGTGCACGTTTGTACGGTTGAAGTCGCCGTGCCCTGTAATTGCCGTAATGATATGTCATCCACGAAGAAGAACTCGGAACGGGTGGAATGGAATGCAACGGACTCATACAAGCGCGCACACACACGCACACGCGCGCACACACACACACACTTGAAACAAACCATGCATGAACAAGATCCTCTTCAAACTCCCTTAACTGAGGCCTGTAGGGCACCTTTTTCCCCCAAAACAGATGAGATCCAGCACTTCAACAAACCGCATCTAATGATGAATGAACGCCTCAACCAAACAGCTGTTGATGGCTCTCATTTCCCTTTTAACAACTCTCCCTCTCTGACTCTCTCTCTCTCTCTTTTAAAAGTTTAAATCAGGCCACAATACCTCAATGCCACATTTGGCTGAGACTGTTATTAAGTGTAATTAACTATGAGCTAGGAGTTAAGGATTCATTTTTGAGCAGAGAGCGGATTTCTGATGTGCGTGTTTGCAGCATGGTCAAATGCTCTGTGTGTCGGTGTGTGTGTGTGTGTGTGTGTGTGTGTGTGTGTGTGTGTGTGTGCGTGTGTGAGTTTCCCAGAGTTGCTCGCTGGCCTTATCGTGCCGATTCTACAGTGTTTTGGGAAGCGGAGTCACTGCCACGTCCCACATTCCCCTGCATGAAACAAGCGTCTCTCCACTTCTCAGAATGCAAAACGCGCCTCCAAGGTTGCACTGTGGTCGATGTGTGTGTGTGTGTGTGTGTGTGTGTGTGTGTGTGTGTGTGTGTGTGTGTGTGTGTGTGTGTGTGTGTGTGGTGTGTGTGGGGGTTACGCATAACTCAAGGCAGATGGGAAGTTCGGATGTTCTGATAGCTCGCCGGCTCACTTCTGCAAATCGCGGGAACAACCACCCATCCTGGTGTCGGCTGGTGTCTGATAAAATCTCAAAACTGTCACTCTGCATAAGACGACATGGAATCTCTCTTTCCGCCTGCGTCTGTCTCTCTGTCTCTCTCCTTTCACAGGGGCCTGCAGATCGACACTCTTCCTCTCTTTCTCCCCGTCTTTTGCCCGCCTCCGTTTCCTCTGAATGCCAGGCATTCTGCAGATCGTTGTGTGCAGCCGGAGAGGGCCGACAAGTCCGGACTCAGCCCGGGTAAAAGACAGGCTCAGCACTTCTCCCCCTCTAACCCCCGCCCCTTCCGCCTTCATCCCTCGCTCTGCACACAGAAAATGAGCACCCTGGGCAAAGCCTTTCTCCCCTGTCATCCTCCCATCCATCCCATTCCCGCCCACCGATCCAATCCTCTCATCTCCAGGCTCTGGCTTACAGGAACACGCCGGGGCAGAAACAGATGACCCCCCCACCCCCACCCCCCACCTAACCACCTTCCCACCCCCCTTTACTACAGAGCTTTTCTGGAGATTAAAACTTCTCAGACACAACAGAGTCAGGCGGCACACGGAAACTTTCTTGCCAAACCCCCCCCCTCGTTCTTATTACACAGCCATGCAAGTCACAACAACAAAACTTTGATCAACTTGTTTCCACACACACACACACAATTCAATCTTTCCCGACACACGAAATCAGCAGCTCAGCCAGAGAGTCCAGCATCTAACTCTGTTGCCATCCACTTCCTGGAAAGACCCGCCTTCCTGAAAAATTCCTGTCAAAACACAGCTTCCCCCTCCGATTGGCCAGCGGGAAATCATCAGCTGGGGGGGGGGGGGGGTTAGTGGAAGCATCGCTGAAAGACACATCGACCCATTCCCAGGGAGAGACTACTGTTACATAACTGCTCGCACACACACAGACACACACACACACACACGCAAAGACCAGAGACAACTCCCTCAACACACAGTGGAACATAAAACAGGGTCACGGCGAAATAAAGGTGATGAGACAGTAGAGGGAGTGCAAAAGCAGAAAGAAAAGGAGAAAAAAGGAGGAGTGAGAGAGGGAGGGAGGGGAAAGTGAGGCATCAGTTTTTCTGTGAACAAAAATGAAGAGGAAATGGCTATTTTACACACAGGTCAGGAGCTGTGGGAGAGCACTTCCGCCAAAGTGTGTGTGTCTGTGTGTGCATGTGCGAGAGACAGAAAGGTTAATTGGTGTGTGATGGAAGATCACCTGCATCAAACTCTCGGCGGAAACGCAACGGACCGGACAGGAAAGCTGTGCCGGGAATAAGACACACACACACACAAAATCTTGAAGTATTAAGCTTAAAAAAAGCAATTTGGAGTTAAGAATCAATATTATCTGTCTTTATTCTGGGATTGACAAAAATCTGTCAGGGGGGTCGAGTGCAAAGAGCCGATGAAAGAGTGGAAGGAGGGAAAGGAGAGGGGGAGAAAGGGGAGAAAATGGAGAAGAGAGAGGGGCCGAGTGTGTGTGTGTGTGTGGAGGGAGAAATGTGTGGAATCCTAATTGTGTTATTGCTCCAGAACAAACATTAGTCCTGCCTCTCATACCACAGACAGCAGGCTGTGAGTGTGAGAGTGTGTGAGTGAGAGAGAGAGAGCGAGCGAGAGAATTGAATGAGTCCAGAAAATTAAGAGTTAAGCAAAGCGAGTTTGAAGTGTGCTCTCCACTTTCCCTTGGCTATTCGTGGAGGCCAACCATTTATAACCAGCTCTGTGTTGCACCGCCGAGGATGCTGGGAGTTCTGTGTTAGCTGTTAGCCTCACATTAGCACCGCCTGTTCCAGCAGATGTGTGCATCTGCCAACGAGCCCTCCCTCCTGCAGCTGTAGGCCTTTGGGCTGGCTGGTGTGGGTGTGGGTGTGTGTGTGCGTGTGTGTGTGTGGTTGGGCAGGGGGCCAGCAGGCAGTAAAACCCACAGTAGAGGCCCTGAAAGCCTGATCCCTGCCACGTAGCAGCTACGTAGGTCGAGAGAGGAGAGGAAGAGGAAAGAAAAGAGAGGAGAGGGTGTATGGGGAAGCGGAGTGAAACAATGTGGGTCGAGGAGAGGGTGTATGGGGAAGCGGAGTGAAACAATGTGGGTCATTGTGTAGGAGTCAGAATATAAACAGAGGCGATGCAACAGTCAAATACAGAGAGACAAAGTGACTTTGTGATATCATTTATCCCAGCTGGAAACACTGAGGGCCAATATGACTGACGTCTCTCTGTCTCTCTCTCTCTCTCTCTCCCCACCTATACTTGAGTGCCAACTCATCATGGCCTGTGACTGTTGTCATTGCGTTCGAAACGACCCTCATCTTCACCACCTATGTCACGCACATGATTGTCGCGAGAGGCGTGTTCTTCTCCATCGCCGGCTTCATCGTTTGTTTTTTTGTAAATGTTGGCTGTCGTTGCCATTTTGATACAGAGGAAGTGCCTATTCTCCCACAGGCACATGTGCGTCTTCTTCGCCTTCTTCACAGCAGCACTTCCAGATTATTCTTCTCCTTTTTGACTCTCTATCTCAATCTCTAAGATTATCCCTGCTGGTGAACTGATGATGTTATTTTTATGTTACAGGCACCCCTGACACGCGCTGGTGTCGGGCGCTTCAGTCCAAGCACGTCAGGCTTGTCAGGTTTGGACGTGCAGGTAATGAAGTGAGGTCATCTCCCCTCCACATTACTCCACTGCCCTACACTTGTGCACTTTAGGGGTTATAAACAAAAGGGAACATTTATGCGGAATTGTCTAACCATGTTCATCGACAAGAGTTTCCAAAGGCGGTTCGTCGTGAAGCAAGACACACAAAGACGCCTTCATTAAGCCCTGAAAGTACATAAACACGACGCAGACCACCGGAGGCTAAAGGAAACACCAAAGAGTTGTCAGGGTTGGTTCCAGAGAGTGATTTCTTCTTCTGGCGTCGCCATGGAGATAACTAAGGGAGAGACTTGGAGTCTGGTCCGCTCCGAGTCTGCGTCTTAGCCCGTCACCATCCAAGGCTTTGGTCGTGTGTCCTTCTCACGTGGCAGTTGTGTACCGCTGCTGTGGCTACACTGTGCTCGCAAGAAGCAGCCCATCAACACTGGCTGCACTTTGATGCACTCTGTCCCACTTTAGAGTTAACCTGTCTCGCCACTACCCTGGCCTCCTTCACTTTTGCTCCGCCTCCACACCTCCCACCCCTTGTTGGCCCTACTTCCCAAACAACCCCTCAGCCTTCAAAAGACAGCCGCCCATTCAAAAGGCTTCGGGGGAGGAGAGCAGTGCAGACTTTTGGGGGGGGCGGGTGTATTTGGGGGGATGCGGGGTTCTCATTCCCGCTAAATTGTCCCACATGGCTGAGCGTGCTTAGTTTAAACAAACACAGCCACTTCCTCCTCACTGCGCACACAGACACAGGCGTGCACGCACACACACCCACCAACATAAATACGCCAAGTGTGTGCGCACACACACAGGCATGCTCGACCTCCAATACACAAAACTAAGCATGCACGCACACATATGCACACACACAAACACACACACACAATGCATTGTATACCCAGTGTGGGGCTTTCGCTCCTGCGCCGCGGCTGTAAACTCACAGCTGAGCCCAGACTCCAAAACAAAACAGGGCCGTAACTCAGCGCCGCAGCCCCTCGTGAAGCAAAAAAGCGGGCCGCAATTTCCCGTGATGTCTAAATTCTGGACAATCAGCACGCCGGTATGATTCTGCTTCTGGTTACAATGAGTTAACAAAATAAATCTTCTGTGGGTCTTAAAAAAGTACAGTCCACAATAAACATCTGAACTAATGGGTCCCTGGAGTCTAACCCCAAAAGCCAGATTCATACCACAGGATGAGACTCATACCACAGGCGTCGGACACTGGATGCTCTGTGCGTGTGTGTGTGTGTGTGTGTGTGTGTGTGTGTGTGTGTGTGTGTGTGTGTGTGTGTGTGTGTGTGTGTGTGTGTGTGTGTGTGTGTGTGTGTGTGTGTGTGTGTGTGTGTGTGTGTGTGTGTGTGTGTGTGTGTGTGTGTGTGTGTGTGTACACGTCTGGAAAATGAAGCAGAGAGAGATGGAAATAGGGGGATGTGGTCAGTATGACGATTTCAGTGTATTACAGTAAAGCGAGTTTTCAGGGGCAGTGTTGCAATTACCATAAAAACACATTACTATGCACAAAAGCTTTCCCACTTGGTTTGTGTTATTGGGTTTTTCCCCAAAAAAATAAAGTGCGAGAGCACTCACAAATTATGCTGCAGTACACGTCAGAAGGTATTTACATAATTACAGATTTGTGTAATTATGAGTGACCAACAAGTACCTCAAAGTATCCAGATAGCAGACAAACAGTTTGATTTGGCAACAACGAATGAGTTCTGCTCTTCTTCACATATTGGTGTGTGAGTGTGTACAGTCAACGCTTGTATGGTTCTGCTGCCCCTTAGTTTGCTCAGAGGCCCGACCCTTCATTATCAGCGTGAAGTTCCAAGCGATTAGGTCCCGATGATGTTCATATGATCCGTATGAGTAAAGGTAGCGAGTTTGGAGTGACGGAGGGGAGACAGACAAAAAAGCCCCTGGTCCGCTGCCAGCTGACCTGCTGCCGCTCAGCCCTGCACACACAGCGTGCCCCTCAGCTCCATCAAGGCTGCATGCCATGAGTCTCAATTAAGACGGTTATGCCAAGTCAAGACACACACACACACACACACACTCCAGCCCCTTCCCACACATACACAGATGAATGCACAAACACACATTCCCGGATGGACGGACAGGCACACACAGACATACCACCGAGAGACATTCAGATCATCAATTTTATGGGCCATGAAAAGGGTATCTCAGTGGGTGGTGTGTGTGTGTGTGTGTGTGTGTGTGTGTGTGTGTGTGTGTGTGTGTGTGTGTGTGTGTGTGTGTGGACAGCGAAAGGCTATTTAGTCACACCTACATGGGAAACCTGTCTCCTCTCTCACAGACAAGATGACACTAAGACTAAGTCTGGGGGATGAAGGGATGCACACACACACAATCTATCAAAATGCATGGCAGAGTAAATGAATACTGAATGGATAGCTCAGTGGATCATTCATCAAATGCCTACTCCCATGGTTAATTCCTGGTTGTGTGTGTGTGTGTGTGTGTGTGTGTGTGTGCGCGCACATGCATGTCTAGAGAGCAAGTGTGGTACAAAAGCAGGCAGTGCCGTTTAATCCATTAAAGAACACTTAATTGGGCTGAAAAATGAGGGAACACTTCTGGGAATGGCAAGCTGATGGAAAGTGTACATACATTCCATTTGCACCCTGACACACACACACACACACACACACACACTTATAACACCCCTCCCCACAGCCTGGGGTCACAAGGTCACATTCCTCCTCCTCAATCAGCCTCAGGATTTCACACACGGGGCCAGGGATATGAGTGTGTGTGTGTGTTTGTGCCTGCTTGTCTGCCAGCTTGTGCGCTTGTGTGTGTGTGTGTGTGTGTGTGTGTGTGTGTGTGTGTGTGTGTGTGTGTGAGTGAGGGGGTGTGAGTGAGGGGGTGTTTGGGATGTTTTTGTGATTTGGTGGGGGGGGGGGGGGGGGGCAGGGTTCCGGCTTCAGGGCGAGGGGTGGAGGAGAGAGAAGTAAAATAGGAGACAGAGTGGCAGAATAAGAAATGACAGGTATGTGGCGGTTAGGGGGGGGGGGCAAGGAGGGAAGGATGGAAGTGTGTCTGCATGCCCTGGAGGAGGGTTTACAAGGGAAAGCAATAAAACATGTGACTTTACATTACAAAAAAAAACCCTACTTCCGCTTTGGACAGAACACTCAACTCTGGCTCTGCACAGCCACCAACATGTGACAATGTGTAACACACACACACGACAGGAAACCAAGCTGCTTGGCAATGGTGGCAGTGACATTTGGGCCACAAAACAATCAGAGAAGGAAAGTTGAGTTACCCTATTGAAATGCATCGACCCCGTCACACACGGACTCTGCTGACACACACTCCAGACGCTCGCAGAAGGGCATTAAAAACAAAACGGCCATTAGTGACAAGCGGAACTTTCCACGGGCCCGCCAATGCCAACACGCCTGGCATGCTAATGTAGGCACGTATAGTTGACTGTGTGTGTGTCTATGTGTACAGGTGTGCGCTTGATCCCTTAGGCTGGCTGGCTGGCTGGCTGGCTGGCTGGCTGACACACACACACACACACACACACACACACACACACACACACACACACACACACACACACACACACACACACACACACACACACACACACACACACACACACACACACACACACACACACACACACACACACACACACACACACACACACACACACACCTCTTCAAGCTATTTGTAGAGCCGCTAACCCTGGGAACTGCACAGGGGGGCCCTGGGTGGGGGGGTGCAGAACGGCACTGAGTTAAATCGCTTTGGCTTTTCTCGCGAGCGCGCGTCCATAAAACTGGAGTTAGACGAGAAGCCTGACAGCCTAATTTGTGGATCCTTTAAAGCTTTTATCACTTTGTCATAACCGTTTCACGTCAACGTCGGGTCTCTCGTCCTGCTCTGTCACTCTGGCCCCGCCGCTCTGTCGCGCCCTCTACAGTCACTTAATTTATCTGTCATGCAAGAATAATCAATTTAAAGGAGTTTGAATGCCACATAATTGCCGGTTCTCTTTACTTTTCCTGACATTTAATCGATTAAAGGATCAATCGATTTAATAAAGAATTCATCAATTCATTATAAATTGGAATGAAATTCGTCATTAGTTGCAGACCTGTCTACAATGATGCGTATTCAAATGCATCAATGGGCCAAGAGATGTTTAAGCTAATATGCAGTATCAAATATAGTGTGCAAAACAAATTTCAAAATAAAACATCAGAGCTACAATCTTCTATAATCTGTGCTTTGTTAAAGAGGATATTCTTAGAGGGGGAGTGTTCAGTTAAAGTCGAAAAAAAAATGTACACTCAAAATTCTTACTACTTTGAAAGCAAAGGGATCAAGATATCTTATAACTTAAATGACAGTCGTGGGGGATTTTAAGTTGAAAAACCAGCGATCATATTGTCAGAGAAAACATCTGGATTTGTCTTTTTTGGACTGAAACATGAAAAACGGAGGAGAGGAGAAAAGAAGAGAAGCGAGGAGGTGAGAGGAGAGAGGCAGAGACAGAAGAGGGTGGGGAGGAGAGGAGACAAAAGAGGGGGAGAGGAGGGGAGTAGAGAAGTTGAAAGGCTTCTTTTATCTTCTTCTAAATCAACTGTCAACAATGTAGGAAATTATCAAGGGACACACGAAAAAAAAAAAAAAAAAAAGAAAGAAAGAAAGAAAAGGAGCCGGGCTCTGAAGAACCAGAGGCAGAGGAAAGAGGGAGGGAGGCGAAGAGAAAGGGAGGTGGAGGGTAAACATTACAGCTCCGTGCCATGCAAACATGAGATGCTGGGATACTTCAACAAAAAGCCTCCGTTCATATGGGAGAGAAAACGTGTGTGTGTGTGCGTGCGTGCGTGCGTGCGTGCGTGCGTGCGTGCGTGCGTGCGTGCGTGCGTGCGTGCGTGCGTGCGTGCGTGCGTGCGTGTGAAAGAGAGGCTGGGAAATGGAAAGTGAAAGCATCACTTAGTTCTCTCCCTCTCTCGATCTCCATTTGCATCATAAACGCTCTGATTTGCGATGTCCTCTAGTCTGACACGTTCCCTGCATGCAAACCTCCACTGGCCAATACATTAGAATCAAAATGAAACACAGGAAGCTACCACACTTGGTAAAGCATGACCGATCTCACACACACACACACACACACACACACACACACACACACACACACACACACACACACACACACACACACACACACACACACACACACACACACACACACACACACACACACACACACACACACACACACACACACACACACACACACACACACACAGCGTAAATAGCTCAACCAATCACAAATGTATGACAGCATGACGCGCGTTCTTGAAAAAATATGCAGTATTTTAGTGTTCCAGCCTCTAAGATTAAAACACAAAAAAGGGCCCAGAGCTTGTTATTATAATAAAAATAAGTATAAGCGTATTAAATACCGGTTCCTTGTATGCTGAGGTCATTTTCAAAGGCCAATCAGCTCCAGCATACAGGAGCGTTTTTACAGTGCACCACAAAGACAAGAGGCTACAAAGTCTCTCCCTCCTGCTGCTCTCCAGGTGTTGACCCTGCGACCTTGCCGATCGGGAACGCCACAACCACCCCACCTCCCTCCCTCACCCAATCCCGACCCCGGCGATCAGAGAACCTGGCTGCTCACGGCAGCAGGACGGAGAGGACGGTCCGAGCCACGCCTCACCTTGCAGTAACGGTACCGACCATCGGTCTATGGAAAGGGGGAAGCACACCTGTTGCGTCCGGAGGAACAGATGTTGACTGATGGCAAACCTCATAAAGCCCTGCACACGTGGTTCTTTAAAACACAGGGACAGTTATGGATTATTGTTTGCAGAAATGCCCCAGACTGCACGTAGACGCTGGATTACCTCGAGTCTGTGCAGCCTAAAGCTCTCCGAATCTCCTTAAGGTGAACGACGTCACCGCTGAACCGCGGCAATACCTCCGCGAGGTTTCTCACAGCTCGTCAATCGTCAGAAATGTTGGGGATTATGACAAATAATGTCAAAATTACTTACAGCTGACAGATCATCAAAGATTATCAAAGTAAAAACAGTACCTGCATCACATCCAGCCTAATTTGGATTGAAAGAAAATGATAATCGCATATCAATCCTTCCAAAACTCAGAATCTGTCCCAAGCTGCCTGGGCCGTGCGTGTGTTAAACGTGTACTTAACTGCAGCTGCTACACCGTGTGCACAACACAATAGAAACCTCAGTGCGCGGTTAAGTAAACTTTAACCTCTGGAAAAGCAACATTTAAAAGAAGCAAATTGTAATGAGGTTTCTCTTCTGGCCCGACTCTCTTTCACATGCACGCACACACTTTCCACGCCGGCATTGTCCTGCCCGTAACTCTAGAACTGTTACAGCTTCTGTTTCTGACACGCAAGCAGTGCTCAGGTAACATTACCCCTCGGATAACATGTTCTAGGTTACCTGTCGGTCCCGCGCACACACACACACACACACCCCCTTGCACACAATGACAAGTGTCCTGCCCCTTCCCTGACCCCGTTTTCGAACGGAGCGTACCTGAACAGCGAACCAGCGAGCTGGGCTGGTGGAAGGAAAGCAGAGAACCCAGATTGTGGCTGAGGTTAGACAGAGTAACAACAGATGCTGCTGGCATCACGAGGCCTCATGAAACATGGGAGCAACTTCCTCGTCACGCTTAGAATAACCCATCTTGGGATATGAGGGCAAATCATCCCGCACTGACACAGTACACACACACACACACACACACCTGGCAGGCTGGGAGGCGGATACGTAGATCTTTCTCTCCTATCAGGACGTGAGTTGTGTTTCTTGGCACCTGCGCCTGCCGTGTGACGTGTCACACCACGGCTCAGGCACTTAGACGGGAATAAAACAAACTGGTTAGGTGGAATCCAACAATGTCTCATTTATGCGGCATGTAAGAGCTGACGCACGGCCGCGCTGACCAACAGCAATAAGTGGATCGTACCTGCATGACAAAAGCTGCGCCGGTTAAAGGACACAGGTCAGTAACTTCTATAAAGTGTTATTCAATCCCTTGCCCATTCAAGTGAAACAGAAGGGAGAGCGACAATGGCCCCCCTCCTTCTACCTGCCTCCAGTCTAAACATTCCTCTGCTCTCTTATATAATTGTAGCCCATTTTTATTCTTCGTCTTCTTCTTCTTTTCCAAAGCCGAGACACAAATCACTTGCTGGCAATTGCATCACCGTGCCAGTGCAAATCCTGACTCGCACTGTGCCGTCGCTGATCCTCACGCACCACATTCCTGTCCCGCTGCACAGCCGGCAGAGGACAAATGTGAAGAAAGGGAGAAAATAAAACTAACCACAAGGCCGTCGCGCCGCCTTAGAAAGACAAAAACAAAAAAAATGCTGAATTTCATCTTTCCTGTTCAGTGAGCCAGCTTGAGAGCAGTATCAGAACCTCTCAAATGTTTGCCTGTGGGCTTTGTTTACATTCTTACTGTGTATAAATGTTGAAGCCAAAGAAGCTTAACTTTCAGATAACAGTGTGCAGTGATATGAGGCTCATTGGGCTTGTTATAATGCGATATGGTTGGACTTTCTGCTTTTGAAAAGTCTGTAAAAAGTAAAAGTAAAGGGCCATTTTTTTCCCCCCAAGCACCTGGAATCTCAGGCTATCCAGCAGCACCCAGGTACTCCTAGTCCCCTCCAAAAGGCACACACCACACACACACACACACACACACACACACACACACACACACACACACACAGCAGCACAGATTCAGTACATATTCACACACAACAGGCTGAACAAGCAATCGCAGATAAACAACTGTAACCGAAACCAAAGGGGGAAAAAAAATGTCCCAGGGCTGCGTTACAGAATCATCCTTAGTCTGAAACCCTATCTTACCCATTTAGTAACTATGGGAATGACAGCGGTAGAGTCGTATTGGAAATTCAGACACATCCTACCTTTGTCTATATGTTTGTGGCTCCAGGCAAAGCCCTTGTCTACGCGTCCAAGTATGCAACACCTTGACTTTAGGTGTTGATGCTTGGGACTTTTGGATGTCCGGGACTTCCAGAGGCAACGCAAATTTTGCCCATTCATGCACGAGAGGGAGCATTCTTACCTTAATGCACCTTTTCAGATGGTTCCCCTCATCTCCCTCACACCCCCAACCTCCCTGGTAAATAAAAAAATTCTATCGGTTTTTCTGAAAAAAAGAAAAAAGAAGAAGTGGATGGCCACATCAGCCTTCCACCAAAGGAATGTCATCTGACGTCATCTATTTGGGATCAGATTTCTGCTTCTCTCTCTCTTTCTCTCTCCCCTCAAAAAGTAAGCTTGTGTGTGTGTGTGTGTGTGTGTGTGTGTGTGTGTGTGTGTGTGTGTGTGAGAGAGATGTGTTAGGTTAGTTTTTCCCCCTTGTCTGTTCTCTCCAACGTGCCCACTGGATCCAGAACCCACAGCAGGGAATAATGCGACATTCCCCAAATCACAGCCCAATTATACCCCCTTCTTCTCTTTATCATGACAGCAGGACAATTAACCCCTCAGTCCTATTATTAGAGAAAAACATGACGTAAGACCACCAAAGAAAAAGGGGATCACAACTCATCTTTGGCATCTTTTACATTTCCGAACACTTGGCGCTTTTATCCTATTAAATTTTCCCCTTCTTCATCTTCTTTTTTGTCACTACTTTCAAGAAATCTAAGTAGGCCTACGTGGAAGTGGGGGCGGGGTGGGGTGGGTTAGAGGGGGGGTAATCGATCGTTTCAACCGGGGAGACCAATGTTTGATTTCCACGTCTGCATCAGAGAGGCTGAGAGAGAGAGGGAGGGAGAGAGAGAGAGGGGGAGAGAGAGATTTGTCTTGCCTGCACAAACAGACACGTAGTCGTTTCTGAGAGGAGAGAGAGGGCGAGAGAGAGAGGGAGAGGGAGCGAGCGAGAGAGAGAGAGCCTGGCTGGAAGGAATGCTAGGATATGCTGGAGTTGAGAGAATCTTTCTTCTCCAAACCTTTTCCCCTTACAATCTGCAATCACACACACAAAAATATGAAAAGTCGCTTTAAGTGCGAGTCTCGTCACACTTTTTCAACTCTTTTCAGACGCAATAAAAAAATGAAACAGTGTCAATTCAGTGATTTCGTAACCCCCCCCCCCCACACACACACACACACACACACACACACACACACACACCCCTGTCAAATGTGACTGCCTCAGCATCTTCCTATCCCAAGTTATTTTCCAGCTATAAAACCGCTCATTTCCTGATTTTCTCATGCTACAACACAACACAGCATTTCCACAATATGAGTCGCGGCGCCACAAGGGCAACCCGCCGCACAAATGAGCCCGACAGAGCGTGTTTTCTCCTGTTGCGCACTCACTCCATCCGAGGTCCTCCGAGACAAAAACACATTCTTTCGCCAAAAAAAAGGAAAAAAGAAGCGGAGAAATCGGGACCAAGGAGGAAAGAAAAGAGCCAGATTCCAAAAGCGGGACGCGTTCACTTTCGACTAGCTTGACGAATGAAACCGATGGATCCTCGCGCTGCTTTAGCTTTTTCCTTGTAGCTTCAAAAATAGAGAAAGAAGCCTCAAAAAGTTTCGTTTCACCCCCCCCCCTCCTCCTCCTTCTCCTTCTCCTCCTCCGCAGGACTGAAGCAGTTTTCCTTTTTCCTTTGCGCTGGCCAAGTGGCCCAGACTGCCGGCGTCAGCGCTCGGCTCTCCAAACTCACACACACACTAGCAAAGCAAGAGACACACTTTCGAAAACTTTCCTAATAGCCCGCTCCGTCGGCGTCGGTTCGCCGTTGTTCGGGCGTGGACGCGACCGTGAAAAGCATTTGTAAAGAGAACTCACCTCGCTGCAATAAAATAATCTTCAAACAGACAGAGCTGCGCGTTTTTTTATTCCCAGGGTCGGGTCTTGCCTGTCTGCTGGCGCGGCGCGACGCGTACTGGGAGACTCCGCCATGTCAATCAAAAAAATGCGACGCACATGGAGGTGAGAGCCCGCCCCCTTTTACCGTAATGTACACGCGCAGCACAAAAGCCAAAACAGACACGTTCCTGTTCTGTGGCGCACGCCGAGAGCCAGACAGGAGTGCGTGCGCGAGCAAAACTGACAGGGGAGGGTTAAATGTATAAGGACGAATTGATACATGATACGTATACATTATTAGTACGTTAAATGACATATACAGTGTGAAGTGTACATATGTTTGTACACCAAAACATGTTCCATACTGTTCATGTTCACATATCTGCTCATGTATTCATACATCACAGGATATGATTCATAACCTTGGTAAAAGTATTTATAGGCAGTAGCTCAGTGGGTAGAGCTTCTGCTTGGGAACAGGAGGGTCTCAGGTTCGAGTCCCTGCCGAGGTGCCTCTGAGCAAGGCACCGAACCCTCAATTGCTCCCCCCTCTGCGAAGGGTGGTAATGTAATGTAATGTAAGTCGCTTTGGATAAAAGTGTCTGCCAAATGATCGTAATGTAATAATTGTTGTTGTTGTTGTTCTTGTTGTTGTAAATAGTAGTAGTATTTTTGTCCTAAGAGGTTGAGTCACTCTGAAAAGGCGAGTGCGCCCTGTTCTGCAAATAAAAGCATGGGTCAGACAGGTTAGGTGGCTTTACCCTCCACGTTATCTTTGTGACACAGAATATCTTTGTTCCCAAAACTAGAGCAGCAACCTGTATTACAAAATATGAAACTTATGATAGATAATTTACTAAAAGAAAATTGTTAAAATCATTACAATCAACATTAACAGGATGTCAATTTGCCAGACACGCTGCTGTGACAACAAAGGCAAACTAGGCCATGTAGAGCATTTGCTTAAGTCTGTCAGCCAAATGTCGAAATGACTCCAAAAAAATTGACTATAGGCCAAAGTCCTTCTGAACACGTCTGCGTCTGTGGCATTGAAACCCTGTCTCCATCTGCTGACAGGTCCAAGGGTTATTGGTCCAACAACACATATTAAAATAGACTGACAACCTGAAAAGAAAAGAGGAGTAATATAAATCAGTGAAATCACCCAACCTTTGATGTAAAGAAATTCCAAAAACATCATTAGACCTCACAAACTGTCAGACATACAATGAGGAGCAGATCATGTTTAGGTCTGTAACTGTATCTGCATTCAGCTTCCCTTAAATGGATGTATTCCAGCTGTTTCACTATATACAGAGTGATTGTATCTGTGCGAGGGATGATTTGGGCTTGTTGATGCCTGAAATTAAGACATAGCAGCTATCAAGTATATGTCGAGAGCAAAGCATCAAACCTGCCAAGTGTCTCGGTGCGAAAATGTGGATGGTTGCACTTCGAACACAGACATCTTCCAATTAATGGATGCAAAACTAATTCACCCAAAGTGGTCTCAGGTGCACTTTAAATGAAAAATAGGAGACTAGTTGCAGTACTATTTGTTATCACTGATTGAATGCATTGTGGATTCAGATGGTGAATATATATAGACATAGAATACAGATACACAGTAGACTACATTAAAGCAAGCAAGCAAATTGATCTATTAATGGTAACAATGGGGAGTGTTTGTCTCTAACAGTAATCAACCTCTGCCTGCTGTACCTTTAAGCAAGCAGACTCAGCCAAATACACTCATTGCCCCTGAGTTCTAGATTTCTCTTCTGCTGCAGACACACACACACACACATACACACACATGCGCAAACATTCCTGTAACTGCACTAAGAAAACAGCCAATGGTGTAAAGCCAAGCCATTGGTACATACAAGCAAACATGGCCACAGACCAGGGCATTGTGCCTGTGAGGAATTAGTTCAGTTCAGTTCAGTTCAATAAACTGTAATCGTCCCCCAGGGCCAAGAAATATGGCAGGCATAAAGTCATAATTGAACACGAAATTGAAATGAACAACATAATAAATAAATACAAAAAAAAATACAAATTCTCTGTTGCCAGTCAATTGGGATTTATTGAATTGATATCGTCTCTTAGTTCTTCAAGTTCAAATCAAGTTGGATAAACTAAAAGATTAAGTGCATGTGGCTCAGCTTTGATTTTAAGTGCAATTATCTCAAAGCAATTATTTTCTTCTTAATCATTACAGCTTTGGCCTTAAAGATTAGAGCAGTGTCCAAGATTTATGTTAAAAGCAAATATTAATCTTCACCGTAGTTTACCGTATTTTCAGAGAAAACAACCGACTTCTCTTAAATTGTGTAAAATAAAGTCCTATAGGTCTACAACACAATCTCGATTTTCCAAATGCAATGAATGACAAAAAAAAATGATTAGGTATCCTCACTGGTATATATATATATATAGGATATAAAGGAATCTCCAGTAATGTAATGTATCTCAATGTAAAAAATATCCCTATCCAATACATCTGCAATATTTGTGTTATTTTATGTTTTGATTCATATTTCTGTGTATGTGCACAGAAGCAACAATGGAGGCGGTTGTATTGGTTGAAAATGAAGCTTTGTCACTATGTCTGCACAGCTAGCATTATAAATTATAGGGTGCAGATTCATCTATTCATAATGTGTCAACACATGTTTGGGTTCTTGGCAGGAAGAACGTGGGAATGCCTGTTGAAGAGATGATGATAAAACACATTGTTTGCAATTTAAGCCTTATGTAGTGCACCTTGGATAGTTTGGAATTCCAGAACAGGATAGAAAAGAGATAGAGAAAAGGAGCGACGTATTGCTGGATAGGAAGACTCATTAGATTAGATCAGTGGTAGAAGAGTGGATGAGGAAAGACTGGAGGGAGCAGATCTTGGAGCAGAGCGGCAGCAATTCCCTCTGTACAATGTCAGGGCCAGGCCCCCATATCAACCAGATGTTTACCACCAACCCAGCTGCTCTCTCTCTCTCTCTCTCTCTCTCTCTCTCTCTCTCTCTCTCTCTCTCTCTCTCTCTCTCTCTCTCTCTCTCTCTGAGGCTCTTTAAAGTAAGCCCTCCCTATAATCATGCACACGCCGTTCGCCAGAGGTCTTTGAAGTAAAGTGGAATGCGTCCAGCCATATGATAGCATGCACTGTATCGTCTTATGGCAGACAGAGAGAAAGCAAGGAGAGAGATTCCTGGATCACAGCCAACACTTCTGTGTGGCGTTCAGGATGTTAATTATGCCCTCACTCCAGTTCTACATGTTAAAGTGATACGTGTGTGTTTATGTTTACGTGTACGCGCACATATGCTCAGATGAAGGCAGATGAGAAACCAGGTGACAGCTGATAACGGGCATCTGGCATCAGGGAAAAACAGTGTGTCTGCATGTGTGTGTGTTTGTGCATGTGTGTGTCTGTTTGTGGAACTTCCTACATAGATGTGAGGTTGGAATTTGCCACATCAGGAGTTCAAAGGAGTCAAACCAAAGTTCCCCACACACCAACAAGAGCAGACATGTCTCTGTCTGAACCCTCTCTCTCTCTCTCTCCTCTCTCTCTCAGCTGGCTGGACCGTCAATCACTTCACCTATTTCTGCAGTGTTTGAGTTTGTGTGTGTACATGCTCAGGGCTGTACATGTAACAGATGCTACTGTATGTCTGTTCAATGTGTATCGAAAAGGCTTGACAGCAAGAATACATCAACAAGTGTTCATTGGTTAGAGCAGGGATTCTCAAACTGTGGCACGTGTACGACTAGTTGCACGTTATGCGCCCCCTTGTGGTACACAGACGACTTTGTAAATCCCTGCAGAAAATCAAAGCAATTCATTTCATTCATGTCAGAATTTCGTGCTCATTTTGTAAAATACATTACAATGAGCATCCAGTTATTGGACAATGTTTGAAATTGTTTTTATACATACAGAGGGAAAGAAAAGAAACAAACCCCTGAAAACAGTGAAGAGACCAAGGATATGTGTTGTTCATGTACATTAAGACAAAGGGAAAACAAACAGTGACAGCGTCTGAGCACAGCTAGTTAGGATATGAGTTGTTAGTATGATGATCTCATAGGTGTAGTTTTTCAAGATGGCATCATTCCACTGTAGCAGTTACAGAACGCATCATGGGCTGTGGCAAGACAAAACGGGGTGACAAAGTTTAAGAAAAAACATGGTATCCTTCAGCCATTGTGAGACACAGTGGGAGGTGCAGTGGATTTCCACTGTGAGAGCAGACGACATCTGGCAAGTACAGATGTGAAACTGCTGATGACACGAGTCGAGTGGCATCCCGAAGACTAGATCAGCTGTTAAAACAACCATCTGAGTACAAATCAAGGAAACATTGTATTCCTTTATGATGCCAGACTGAGGGAGGAAACATTTGGTAACTTGTATATAGAGACTATATACAATATAAGTATATTCCTAAAATGTATTCAAGAGGAATACATGCTACTTTAGTCTTTTTCAGCATGTTTGTCATCCGTGGCTTCTACCATTGCACTGCAGTCCCAAGAGATCAACCTTGGTGCTGTGTCGCCTCATTCTTTGGAGTTTCCATTGATGCAGGTTAAGTTTCAGAGCCTATTGAGGTGCAGTGCTATTCATCAACTTGTTGTTTTTAGCTAAACAAACCACTGCTGCTACTGTTTGGAGTATAAAATTGATGCCACAAGACAGTTTCCAGCTATTCATGCCTAATTATCTATCTTTGGTTACAGGATTTCTTGTATGTCGAGAACAGTCGGGACTCTACCAGTGATTCAAGACTTCCGTGCCCATTTCTCACTTTATATCCCACAGTCACAATACATCTCTCTCTCCTTTTGTTTCATATCACTTCATCTTCTCTCTCTCTGTCTCTCTGTCTCTCTTTCGCCCGCTCTCTCTCTCTCTCTCTCTCTCTCTCTCTCTCTCTTCCACTTGCTTCCTCAGTCTTGTCAGGGATCTTCCCCAAAGCTTTATTGAAAAGCCCCGCATTCACAAATCTGTGCTTATTCCAAAGCCTGCTGTCTTCAGCTCCAACTCAACACCTTCCATTCATGACATCACAGCAGGTGACATCATGCCGGGCAACACCACCATCGGAGTGGTGGGTGTTGGCAACTATGCCAATGGAATGTCCCTTGACTCGAGGAAGTGGGACTGGGATCTGTTTTGTCCCTGACATTTGTGGAAAACAAGCAGTGCCATTTCTAACAATGAGCGGTCAACCCTGACCTTCGATGGGAGGCAAATTGCTCATGTGCAAATCACAACATGGGTATCTGCCAAACATTACAACATTCTCAGTACAATCCGTGCATTCAGAACCTCCATCATCAGAACCTTTGTCCTTAAAACTACTTTCCTAAGAAATCTGACTAATCTCAATGCTTTAAAGTGCTATTGACTATTGACAAGTTGTGTAGGGGAAAAACTGAATTTACACTGTTGGCAGTCAGTGGGTTCATTATGGATTTCATTAGGAGATAAAGGTTTATTTTGAGCGTAGCAATGGTGTAATAGTATTGCAGCTATCTGCCGTCTCAGGCTCTAGCACTTTAATAGATAAGCAGTAAGAACAGTGATGACAGACTGAAATGATGAAGATGATGGTGCTGTTGAAGAGGTCAGCGGTGCGTAGAACACGGTGGTACCATTCTGTTCCCACTGTGTCCAGACACGCTGCCTTGTAAGCACACGGGTAGCCAGCAGCATGGGAGAGGTATCTGATGGCAGTTTCTCCAAGGTAGGAGTAGTAAGCACAGAGGCATGGTTAACACTGCTGCCATGGCGACAGTAAACATCGATGATGATGTCAGTGCAGTCAGGATGGACAATATATAGGCCATCTCCAACTGAGAAAAAAGAGAAAAGTGATCATGCACACGTGTTTCAGGGGGAGCGGCTGATGTAGTTTCAGATGTCACCCAATTGGGGGCAGCAGGGTGGTTCCATTTAGAAAGACACACAGCTGAAGTGTACAACAGTACACAATTCTATGGTATCTCTGGTATCTGAATGATCTGCATGATTAGCTCAGGAATCCATCAACAAACACCAACACCACACTCACCAGAGACATTCTGTTTTGGTGCCTGCTTGCCATGACAACGGTGACGCCAGCTGTGGTGGCCTAGGGAGCAAACAGCCATGACATAGTGTATTCAGGGTGATTCAGTGCAGAGTCGCTTACGTCATATATCCCACAGTCCAAGCCATGCAGGTCTGAGAACTCAATGAATGGAATTGGCATCCGATCGTCCTGTGCTTAGAAAGCTCCTCTAACATTGTTTACGTTGCTAAAGCCCCCGGTGTCAAGTAAAGTAAGCAATAAATAAAATGACATATGGAGATTGTAGGTTGGTTTATGCAGCTGACTTTAAAATGTTACAGGACAGAGGACAGTGAGTGTAAAATGGCAAAGATAAAGAACCAAGATCATCTGTATACAAACACACCTACAGCAGTGGACAGACTGATGAGACGTGTGTGTGTGTGTGTGTGTGGTGGGGTAAAAATAACAAAGTATTTGCATAAAACATCTTTATTTAAACTCAGGTTCAGGTGAAAGCAACAAATAACAGAAGACAGGTGAAAGAGAAAGAAAGAAGAAAGGAAGGAAAGAAAGAAAGAATGAAAGAAAAAAAGAAAGTAAGAAAGAATGAAAGAAAAAAGAAAGGAAGAAAGATAAAACACCATGCCAATACAATATCCATCAGGCTTTGAAGGATTCTCTCCTTACTCCCATGACCTCTGCACAGAGGAAATACATCAAAGTAAAAGTCCTTTCTCTACCTCTCCTAGTAGAGGCATCATTTCAAAGTAAAAGTCCCCCATGGCTTCATCCTTGCCCACAGTTGCTTGACTGAGCCCCAGGGGAACCTTGCATAGAGCCAGAAAGTGTTCGAAAGGCGACATCTCGTCACCATCAACAGTTTCTCTTTAGCGCTGTCGGAACGGACAGGTCTTCGTGAGAGTGTGTGAGTGTGTGACTACAGCAGTAAAACACCAGTCTCAGATGTGTCTATATGTGACACGTGGACATTTCTTTTGATTGTCAGGTAGGCAGCTCCTCAGATCACAGTCCAGAGGAGTTGGCCTTGTTCTGCTGATGACATCATCACTGCGGGAGTAACACACAAACGTACACACATTTAACATAATTTACCCCCCCGCCCTCTCAGCCACACAGTGGCACAGCAATACAAATCATCAAAATACATCAAAAATCTGAGCCTTTATATTCATAATGGCTTATTATTACTGTTATTATTATTATAGAGTTAAATACAGTCAGGCGCATTTACAGTGGCTATAGAGCAGACGGGGGAACTCTACATCCTTAATGCCTTACAGGATCCTCTAGCACTTTTCTTTTAATAGTAACTGTAGTTCTTCATAATACTGTGTTTGTGAATGTGTGTGTATGTACAATAAGTGTTAGGGTGCTATATGCCAGCAAACCTGAAGGATTTGAGGGGAAGAGTCATCCCATTTGTAATTAAAGTTATACAAGCACACATGACGACCTGGGAACACCGTCTCCATGGCAACAACTACGTCATAAACAGCCTGAATCTGAGAGCTACACATCACACGTTCCTAAAGCACACTCCACTATCAGTGATTTATAAGCAAACACACGCTCCTCAGCTATTACAGTGGGGACAGTATACGTGGACGCACCTGTCCCTGGGAGTGCAGCATAGTAAATAATGTTAAGAGGCGTCCTTTGCAGTGTGTTTCGTGTGTTACAGGGAGTTTGGATGTCTACAAGGTTTCTTTGCAGATAATAATCATGGAATATAATGACAAGGTTCTATTTCTGGAATAAATATGGATGAGGACACTTAGAGACGGAGCAAAGGAATATTACCAGGAACTATACACAGTAAACAAGCATGTGAGATAATGTGGGAAACTATGCAGGATATCTGTGTGAAATGGGTGAGAGCAAGTCAACAGTTATTACGCAAATCTAATATTACAAAAGTAACATGTGAATTAGGTGGAAATGTGTGGGCAACTCTACCAGAGAGTTTTGATATGTCTTCATGGTTCGGTGTGCATGTACAGATTAAGCAGATTGTTGTTTTGGACTGTTTTTCAGGTTTAGAACTGATGGCAGAGAGACTCCAGAGGCAGAGCGCCGATAATGCAGCACTAAGAATAGAGCGGCTCGGGCTGCTCTGCTGTGAACTCAACTCCCACATGGAAAGGTTATCCGTGATTATGCATCACAGCCCTGCAGGCTCGCAGCATTTGTGTGCAGGGGCGCAGACCGGCCACAGGAAGGCGCTGTTGATAACCAAACTGTAATGTGATTCCCCCCAGAGGGAAAGATACTAGAGGTTTAACAACTTCCTTTGCAAGGAACACAGTGACAAGCTGCTCGTTTCTGGCGGCCGTGTGTGTGTGTGTCTTAGAACTGGGCAGTAGATTGTGTGTGTTTCCAGTGGCAGTGCCTATAATTACTGGTTTGTCTTTCTCCCTGTCTGTCTCTCAAACTAGCAGCCTCCCAGTCTATCTACCTGTCTAACACAGGACACATGATTGTCTTCTGGCAGGATTGTCAGTACAGAATTCACAACGGCGATCAAATTATCTCACAGTCTCTTTTTCTTGCCCTTATTCATTTTAGAGCTTATCGGATAATAACTCTCCCCTTTCAATGGCTTTGTCCTCTCAGACGGAGTGAAGAGCTGCAGGCGGGAAATTATTTCGTATGAGTTATTGCACCAGACAGAGGACAGTATTGGTTTAGAGTCACACACACACAAAAAACGACAAGTCCACACTGAGGAGAATCTCAGGCTTTAAACTCCAGAGACGGACGGATGCCAGAGTCAGTTTCCTATTCCTTTCTTTACATCCATCCATTTTGTGTTTCCGATTCTTTCTGGCCTCATGATTCACACTCTTCTGTCATTCCAGGGTGAGAGGCCCACTGATTCCAGGAAGGAATTTCATGCTGAAAGGTCGGATATGACCAGTTTTTCCATTTTATTTCCAATTTCTCCAGGGACTTGAAGCTCGTCAGATTCATAGTCATCATCAAATGACCTGAAAACACAACACACACAGGAGAGGTTGAGTATGTTTGATGCATTGACACAGTACAGAAATTACCTCTAATTATCTGTGTGTTGCTGCTACGTAACTGTTGCTGCTACGTAACTGCATACATGTAAATGGATGTACAGTATGCATACATGTACTGTAAGTATGTGAGAGTATCATACCCCTCATGCAGCTGTTCATTTGCAGTCTCCTCTGCCACCAGTATCTCATATTCCTCTGAGGCATATTTATCCCAGTCAGATGGCTCTGGACCATCACTATCAATGTCCTGGAACACCACACACACACACACACACACACACACACACACATACACCATAAATACCAATATTCTAGAAGATTAACATCTTTTTTTTCATCATTTCTTAGGAAATCAATCCTGAGGCGCAGGTAAAGACCTTTTGCACAGCAAATGGGTCTCTCTGTTCATGGTCCAGGTATTTCTCCAGGTTGAAAAAGGTGTCAAAGAATATATGAGCCATTCGGCAGCGCTTCAGATCACTCAGGGTTATCTTACCTGGAGACAACAACAAAGGCACGTGCATACTTTAAGTTACAAGGTGAGGAAGACGTAACAAAGTGGCTTCAGAAAAAAAAAAAGAGGCCCGAGTGTGTGCCGGCGCTAACCTGAGCTCTCAGGTTTGACCAGGTCGAACATCTGGCAAAGCAAATCCTGGAAGGGCAGGGGTTCGATGCCCATCCGCTCCATCCGCTCGCACTGCTCCTCATAGAAATACTCCAACTCAAACATGGAGAGGACGCCATCGCCGTCGACGTCCATGCAGCGGAACCAGTACTCTACACTGGAAGGGAATTACAAAGACACAGTCACAACACGAACACGACCACGGAGTCTCCAAAGTGCGAATGACGCTCAACCGCTCAGGATGCGGCGATTGTTTACCTGGTGAGATTTTTCTTGTCTTCTTCGGAGATGAGGAACCAAACAAACTCGGCATAGCTCATCCTGCCTTCCCTCTGCACAGCGTTGCCCCTGGAAACAAGAGAGACGGAGCTGCTCACGTTCAATGCCCCTGTTATGATGTAACGATCAAACTTCTCTGTGTTTGATTATGCTGGCGTTTCCACTTACCGAGTGACGGCCCCTGAGAACAACCTCTCGATGATCCTGTTCGAGGATGCTGTCAGAGGAGGAAACGGGACTTTGTAAACATGTGCAGAGACAAATGGATGTTGTCGACGACTGCTGCTTGGAGAGGCTGTCACATTACAGGTAATAATGAATAAGGAGCTTCACATAGGAGAGGATGAATGTGTCGGAGGATTCATACAACAAAAGATATCTTGCCTTTGAATGAATCTCTCCCTTTGTAATTCCCTTTAATGAACACAACTCATTTTGCCTGATTGTATGAATTCAGCGTTGCTTCAATCTGGAAAATACACGGCAAAGCGTTTTCTCCTTTTGATGGACGGCCTCTTCCTGTTTGCGTATCTTACCGTGGTCGTTGTACCTGGCGAGGTCCTTGGGGTCGATGTAGAGGTCGTGGTCGGTGTCCAGCTCCCAGAACTTGCAGTAGATGACGTAGAAGTGTTCGTAGGAGAAGTAGTCAGTGATCTGGTTGATGTCGTCCTCCTCCTCCAGCAAGGCCAGCGTCTGTAAGAAGTTGCTTCGGCGCAGCTCCAACATGGTGATGCGGCCCGTCCAAGAGCGGTTGACCACGTAGAATATCCTCTGGATCACCTGGGAAGAGCAATTGGGATTATCAGTCACTGGGATGTGCATGGGGTTCTGTACAAGTCACAGGATTTTTAAAACATCCTACCCATTGCTAATTCTTGCTCTGGGTGAGGCAGATCCATATTATATAAATGTCCAGGCGGCGTGTCCCTGACACACACCACCTTAGCCCAGTAAAGAGCAGATAACGCTCATTTCCTGGTACATGAACCTCTCAGGGCTACAGTAGGGGTCAGCTGGCCTGTACTGAAGGAAGTGTCTTAATATGGGCATGCGGCAGGCCGGTGGGGCCACAGTAGGCTGTAGGGGGCATCAGTGTTTCCGTGATGTCATTGCATGCTGACGCACTGGAGCACAGACTCGCATCTCTGTGATTCTACAAAAGCCTCGACTTGTGTAGCACGTGTTGCAGCTGTCCCAGTCCACATACACATTCATAGACATCCTCACACACACACACACACACACACACACACACACACACACACGCACACACACACACACACACACACACACACACACACACACACACACACACAAGCACTCTGCTGGCTAAAGTTCCTAGAAGTGCACAGAAGTGGATTTGCTGACAAAGTAGCAGTAGTACATTCTGAGAGGTCATTGATATTAAAAACTAATAGGATTTTGTTCATTTTAAATAAAGAATATCAACAAAACCTTTATCATAACGTCAATACTGTCCAATGGTGTTTTACTGCCGCATCCAGTTGCAATTACTTAAAGTAGAAAGGAACTAAAGAAGACTCAAGAATCGTTATAGATGCCTTAATCGCCGTCTTATGCCTCAGTGATTTTGTGTTACACATTTATGTCACAAGTTCCCTTCATGTAAACCAATTTAGCTCTGGTTTTCCTGCCATTTACCGTTGTGATATATCGGGAATGGAATTCAGGTGCATCTTTGAGAAAAGTCAGCCCGGGGTGTGTATCCACTATGTCCTGTTCACACAAACACAAACAGGAACAAAGAGAGGATAAATCATTTAGACTGGTTGGTGGGAAGAATATACACACAGCTGCAGAGAGCCTGTTTAGTGGTGAGTCATGTCTGAGAAAGGTTGATGTTGTGAGATCAATACCAGACATCGCTAATGCCTTTGGGAGATATGATATTAATGTGCCATTAACCTGTAGTAGAGGAATGAAGTCCTCCTGCTCCAGGTAGTTACAGCCTGGTTTGGCCATCATGGAAATAAACCTTGATGCGTCATCGTGGCAATTGTGCAACAACCTGTGGAGAGGAGAGGAGAGGAGAGGAGAGGAGAGGAGAGGGTTTTAAGATCTAGTAAGGTCTAAGGACAGAAAATGTAACCAGATGAGATGAACATGATCTTAGTCTTACTTCCTCCAAGTTGCAATGAAGGTGTGGACGGAGACAAAGCCTGTCCTCTCACCGCCTGCTGCGTAGAACATGGGGGCCTTCCAGTAAAGTGGACACCCGCATGCCTGAACAGAAACGAAGCAAAGTCCCACCATTAGCTCACTCTGAAAAACACTACTACAGTACACATGTGTATTCCTGAAAATATTTTACTTGACAAACTGCCCGCCTCAGATATGAAGTCATCCCATATTGAGTACATACTGACCTTTGCGATCTTGCCCATTTCATATATGTCGGCCTTTTCCTCCTCAAACTCGGTGAAGGCGTTCTCTATGGTGGCGATAGCGGCGTCGTGGTTGACAACGGGGCCCGGCGCAGGAAGCCCACGGGGGTAATAGAACCTGGGAATGTTGATAGCGGGGGGAGGAGGAGGAGGGGTGACAATCACCGGAGCCGGAGGAGGGCTGGGCGAGCGCAGCGTGGCGGGGGCCGGTGTGGCGGAGGCTGGCGTGGGGGCCGGCGGAGGTGTGCCTGGTTTCTTCTCCGGTTTGGATTGTACCTGAAAAGGCGAGAGAGGATATCACCAAAGGGGAATGGAGTCCTTATTTGTGATTTTGTCAAACTAGGTGCAGGGGAGAAGTCTAACCAAGCTAAATGTACAGATTAGTGACTAAGCACAGAATGACTTCCCTGGCTTTGCAGGTGGGACACAGCTGCACTTTATGAGAACAAAGGAGCGGTGTAAGGGATGTGGTGTGAAACTCCCACTGTGTTATAAACACACAAACAAAGGGAGACTTGTTTTACAGTCCCACTTCCAGTCAGTCAGGTACGAAGCAGTCAGCGAAATTTTCGGAGGATAATTCCCCTTTAAATCGCTGGCAGGAAAGGTTTGAGGTGGAACTTTATGGGATCTAATCTCTGGCACCTAAACTGACCAATAGACTGAATGGGACCGTGAACAACATGTGGCAATGAGAGATGATGACTTATCAAACCCACTTTCATTGACAAATCATACTTATTAACTTCCATCTAGGAATGCACATCAAAAACAAAGCATAAACATTGAATTACTTTTTGCACTGTGTTTATCTTGTTTTGTATTCAAAGTGGTTGTCACTCGTGTGTGTTCTTACTATAAATCCATTCTGGGTAGTAAGCAAAGAATGCACTTCATCCATGAGAAAATAGTATCTGACAGATTTTGGAATTTTGGAAGAACTGATTGAACATTTAGCCCAAAGAACAATTTAACACAACTTCAGTGACATTTTGAATCATGTCAAATGGGACCAAGCAAGAGAAATATACCTGCTGGTCAAATGACCTGAACCTAAACTACGGTTGGGATTAGTGTAGTAGTCAACTTCAATGGAATGCCTCTTAAGGTAAACCTAAAATAAATAATGTTTCAAAGCTCATCTGTTATTCTTGCACAGAGGCTATTGTATGCAAATGTGCACGCTGATCCACTGTCCATAATCTGTAACTGACAAATACTGACATACTGAGGCAATGCAAATATAGCAAATAAACATACATCTTCCTTTTAAGATTATTCAGATTAATCAATTAATAATATGATGTTGTTGCTGCTGAATGTACTCGACGTGTTGTCGTCTAATTGGCACAGGTGAGGAAATACATGCAGAGATCATTAACAGGGTTCACCTACGTGCATCTATCCTGATTTCCATTGAATGAGACTTTATTCAGTGTCTTAAAGCAGGTAGAATCAAGTTTGAGTTTGTTAATTTGTAGACTGAATAATCTACTAGATCTCTTAATCCCAACAGCAAAGTGAGACAAATGATGTCAAATCATGTGTCACACACACACACACACACACACACACACACACACACTCATCTCATCTCATCTAATTCTGTAATTTGATGACAATGTGTGAAAAACTGCAGTTGGAAACTTTATAGTAGAATTACATCAGAAATTGTGTTTGTCTTACAAAATAAGAGTGGACGGGAGTTGGCTATTGGTATTCATTGACACACACACACACACCAACTCACACACCACAGCCAAAGCAAAAGGCAACAACTGTGCATTTCATCAACCCTGCCTAAATCAAAACAATTAGCTGCTTAGAGATTGGGCCCCCGGTGCCTGAGGATGTGTGTGTGTGTGTGTGTGTATTTGGTGTTTGTCTGCTTGAGGGCCTCAATAGTGTGTGTATTGAGCAGGACAGCTGTAGCTGCCCTCCCTCCCCCCCACTCTCCTTCACAGCGTTCATTCTATCACTCTATTCCTGCACCTCCTGTCCTATTAATACCCTTCTGGTATCTGCCTCAGAATAGTTTGTCTTCCCTGGCATGTCACTCTGTGTGTGTGAGACCAACAAGGCGCATGTACACATGTAGTTAATGTGTGATCTATGTGATTTATCTCATGTATGTACGTTCTGTGTGTGTGGAAAGGAGAGAAATGGAAAGTGACACCTGTTCAGAAACACTTAGGCACGTTGAGTGTATTTGTGTGTGTCCAAACGTGTTTCGCTTTCTCACAAGTGTGTTTTTTTGTTCCTTTTCGAGTGTGTATGTCTCAGCTTGCACCTTGTCCATCCTGCCTGTTGCGCAGACTGACCTGTTGCTGCTGGAAAGACTTGAGTCTCTTCTTGAAGCGTGAAGGCAGGACAAAGTCACACCCCCTGGCCAGGAAGGCCAGCTCCCCCCTTAAGTCGGGGTCCCGGCGTAACGACGTCTCCTTGATCATCATGATGGGGGCCGAAACACACAACCCCCTACCAGGCACGGCCACCGGTGCGGCTACTGACACAGCAACTACAGGCCGATCAGTTCACCCGGAAACTGACCGGTGTATGGACACGGGTAAAGACAGGAAATGGACTGAAATGGAGTGAAACAGTCCACTGACCTGCTCAGATATCCAGAAAAACTCAATTAGGACCAAAAAAAAAAGGCCAATCAGCAACTCAGGAAAGCAGAGGAATATCCAACATGCCCGTCTCAGGCCCAACCAGTTCACACAAAAAGTTTCTTCTTCAGCACATGAACACAGATTCACTCACTCTCTCTGAAAACAACCTGTGCCTCTCCTCAGGCTGTGTGCAGTAATCCTGCAGTGGCTCCGTGCAAACAGACGTTCCCGAGCGCTCCCCTTGCTACTGTGCCGGCCGAGAGACAGAACCATGGTACCGGGCGGTCATTTTGCCAATCGCAGCCCAACACAGTGTAGAGAACCTGTGGGTGTCCCCCTGCCAGCTCTTGGTGTATGTATCTAGTGTAGTCTCACTGGTGCCTGACTTTCCAAGCTGGGCTCTGACAAAACTGCACGGAGAAACTTGAGCCATGCCGGGGTCTGGCACCACACACGCGCACACACACACACACACACACACACACACACACACTGACACATATACACACACACACACACACACACACACCAGCAGCAGCAAACCGGCTGTCCTGAACATTAGGATAGGGAGGGGGGGGGCAGCCATGTTGCATATCTGTGTGTAGTGATTTGCAGAACCTGAGCCCTTGCCCCTGACTACAGCCGACCAATGGGAAGTGACAATGCTGAGTGTCCCTGATAGAAGACATTGCAACAGACGGGACTGTGATCGACAGGTCATTTGCAACAGAGAGTAAACTATTCCGTGCATAAAAGCGTCTATTTTAAACACGCATACCGATGTGACTGGATGTGATTGATCGCTACCTGCTAGATGAATCAATTTGAGATCATATTCAAGCTCACAGGTGAGAAATGTAAACATATTGACACCCTGGGTGAATCATGGCCAAGGGGAGCTGATACATTCTCCATCTGTCAGGAGCAAAGCCGGTTTTCTCCCAGCTATGCCAGGTCAGCCCTGTGCCCCTCCACTGCCAAGTTCCACCAATCTTAACCCTGACACCGCACAAAGACGGCGAGAGGGGGGATCCCTCAGGAGAGTTGGGCCTGACCTACTTCGAGCTCGTCCAGCTAAAAGCCCTCCAAGATTAAGATAGAGGACCAAATGTCGGGCGTAGAACTGTTTATGCATACTGTGCCGTATATATATCAAGGCTCTGCGGTGGAAGGAAAATAAACTTTTCTTTCTTTTCTTGTCTTTCGTCTTCGTTTCTCAGAATCTGTTGGCGCAGTAAACGCGCACATTCCGCCGCGTTAGTGTTTCAAAGCGGCAGAGGAGAGTGCAGTGCCCTCTAGTGCCACTCTGGGATCCGTGAGAATGGCGAGTCGTTAAGTGGAGGGACAGATTTGAGTGGAAACATCTCACAGCTCCCGATGAGTCAACTTTTCAGGAACTGAGAAAGCCCATCATCTATTCCCCTTAACCGTGAAGCTGACAAACAGTGCTGGAAATGTAGTTCTATGACTATATTTGTGTCTGTGTGTTCCTTGTGTGTGTGAGACACCATCCAGCGATCATGCCGGTGAGTCTGTACGGTCACTCTGGTGGGCGTCAAACAGTGAAGAGTACAAAACAAGTGAGTCACCTTGTGATTTAGGGTGACTCCTCTCAGCTCCCTGTTCGCCCTTACTGAATTCTTTGTAACAACTGGGCTCCGTAGTGAAGCCAAGGTCACATACCGACCACACACACACACACACACACACACGAACACACTCTTCTCTCTGAGCACTTCTAACCTCCATGATGAAACATTATGCAATCCCTATCTCTACTCTATCAACAATGGAGCACGGTTTGTTGTTAATTCTCGCCGCCGTCCTGTCTCATGCAGACTCCCTCCCTACCCCATCCTTTCTCTTTCTCTCCTTCTTCCCTCCTCCTCTGATCATCCACGTCCATTGTTCTGCCTAATCAACTGTAGCCACCCAATTGTTTTATCATAAATCTCTGGATAAAGCGATACAAGTGTGTGTGTGTGTGTGGGTGTGTGTGTGTGTAAGGAGAGCCAGAACAGATGCCACTGGGCAGCTGTGTGCTCTTTTCCTGTCTGACTGACAGGCGGCGTAACCCTGCCCTCTCCAAATGCCTCCACTGGGTCCTAAAACCTGCCCACAATTAACGTTACACTCTCCTCCACTATTTTCAACCATTAAATACCAAAACGGAAAACACAGGCATGCTGATTCCAAAAGATTGTGAGGGGAAGCTGAGATGATCCACCGTGGCCTACAGTGTGTGAGAGGTACGGCTGTGCTGAGCTGAGCTGGTGTGAAAGTAACCAATGGGACAGACTGTACCCAGAGGCAGGGTTACGTTAGGTCTTTAATGAGGCGTGGGTCAAAATAAGACCGCTTCTCATAACCCACATTCACAACAATTCACATGTCAAAGTTACTGTCATTACCTAATGATCATCCCGGTGATAGTTCCAACAGCTATGTGTAACAGTGTTTGTGCAACCTTGAATACATCCCACTTAGAGCTAAATAAGAGTTAAAGATAAAGGTGTTGGATAGCCAATGCCTCATCTAAACTGTAAATCATTTCCATTTGAGTAACTTACACAGTTTTCCAAAGCTGAGCATGAGTGCTCCTTTACAGGAACCCCCTGCTCCACACTGACACACTTACACAGATTCACGCCCTGAAGCTGCCCAGCATGATTTGGGGGTCGTGTGCCTTGCTTGATGGCACCTCTGTGGTCATGATGAGGCAGATCATCGAACGTCGATCACTGCGATCACTGCCTTCCGTCCCACATGACATCAGCATGGCATTAGGACTAATTGATCGTACATGTGCATGATTTGATACACAGACAAAAACAATGCTTTCCTTTTTACACAATGAGATGATTACACACACTCCATGCACAGTGATAGGGATCAAGAGGCTAAGTGTGCGATCAGTCACTGGAGACACTAATGCATCCGTGGGTTAGGAGGTTGACAGTGAAAAGTTGAGAGTCATAGTGAGAGAACATTGCTGGGCTGATGGAAGCTTAAAGGGGTGGAAGAGCGTCGACGACAGGTGTGTGTGTGTGTGTGTGTGTGTGTGCGTGTGTCTGTGATATGCTTGTGAGTGCTTCCCCCCCGCCCTAATCCCACCCCACTGCTACAGGAACAGGTGAGTCAGCAGCCTTCATTGAACTGAACTGATAGATGCATGATGGGAAAAGAACGTAGAGGATCAGCTGTCCAACAACAACTGTCGCCATGATCCAAGTGTTAAATACACGCTGGACATGCAGATACACCCCCCAAAAGGGCTTTAATTAGAGTACAAGCATCATGTATGTGTCACGGTGTATAGTGTGAGTGTGTGTGTGTGTGTGTGTGTGTGTGTGTGTGTCCGGATACAGTGAAGGGGAACTGTGTCTTTCAGTCTTCAGAGAGGTTGAATAGTGTGAACATAACAACTTCCTAAACACACACACACACACACACACACACACACACACACACACAGTTCCCTGCACTGAGGAATTGGCCGTCTGTTGAGTGTAAAACGATCTGTGTAAATATAGCCACCAGGTCCATGTTTATTTCTGCAGCAGGCACTGGGCAGACTTTACGCACGTATACAGTACCTGCTGCATGCACACATGACAACACGTGCAAACACACTCATGGTATTGAGTACTTAAACACTGAATTCATCGTTGCTGTTAACCTGGAAGAGATGAATTATTAGTCACATTCCTTATTTGCATTTCCCAGTATAACCACGTTTGTTTTCTGGACTATTTCCAAGTAGTATAAACATGTGGCGTTACTATTCTCGGTTATTTCCGTCATGTTCTAAGTCATCTTATTTGTAATACTTTTAGTCAAACTAATTGCCCACTGGGACAGACAAGATATAAATATAAACTTGATATCACATGAAACAAACTCCAGCCCCTTTCCAAGTTTGCTAATACACACACACACACACACACACACACACACACATAGTGCACGCACGCTTTCAGAGCGAGCAAGCCAAATGCCATCTCCATGGCGATAACCCTTTCCCTGAATTGAGTGGCGGGTGGAATGCTCCTAGGGTAACAGTGCCAACAACAGGAAACACAGTTCACATTGCTGCTCTATTCTTTATTCCCGGTCTCACTTCCTTTCGAAAAAAAGATACACACATACTCACACACACACACACACGCACATAACTCGTCTGTAGGAACCGCACTCAAAAACTAAATTAAAAGAGTTCAAGTGCTGTTTCCGTGACAGATGAAGTACAGGCTGTGGTTTAGCCCACATCCATACCAGAGG
The DNA here is from genome assembly GCF_046128005.1 of Genypterus blacodes. NCBI lineage: Eukaryota > Metazoa > Chordata > Actinopteri > Ophidiiformes > Ophidiidae > Genypterus > Genypterus blacodes. Next base: position 3,406,606 of record NW_027466883.1, on the reverse strand, counting down.
CCCACAACAGGGGCACACTCAAAGACACAGCTGCTGCGGTAAGAATGCCACAGGTTCGATTCCCACGTCTGCCCACTGCGCTCTCATTATATGTCACCCTGAATGACAGCATCACAGACACGACATGAACATGAAAATCCCTTTAACGGCTATTGTTCGAGCTATGACGCTGTCTCAACAATTACAGGAGGGAGGGATGCTTGCCAGGAAAAGTTTTACAAAACGGTTTATATTATGTGTCACTTTACTGCCTATTTCTGGAAGGTTGCCTGTCCCAAATCACCACATCAATCACCTCCCTCAGAGGAAACAGCAGCCTGTCAACAGGCAATGTTTAATAACAACAAATGCCAAGCCTTCATAGGGAGGCCTGGCATCCTATATTTATACGCACGGCTATTAGGGCGAGTTTTGCATTACCGCCACATGGCTATTTTAGGATTTGGAGTAAGTAAGATAATCCCACATCAGCAACAGTGATGAGCTTCATACTGGCGCTGCAGTGACAGAGCTGTGAGTTGAGCCAATGGGAGAGCAGCTCACCTCCTGTTTCCGCTCTTTTGATGGAAAGAAAAGTAAATATAGAAGGGAATGCTGCAAGAGAAAAATGTCTCGGAAGTTATTGTAATAATAATTTCAGAAAATATAATAACAGGAAATAAATATATTTTCTTTAAAAAAATGTGCATTATGGATTTATGGTTCTAAATGATGTGAAACTATAACCTCTAAACCTTTTATACTAACTTACAACATGCATATGAGCTCTCTTACTTATATGCTTTGTCACCCTGCAAAGCCTGATTACCCATAAAGGCTCTCATCATGTGAGGAATAAGGAAGCAAGACCCTTCTATAATATATATCAAATGTTTATGAAAAAAGAAACCTTACTTTGCTGTGTGCTCTTTTGTTTACTGCTTTCACATCACGCTTAAGCTTTACAGATGTGTAAACCTACTCAATGAATACTATGCACACTATTATAGTATGAGTTAGGTCACTTGTTAGTTCATAAGTCATCCTCTAGATGGAGCCACAGATCCTCCTCACAGCAAACTACAGGGTGAGGTCGTGAATCGCCGCCCGTTTGTGACGAGGCTTCAGAAACGCTAGATGGTGGCAGCTCTCTGCCTCCCGAGACTTCAGCCTGACAGGTGATCCTGGACGGGTAAGTGTCAATGTCGCCAAAGAGGAAGAGGAGAAGGGCCACGTGGCAAATTCAGACCGACAATTTGAACTGAACTCAGCCATGTGATTTGCCATAACACCAAACATTCCCAAGCATTTACCGCCTGTGTCTGATTCACTCAGATAAGGACTCAGGCATGAAATCAAATCCTGATGTGCAAAGTCTGACACTTTCCTGTTATTGACTGCAGCCTCACAGCACTGAGGTGACTTTCTCAAGAAACATCCACCCTGGGTGAGGCTGGGTGAAGGGTGAGGAGGGGAGAAAGAAGGGGGGGGGGGTGTAGAGCAGGAATGGAGGAAGGTAGGAGGCAGCTTTGGGTGGGGGATAGTTGGTTGACACCCAAGCTTCTACTGAGTCATGATGTTCTGGAACATTGGCAAACTCCCACGGTACACAACAGCTCAGACACAT
>NW_027466883.1:3397500-3400000 GCF_046128005.1 Genypterus blacodes | reverse complement strand
AGCTTGTCAATGTCGTCGTTCCTGTGCGGGGTGGCTTTAGGTGCTGAGGATGAAAGCAGGGCAGAGGAAAGCCAAGTAGAGCTGTAGTCGGTGCTGGACAGCTGATTACATGAAGGGGTCTGGTGTGTGTAAGACTGGGATAGGTGTCCATGTTGATTCAACACGGTCTCATTTTTGTTCTGGGAGGTAGTCATGCTTGTTATGCCTTTGACCGGCGTGTGTGTCTGATGTGAGATTTGGTCTTGTTCCTTACCCACATCTGCCTCCTCCTCCTCAATGTAGAGAGCCTCCATGGGGGACGCCGGAGGAGTGTGTGTATACGGTGGCGTCGGGGATGTACGCAGAGGGGAGGGAGAATGTGTAGGAGATGTCGAGGAGCTGGATGAAGAATACGTGATAGATGTGGGAGAGAGTGTGTTCTGGGTGGCGGACGGAAGGTGTGTGTGTTGCAGTCCGTTAGTAAGTGGAGCGACCCTGAACTGGGAGCTCTGGAGGGGTTTGCTGAAGTCCGATTTTATAGACGGTGAAGGGGGAGAGGAAACAGGGGAGGGGGTAGGAGATGTAGGACGGGGAACAGCTGTGGGGATGGGAGGCGAGTGTACCACATCCTCATAACGTGGAGGCTGCTCATTGCCGAAAATGGGAGAGTAAGGTCCTTGTTGGATGGAGTGGAGGCTGTTGACCAGCTCGATCAGATCGCTCCCAGGCGTGCCCTGACTGCTGCCGCCGCCTCCTGCTAAACCTCCAAACCCCTCCAGCTCCAGCGGCAGCCTCTTCAGATATGAGCTGAGTCTGGTCATCACAGCCCGGTATACGCTGTCAGGACTGGCTCCTCCGTCCTCTGGCCCTCCGCCGGCTTTGCGCCTGATGCATTGCTTGATGATGTCAGTGCATTTTTTCAGATCCTCGGAACATTTTACCAGGATGTCCAGGCAGGCGCGGATGTCTTCGCCGCCTCCCCCGCTGCCCGCCTCTAATCGTGTCTTTTCCAAGAGACGGGCGATCAGGTTCTCCTCTCCCAGGGTGCTGCGGTAAAGAGAGGCCACCGTGTTCAGACTTTGGTCCAACGACCCGCTGGAGAGGTTGGATAGGTTGCCCGTTGATCCGCCACCTACTTTGGCGATGGCTGACAAGGTGCCCTTCATCTTTGTCTCATCCAGCCCTGTCCCTTTCCCTAAACCAAACGGGGGCAAGTTCTCATCAATGGGCGTAGAGGTGCCATTAGCTGTTCCATTTGAAGGGATGCTGGAGCTGAAGTGACCATAGATAATCTCCAGGTCAGTGGAGCGCCGACTGAAAGAGTCGGGGCGGACTTTTCGACCTTTTCGGAAGGTGACATGGCTGGAGGTGGAGAGGCGGAGCTTGTCAAAGGAAAATTCCTTGAGCTTGCCACTGGCCAGGTTGATGGCCTCTTCAGTGATGTCCTTCAGACTGCCGGCGGAGCTCAGGGTCCCAGCTGATCCCGCAACAGTGGGGGTCTTTTTAGCCCGCCATGGTGGGCTATCCTCCCCTACAGACAAATTACCACTGCTGCCTGCTCTCTCTAAGCAAACACCGTTATAAGTTGTATCCATTGAAACACTGATTTTGCCATGGTTGCTCTGCTGAGCTGAGCTGATGTTACGGTGGTGTGTGGGAGTGCGGTTGGGGTCAGTGTATATAAGGTCAGGGGCAACAAGCAGCTCAGAGCAGGTGCTGCGGTGTGCCACGGTGCAGTCCAGTCCTTGAGATACTGCCCCACATGGCCCCGAACAGTAGTGCACAGCATGGGTGTGAGCGCGGCGGTCCACCACAACACTGTTGTAACAGCTCACGCTGCTCACTACGACTCGATAGGCTGCTGCCATGGTGACAAAACAAGGATGTCAGGTCATAGGAAAGTCAAAATGATACCAAAATAGCAAAGGAGAAACAATACAGTATAAGTGTGACAAAAACCACAGTTGTGCCTTCTGCTCCTTCAGTTGACAGAGAAAGCGTTTACATCCAATGAGTCAATCATCTTGCTTGGAAATATTGTTTTGGCTACATAAAGAAGTCTCATGGTGACTTTCTTTAAGTGGATATAATCCTGCCACAACACTTAAAAAAAACAAAAAATGATCAAGATCTTAAAAGAAGAGAAACAGAAGGATGAATTCCAAAGTCAAATTTCCTTTCATGCCTGCACCCAGCAGAGCTTTAAAAGGTTATAGTGCTTAGCTGAAGCGCACAAGGTCTTGCTTGAAGTCGTCGGGCCTCTTAATAACAGCTGTAGCCTTCCTTCTCTCTCCACAGGCCGCTTCTGTACTTCCTCTCTAGCAGCAGCTCATTAGACACTAATGACAGCAACAGAGGACGGGCAGAAGCGCAGCAGAAGGTCCAGCTCGGGTATCATCCTTAGTGGCCCTAGGTGCTTAGTCCTAGGCCAGAGAGGCCTTAACATAGCCCCAGCCTGGGATCACCCACTGGGCATAGAGATGCAGGAAGAACCCCGTCGCCCCCTCTGTCACCCGCTCTG